>NC_081412.1:215254531-215622864 GCF_030272615.1 Cryptomeria japonica | reverse complement strand
TGCTAGAGAGGGGTTCAAAATCTATGCCATCATTAACATATAATGGGTTGGCATGGTTGTTTCAACATCTTCCCCAAGGATCTGAGATAGTGACCAATACATGCCCTTGGCCCTTAAAGTGAACAAATTCAAGGAGAATGGTTCCATGGTGCTAGGGCCCACTATAGTTAACCCTCCTATTTTAACAAAAAGTCCTTCAAAGGGCCACTTCTAAGGTGATCTTTATACACATCATAAACCTAGGACAATGTTTCAAAATTAATAGGCTCTAATAAATTTGATGCCTTACTGAGCTTGAAAACATTCCTGAATATATCATCATTGATCTCTATCAAGGCTCCTCCATTGACATGTTAGGATTCCCACAGATACTGAGAGGGGGGGTGAATGAGTATCTAACCGGTGTACATAATTTCTTATATTAAAACATGTAGAACATATTATAGAAGTGTATCGGTATGCAAGAAGTAATGCAATAAACAAAATTAAAAACATCCAAATGAAAAGCACACCATGACACAAGGATTTAACAAGGAAACCCAGTGTGGGAAAAACCTCAGTGGGATTTGTGACCCACAATATCCACTTACTGGCCAATAAGAGAATATTACTTACAAGAGGGACCTGCACATGCAGGAAGGCCAACTGCCTAGAGTTCACTGCTCAATGGGAAGTCTCACTAACTTACAATGTGGATTATACAAATCCAATATCTTGTATTGCTTTACAATAGCATCTATAATGCCTGATTCAGTACCAGTTGCTACTCTGCTTCTTACATAAACCCTTTAACCTATATTTCACATAATAGGTCTGCCTTAATATTTCACATACATCACTTTCTTCACTTCCTTACTTCATTACTAAATGTCTATAATGATCTCTTTTATATTAAGTCATTTTACAACATGCCAAGTCGGCTTACAAAGTTTTTACAATAATAAACAAAATATAATATAACAAAATCCTGTCGGCCTCTGTGCCGGTATACTTCCTTTCTTTGTGCTGGTGTAGAGTGTGATCTACTGATGCCGATGCACTAACTTGCCAATGTAATGCCTTGCCAGTATAATGCCTTGGCGGTGCCATAGGATTGCAAGGTTGCCATCAATGACAAAACCATCAATCACATACAATGTCTCATTGGAGTGTGCATATGCCAACAATCTCCCCCTTTGGCATTGATGGCAACACTCATGAGAAATTTCAAAAGTGTATCCAAAAATGTGAAGTCCAAAAATGTTACCAAAAATGTGTGTTCTCCCCTTGATCATATGATTCCTGTGATGTTGAGTTTTCTCATCCCACTACTCCCCCTTTGGCATCAATGACAAAGGTTGTCAAGATGTCAGTAGAGTTTGTAGTTTTAACCTTATAACTGGGTAGTTACAATTTGAAATAGATCCGCCAAAATCAAGTTTATACTCTCCATAAACTTCTTACTATCTCTTATTGTTGTCTTTGTTCTTTTAATTGTACCGGTGAGATGCTGCAAATGCTCTGTCGGTGTTTTTTGTCCTTGTATTAGTGCCTCAGATACTTCCTTCCGCAATGATGCTAGATAGTCCAACCTTGGACTCAGTTTTAATCTCAGATACTTTGCCTTATTCACTATTCTCTCCTTTTCACTTTCCAATTTAAGTATTTCTTCCTCAAAATTTGTTATCTTTTGTTCCATAAAAACCCCAGGGACTACAAGCTTCCCCACATCTAGTTCCCATATGCTATTCATTGGGGCACTAGCATGTCTTTGATTGAATCCCACTTTAAAAAGACCCAACCCTGATATCCCTATTTGTGAATCCCTTAACCATCTACCCTCATCATATAAACTGTCTCCAATCCTTAGACGGGGGGCTTTAGGAACCAATTCTTTGATTTTGGCCGCAGCATTCGAGGACATGATCAATTGTTCTAAGAAGTCATCACATATATTCCTATCTTGATAATTTACCTTCCCTGTGAACTCCCTTCTTGGTGCCATCCCGTTAATGCAATTATATCAATTGAGATTCAAACAAAACTCTGATAAGGCAAGCACATAGTAAAGAACCGATTTTGAAACTGTAATTAGCAAGCAAGATACAAAAATCCTGTTACTCTCCTGAAGAAATTTTCTCTGCACCAGCTCCTCTGCAACAAACTCATCGAAATGGTACCAATATTCAATTGATGTGGACCTTAATACGACAACTTGCCATTGAATTGAGACATTAATCCTGCATGCTTCGGCCATCAACTCAGAATTGAATTCACAAATTGAATTCAAAGATGGGCTCCAACAGATCACCAATTTTCTAAGTATTTCCTTGTTTTGTTGTTTCGCCATTTCCCAGAGTTTAAAACCCCCGCACCTTTCCTTCACGAAGCAATGACATTTGTTGGATCCTTGGAAACTTGCACTACCTTTACTCATTCCGGTCCTTTTGTATTAGTAATAGGCCCCACCTTCTTTTCACTACTTCGCAAACACTAAACCTTGTGCACTTCATTCACGCGAAACAACGCTGGCCGTCCGATCAATTATCACTCGCACAATCTTTACTGCTTACGATGACCACCAGTCTTTTCTGCTAACCGTGCACCACCATCACTGCTAGCGATCTTTGTCGCTTTGCAAAAGATAACCACCCTACATCTTCAGGTTACAAAACAATGCCCATCGTTGGATCCACCTCGAGATGTACACCATTTAATGTACTCAAACCTTTAAAGTGGGCCCCTGGTGTGGAAACCACTTTCTTTGTTTCATCACCGGTGAATGCATCTTATGTGTCGGTCTCCTATTCACTCAAGAACTCCATTGAGCTCCATTCTAGGACCGCCACATGTTCTATTTCACCATGGGTTTCAACACCATCATCAGTTAAATCAAAGTGAGACCCAAGCAATCCTTTGGAGCCACATGCATCTCACAAGTCATCATTTCCCTCAACCAAGTGACCCACCTGTCCTGCCATGTCATCCACCATGTAACTGCCATGTCATTTTGCTATTTCATGAATGGTAAACTCCGTTTGATTTGGGGCTACAAATCCACGTGGGCCGTCTAATCAACTCCAAGTTGATCGGTCTTTAAAATCATGACTTGCCTATCTTTCGGACCCATCAACCCTTTCGCTATTTCGCGAACACTAAACCTCGGGCAACTCTTCTTCAAGAAGCAATGACAATCATTAGATCTTTGGAAACTACTCACCTGTTAACCTTTTCGTGACCACCTTTCCCGGGCCCTCCACCTTTTTGCTACTTCACGAAAGGTAAACTACAGACATCTTTTGGTTGCGAATCTATGCGCATCGTTGGAACAACTGCACACTGATCATCTTTTAACCAAAGCAACCGCTTACCTCTAGGACCCGCCAACTCTTTTGCTATTTTGCAGAGGGTAAATCACATGTATCTTGGGCTAGTGAAGAAACGCGAGCCGTTGGATCCAATACAAGATGCATTCCTTTTACCTGACGAACAATCCTTTGGCCGGGCCCGCTTACCCCTTTTGCCACTTCGCGAATGCTAAACTGCAGGCATCTTCACCCAATGAAACAACGCACACTGTAGGATCAACCTTGACTTGCACGATAGTTAAGAAGCCCAACAAAGATTAAAACAAGACATAGGTAAAGGTGTAAAAATTGAAAATATTTAAAAGACCGCCTAGGGAAAACTTAAAGGGGGGACACTTTCATGACAGAGTGACCCTTCCACTTAAGTGGAAAAAGTAATGCAGAAATAGAACGCAAGGGTTTTCAAAACATAGGAAGGGTTAAATCTTTCAAAAATATTAAACCCCCTTTGACCCAAAAAACACAAAGGCAATGAGGTTATGTCAAACACATCTTTGTAGATTTTAGCCGATTATGGGACAAGAATGCCCAATTTTCAAAACAGTGATAACATTGTGATATCACTGGACTCTTCTTGAGTTTCTCTAATAGATGTTGTAGACGTATAAAAATGACCATATTCCTAAATGAATATTTAATGTTCATTTTATTTTCATTCCTCTATTTAATTATGTAAATTATTCAATTTATTTAGTTAAATTCACTTAAGCCCTTTTTGCATCATTTTATTGAATAAATCATTTTATTTAATTAAAACCCTTCTCTCTACTTTTAATTAAATTCACATTTAATTAATAGTTTACCCCAAATTGAATAAATCTAATTTATTCAAATTTCCAAATTATAACCAAATTGAAATAAAGCAATTTATTTTAATTAATTATGTTTTCCCTCACCCACTTGCCTCCTAACCCTCTTCCTAATTTCTTCTAGAATCCATCTAATCCTAATCAGTTAACCCCAAACCCATCCATTATCCCCTTTCCCTAAATTTGAGGAGGTCACTTCTCAAATTTGGAGTAAATTCTTCAAAAGGCATTAAAGTCTTTATCCATTTAACAAGCTAACTTGTTGAATGCCCCCAAATTTGGAAGGACTCTTACAAATTTGTCCCCAACGTCTTCAAACCATTAATGGTTAACTAACCCTTAGTAGCATGGTTAGAGACTTTTTGACTAACTTAACCTCCATCTAACCCAAGGGTCTCATCAAGCATTTATTGCTTTGACCATGGTTATTCCTTTAACCTTTGCACAAGAGTTTACCCCTCAAGTAAAAGCTTTATCCAATGGATAACCCTAACCTAACCTTAACCCTTACCTCCTAGGGTAACCATGAGGTCTTCTCAAGCATTTAATGCTTCTTACCTCTCCTCTCAACCAGCCTTATGTTGACAATTGTCTCCATTTCATTGGTGAAAATTGAAAACATGGATTGACAACTTTCAAACTTGACCCTTGATTAACTCTTTCAATCCTAACCATCCATTGCCATATTTTCACTATAAATAGAGCTCTCATTCCTCCATTTTAAAGAGGCATGCAAGCTTTAGTATCTCATTTATGCTCAATTTTATTAACACATCTAGCTTCTCTTTGTTATAGGAATAAATCCAATAAGCATTTTAGACTATTTCCTTTATCATTAGCTTTATTCATAAACTAGTATATCATGTTAGGATAGTATTGCTATTAATCTTGTCATCTTATAATCTAGTTTATTGCATTTGTAGAATCATGCATAGATAGGATGCGTTTTCATAACTAAATCAACCATAAGCATCCCTCGTTCTTGCATTTGTCATCCCTAAGCCACTTTGCTCAGTGATCTGAGAGCAAAGGCATTGGCTTGAGGGACCTTGTGAGATAGAGAACCATGGAACCATCCTTGGGAAGTTGAGTCATTCTTCATGACTACATAACTTGCACCAAAAAGTCCTGTGGGTGTGTGGACAAGCCTCTTTGAACATAATTTTCACATTTTAAGTTTCATCGCCCCGCTTTTCCTGCATACATTTATGGCACCCACCGTGGGGCTCGACCCCATTAATCAAATCGGTTTTCAAAAATAAACACTTTTGCAGGTATGTGGGAAACAAGAATTAGCGTGTAGGGAACATCCCTTAGCGCATTTGGTGGATCTTTTAGCGCATCCAGTGTGCTATTTAGCATGTGGGGTCTATTCTCTAGCATGTGCAATCTTTACCTTAGCGCATCATCCTCACTAATACTTTCCTGTAGGTCTCGGTGCGGGAGAAAAACAAAGTAGTGCACCTGAAACACAGTTCAACATGTCGGGCCTTTTCGACAACGCATCCAGATTACCTTGTAGCGCATATAGTTTGTTCAATAGCACATCATAGATAGAGGCAAAACAACTATAACCGAATGTAAAAAATTAGACTTGTTGAAGTCCATAGGTTTTCTAACAATTTTACTGTTATTTTGCAAGGTTCTAACAAATTTCTTGCAGATAGGAGCTTAATTTTAGAATCATTAAATAGTTTAAGTTCTTACTAACTTGGTTAAGTTAGTTAAGATATAAACTTCCTTTTTGATTCTTGTTAAAATTGAACTCACTTTTGTTTGGGCTTTAAAAATAACCATAAAACAAAATTTTCCTTGCTTTCCTAGGAGAGAAAATTTTCAAATTGGGTTTTAAAAGGAACAAATAAATTTTTTTCAAGTTTTGCAAACGAATTGATTAAAAAGAACTTCACCATCCTTTGGTGTATAAAAGGATCCATTGTAGGTTTTAGCAAGGAAAAGAATCACAAAGTCCCAAAATTCTGGTTTTTTGCAATTAAAGAGGGAAGATCTTCCCCTTTTGCTCGATTTCTTTTGTTGATGAAACATCATGTTCATTTTGTTGACCAAGTTCTTCTTTCTAGATTAGAAAATCATTGCCTTGAAAAGTTAAAAAGAACACCATGTTTTTGTGGATCAACATCTCCAAGTAGAAGTTAGCAAATCATTGTCTTGAAGGCTAAAAACAACCTTGTTTGCCTTGTCTCGAAAGTGGAAGGTATATGTTGTCCCCTTAATTGGGTGATCAAAAAGCCAAACCACTCTTAAAGCTTTCTTCAATTCAAGCAATAAATCCTTTAGCAGGCCTGCCTTCCCGAGGAGTTGAAAAACTCTTAAAGCCATTTTTGGCCGGTGTGAAGGGAACGACCTAAGTGGGAAACAACTTTGAAGCCAAGTGTTCCAACCCACTATAATCAAAAGTGGAAAGTGATGAAAGTCCTTTTCAACAGTTGCATGTAGTGATTAGCCTTCCCCCAGTATCCTTGAGATACGTAAAGCCTTTGTTCTAAAGGTTGGGAAGACTCCTGAGGGAGTTTATCACTGACAGCTGAATAGGAAGCTTGATTACGAACCTTAGCATAGAAACTTTGAGCCTAGTCAGTAACCAAACATTTGCAATATCATAGTGCAAGGGTGGGGAAGAATCCACCCCCAAGATTACTCACCATATATCTCCCAAGATAAGTACTCAATTGTGAAGCAATTCACTTTGGGTTAATTTCTGGCAAAAGGCAAAAAAATAGGCTCCCCCTAGGGGGTGACACGGCTGTTTGAGCTGACAGAGTATCAAGACTAGTGGGCTATGATATTGCTTATGACCCTTGAATAAAGAGTTTGATTGAAGTGCATGTTGTATCTAAACCTATTGAAACATTGGGGATTTGAACGCAACCTCGCAGAACATACACTTATTGTTTAGATTAAGCAAAATGGTTGTCTCTTTGGTGTCGTGCTTTCATTTGTTATTTCAGAAAATCATCTATCAGCACTAAAAACTCAAGGCAAAATTCCAAAATTGCAGAAAAACAACCAAGTCAATATATTTCAGGGCAGTTTAGCGCGTAAGAGAAACCTCTTAGCGCATCGGAACCATCTTTTAGCGCATTAAACCTTCTCTTTAGTGCATAAAGTCTTGACAGTAACGCTTCACCCAGATCAAAAAAGAAGCAGTGATAGTTAGCACATCTTAAAAATAGTTTAGCACATTGAAGCATCAGCTTAGTGTGTAGAAATCAAACTTTAGCGCGTAAGCTTTAACTATTAGCGCATAGGAGGCCCATATTAGCGCATGGCCTTTTAAATCAAAGCTGAACCAAAGCTAAGCAAAATTAACCAGTTAGCACGTATCATAGGGCAGCATAGCTCGTAGAGTCTTTTCTCTAGCACATAGAGAAGTTTTCATAGCGCATTGCATCTCTGTTTCAATGCATAGTCAAAACCAGAAAAATAGGGGGCAAAACAGAGGTCAATTTGGAAAATTTTGAGAACAATCTTGGAAGCTTCCCTTCATCACCCTGAATGTGATCAATTAGAAAACCAAAACATAGTATCAAGTGATTATGGGTAAGGTTTCCCACCATAGTTTTTCCCTTACCAGGTTTCCACGTCAAAATCTCTATGTTATGTGTTGTAAATGTTGTTTATGTTTCGTTTCATGCATTAAGTTAAACCAATACTGCTATATCTGTTAATCTATTTTATTGGCACTTAAGTTTGGTTTACCAACATTAAGTTTAAATTGGAATAACTTACATTTGGATTACAATTTATTGGCAACTGGTTCACAACTAATTCACCCCCCCCCCCTCTCAGTTGTCCTTCCTAGGACCTAGAAATTGGTATCATAGCAAAGTCCTCTTTTTGTAGAAGCCTAATAGCTTGAGGAGATCCTATGGAAACAAATACTTTCAGGAAGGACAGTCCGAAGCTTGATGGAACTTACTATGGCATATGGAAGATCAGAATGGAAACACATCTAAACTGCATTGGAAGAGATATATGGGATGTTACAAAGAATGGCTATGTTGCTCCTGTTCTGAATCAACCTCATCCACCAACATTGGCTAACGACATGGACAATGATTGCAAAGCAAGAGAAGCACTTTTTAGTGCATTATCAGAGCAGCAAATCATGGGATTATCAGATCGGTCTAGTGCTAAAGCTATTTGGGATAAACTGGAGACACTAAATGAAGGAGATACCACTTTGAAGATTGCAAAATTGGAATGTTACCGGGTCAGGTATGAAAATTTGAAAATGGAAGAAGATGAAAGAATTTTTGCATTTATGGAAAGAGTTAATGAAATTGTTTTAGGAATAAAATGTTGTGGAGGATTCTTAAGTGAAGATGAAATTGTATCTAAAGTTTTAAAAGCATTGCCACCGGCTTACAAAATGAAAGTGACTGATATTAATGAAATGAGAATAATGCCTAATACTTCAGTTTCTAGAGATACTTTGGTTGGAAAACTTTCAGCATTTGAACTTGAGGAGTTTGGTCCCGTTTCTACTATAAATACTAATTTAGCATTCAAAGCATCATCATCATCATCATCAACATCATCATCATCTGACAAAACTGATTGGAAAGCACTTTATGCAAAAGAACTTAAAGATATGAGGAGAGAAAATGAAGAACTTGAAGCACTATTTGCAAGGAAAATGCCTAAAGGTCCAGCAAGAAGTAAGTATGAAGGTAAAGCACCTTTCAAATGTTTTAATTGCAATAAAGTTGGTCATATGGCATCTAGATGTCCTGATAGACATGCAAGACTAAGGGAAGAAGCAAAAAGATCATATAAGCCTAACCCTGAACATCAGAGATATAGATTCAAGAAAAATAGAGATAAGTCATGTTACTATGTAGATGAAGGTGTTACAAACAATTCAGATGAAGATCTAGTAGATAATGGATGGGATTTTGTTGCAATAAAGGAAGATCATCTGACACCTATTGTCAAACTAGTAGAGTAGGCACCGGCGGCAAAAATTGAAGAAAAAGATGAATGGATTATAGACTTTGGATGCTCACATCTTATGACTGGTGATAAAAGCAAATTCTTATCTTTTCAAGAAATTCATGGACGTCTAGTAAGGTTTGGAGATGATAAAGCTTGTTTAATCAAAGGAAAAGGTACTATATCTTTGGATGGTAAGCACAATACTGATAATGTTTATTATGTAGAAGGTTTAAAGAATAATATTTTGAGTGTTGGTCAGTTAGAGGAAAATGGATTTCAGTTACAGTTCAAGAATGGGAAATGCAAAATCATAAACAAAACTGGATTGGAGATTGCAACCGGTAATCAGACTAAAGGTAATAGCTTTCACTTGAATACCAGTGATAAAACATGTTTGATTGCACACATTGATGAAAGTTGGTTATGGCATAAAAGACTCTATCATGTGAATTTTGATTGCATTATAAAGATTAGTTCAACTAAGGCAGTAAGGGATTCACCTAAGATTGTGAAACCTCATAATCCAGTATGTAAGGAATGTCAAATGGGAAAGAAAATTAGAACAACATTTAAGAGCATTACTGAGAAATCAAATAATATTCTTGATTTAATTCACACTGATTTGTGTGGTCCTACAAGAACAAGAAGTCTACAAGGAGATAGATAATTTGTGCTAATAATTGATGATTATTCTTGAATGTGTTGGGTTACTTTTCTCAAGGAGAAATCAGAAGCTTTTGGAAGATTCAAGATATTCAAGGCAATGGTAGAGAATGAAACCGGCATGAAAATCAAATGTTTAAGATCAGATCAAGGAGGAGGATTTACATCTAGAGAATTTAATGAATTCTGTGAAGTGAATGGAATCAAAAGACAACTATCAGCACCCCGGACACCCTAGCAAAATGGAGTTGTGGAAAGGAAGAACAAAACTATTATGGGTGCAGCAAGAACAATGTTAATGGAAGAAAATCTACCTCATGTGTACTGGAGAGAAGAAGTGAATACAACGGTTTATACTTTCAACGAAGTTCACATCAAAAGTGAAACCGGTAAGACCCCTTATGAACTATGGTTTGGTCATATTCCTACTCTTAAAGATTTCAGAATATCTGGAAGCAAATGCTATATTAGAAGAGATGAGTATATTGGCAAGTTTGATCCTAGAAGTGATGAAGGAATATTTATTGGTTATTCATCTAAAAGCAAGGCATATAGATGTTATAATAAAAGGTTACAGAAAATCATTGAGAGTACTAGTGTGAAGATAGATGGACACTTTAGAGGAGATTCAAGATTTGTTGAACTGGCAGTTGAAATGATCATAGATCAATTGAGACAAACTACACCAGTACAGAATAAAGACCCAATCACACCGGCATCATCAGAAAACTCAACAGTGACTAAAGAACAGAAGCCTATGAATGTTAATCAGAACAAACCCAGGTATGTAAGATTGAATCATTTAGAGAATCAGATATTTGGAAACAAGAATAAAGGTGTTATGACTAGAGGAAGACTGGCAAATGAAGAGGTATGTTTAATTTCTCAAGTTGAACTAGCATCTATTATTGAAGCATGTAAGGATGAACATTGGATAAAAGAAATGGAAGATGAATTAGAATAAATTGAAAAGAACAATACTTGGACATTGGTTCCCCAGCCTAAAGATAAAAATGTAATTGGAACTAAATGGGTATTTAGGAATAAACTTAATGAAGATGGAGAAGTTGTCAGAAATAAAGAAAGATTAGTTTGTAAAGGTTATTCACAGAAAGAAGGAATTGATTATAATAAAACCTTTGCATCGATAGCTAGAATTGAGGTAGTTAGACTATTTCTTGCATTTGCAGCTTATAAGAACTATAAAGTTTATCAAATGGATGTAAAAATGTGCATTTTTGAATGGAGATCTTAAGGAAGAAGTTTACATTGAACAACTTGATGGATTTTCTTTGACAGATAATAAGGATATGGTTTGCAGGTTAAGGAAAGCTTTATATGGATTGAAGCAAGCTCCCAAAGCTTGGTATGCTAGATTACATATATATCATTTCAAGCTTGGTTAGACAAAAGGGAATGCTGACAGAAATTTGTATTACAAAGTTATCGATGATGATATTTTGGCTATTGAAGTCTTTGTAGATGATATCATTTTTGGAGGCGAAGATGGATTATGTAAGGACTTTGCAATCAGATGCAAAAAGAATTTGAAATGTCTATGATTGGAGAGATAAAATAATTTCTAGGTTTGCAAATTTCACAAATAGATAAAGGTATATTCATATGTCAAACAAAGTACTTGAAGTAACTTTTGAATAAATTTGGTATGGAAAATTCCAAACCGGTAAGTACTCTATGACTAGAACTAACAAAATGACATTGAAGGATGATTCAACTCCTATTAATATGACAAGGTACAAATCTATGATTTGAGGTTTTTTGTATTTAACATAAACAAGACCTAATATAATGAATGCAGTATGTATTGTTTCAAGGTTTCAAAGCAATCCTAAATAAAATCATGAATCAACAGTTAAAAGGATTTTCTGGTACCTACAAGGCACAAAAAATATTGGTTTATGGTATCCTAAAGATGAAAATTTTGATTTATGTGTATACACCGATGCAAATTGGGCAGGACATGTAGATGACAAAAAGAGTGCCACTGGTGGTGCATTCTTTCTTGGTAGTAGATTGATTTCATGGATCAACAAGAAGTAGACTTGTACATCATTATCAACATCAGAATCAGAATATGTTGCAGTAGCAACTAATTGTACTCAGGTATTATGGATTAAGCAAATGTTGAAGGGTATAAAGGTAAAATACAAAGAACCAATAACCGTTTAATGTGATAATTCAGAAGCAATTGATATATCAAAGAATCCGGTATTTCACTCTAAGAAAAAGCATGTTTCTATTAAGTATAATTTTATGAAGGATAATGTTGAAGCAAATGAAGTGAAATATTTTTATGTGAATACTAAAGAGAAAATTGCAAATATCTTTACAAAGCCTTTGCCTAGGGAAACATTTGAATATCTTAGAGAGCAACTTGGGGTAATTTCCCCACCGGCAAAGACTTAGATATTGAAGATTGGTATCAAACCGACAGGAACTACTAGAAACTTCATTTTTCGGCTTTGATGGAGGTGAGCTACTTCTCAGGGGGAGAAGTTGGTTGAATGTTAAGTTTTGAATTCTTAACTGCTTTGACATTTGATGTCAAAGGGGGAGAGATATGTATGGAAAAACATTATTCCTTTGGGGAGAGATTACTCATTAAGGGAGAGATATACTCTTTGGATATATGTATTTTCGTTTTGGTTTCTATCTCTATTACAGAACTTTGTATTGATCTATCTTTGGGAGATTGATTGGTTTACTGGTTTTGGCATTCTGTTTTTGGCACTTAGATGTTTTTCCATCTAGTGTTGCCATCAATGCCAAAGGGGGAGATTGTTAGTATTATGGATGACTTTTTCATGTGTTGCATTGGTTTTTTTATTGATGCCAACACTTGTCTTCTTGGAGGTTTACATTATGTTCACCGATATATGGTTAGTGGCTTATGCACAATCATCGGTATGTGTTCACTAGCAGATTATATTGTTCACCGACATCGATGATAACTTGGAGATCATTTGGTTATGTTGAAGACATGGATTGGAAGTTTGGATTTGGTGTTTTTCTTATTCATCTAATCAAGTTATTATATTTGCCTTTACCAGCAAATAGGTCTAGGTTATGGACTGGTACATGCTATCTATTCCAGATCAGCACAACATGTCATGAAGATTGTTTATTGATTGGTTATTATGGTAAATGGATGGAGCCAATATGTTGTATCGCATCAAGACTCATTTGTAATTGATTTAAATGTAATATATTTAATGAGCCAACCTATTCATTTGGTCTTAGGTTTTGTATAAATGATTGTAAGATCTTATTGAAGATTGTAATGATGAGTGTATTCAATTATTGAAGAGCGAAAATAAACAGATCCTTGTGCGAATCACGCAAACATTATTCAAAGGTTGAAGGAAGGTTATGAAGGTGTTTTTGACACTCATGTTTAGAGCTTAACCGATATTGAATCCAACATTGGAGATGCTATTTTGAGCAGTACATTATCATTGGATTTAACCATCCAATTGTGTAGTCAGTGTGATTCCTATTTTATGATTGAGCAGTGAGCTCTAGGTAGTTGGCCTTTCTGCATGTGCAGACCCCATTTATATACACATACGATCTGTAGTAGTATCATCTAATTATGGGTAAGGTTTCCCACCGTGTTTTTTTCCTTATCGGGTTTCCACGTCAAAATATTTGTGTTATCTTTTGTGGATGTTGTTTTTGTTTTTGTTTCATGCATTAAGTTAAACCGGTACTGCTATATCTGTTAATCTATTTTAATGGCACTTAAGTTTGGTTTACCAACATTAAGTTTAAATTGGAATAACTTGCAGTTGGATTATAATTTATTGACAACTGGTTCACAATTGAGAGACTGATTCACCCCCCCCCCCACCTCTCAGTTGTCCTTCCTGGGACCTAACATAGTTTTTTTTCTAAATGCATTGCATTCACAAAAATTTTGCATTTGCATATACCAGCATCAATAAAACAAAGCAACTATCCAACTTTATCATTTATTTGCATTCAAAAGAAACAAGGGTCGTCTCCTTTCTTAGATATTCGAACATGAAGTCTTTGAGGTTCTAAGGTCATTCATTTTCAACATCACCCTATGGCGATGCTTTACTTATGGTTGGGTAGTGATTTCACTATTTGAGACTTTTTAACCCAAAATCTATCAATTGCTATATCTCAAATACATTAACAAAATCTCTAATTCATTCTAGACACCTAGTTGATCATGACTAGTGAAAAATCTAAAATTCTACTTCAGCACCATAGTAATTGTCACACCCAAGTAAGTTTCATTACTTACAAGTCAAGGAAAGAAAAATAAAAAATAAAAAGTGCTATGCCAAATATTCATCTAAGGGCAAAAGAGAAATGATATATAACTAAAATATCGTGCATACAAAGTGCAACAAAAAGATTGACTTTGAGAACATGTGAGTAACACCATCAGGGATATGAATGTCTACTAGCAATGGAGCAATATTCAAGAAATTATAGTCTATAACCTCGTCAGAGCTCTAAAATCTTGCTAGGAGAGAGGCTCTATTCGAGATGCATTTGAAGTTAGAATAATCCACATAGCTAGTCATATAGGATGCTAAGGATCTTTAGTGAACACAAGCAAGAATTAACTCATTTGCACTCACATGGGAAAAAGAAGATCAAAGTTTAAGAATCAATGGGGAAGTTTTCCACGTCTCCATTTGTATATCCTAGTCACTAAGTGTGTTAATTTGGATGTTCCAAGGGACGTTAAGGATCAATTGACTGCTTATCTATGAAATGTTTTGTACCTCCAATTCAATTGGTGTATTAAATACTAAACAAACACAGCCATCCTTGTTCGAGTAGGAAATGCATCTTCATCATGCATATTGCATTAACATAGGTCATATCAAAAATTCATTGTCTCCACATGCATTATGCAGATCATCATGTCATATAGGTATGCATATAGGGAGCATAGCTAAAAAAAAAAAAATTAAAATCATAAAAAGTCCTAAAAAATCCTAAATATCATATCAACACAAATTTGGCATTTCTCATTTTACTTCCTACTTTCCTGCATCTTTGCTTTACTGTTTGAGATTTGATTGAAATTTTCTTAGTGTGTTGTCTTCTAAATTGATTTTCAATTATTATTCCCTTTGAGAAACTCAAGGAAGTCTATCTTGACTAATAAGAGCAAGGACTAGGGGCGTAATACTTTTCTTTGTTTTCTGCTTGTAGGAATAATCCTGATGATCTAAAAACATCTCATAAGCTAGGTGTTTGTGATAAGTGTCTTCACATCAAGGTGAAATCACCACACATACCTTGACTCCATTTATTTGTATGCTACATGAAGGTTGTAATTGTTGAACACAATGTACCACTGAGAGGGGGGTGAATCAGTGGTACCTAAATTCTTTTCCCTTTTGAACAATCTTAGAATGACGGTTATTATCCTAAGCACTAAATAGTCAAATCGGTAAGACAAATGAAGATTCCAAAAGAGACAATCACACAAAGGCAACCCACAACACCAGATTTATGAGGAAAACCCAATATGGGAAAAACATCGGTGAGAAATACTACTAGAGACTACTGCTCCAATCCGGCCTCACATGTAAAACACTGAATTACAAAGATTTAGGGCACCAACCCAAGGAGAACCAACCCCTGCACCAAGCACCAACTTGGTGATGTATAGTGAAATATAATTTTGATATAGTTATAGCTTTTGGTTGCAAATGATTTCTGCAACTCTTGATCAAATAGGTCTCTGCCAGTTAACAGTCTTCTCTTCTTCACTAGATCTCACACTACCGGTTATGAGATTACTCTTTCTGATTCTTGGCTACTCTTCCTACACTTTGAGTCACACAACACACTATGTCCCACTTGGATGCCTTCTTGATCAATCACACCTCACTGGTTAGCTCACCTATTAGACTTGGTACAATTTACCGGTACTCTATCACTACCAGTTAAACCCTCTCACCAGTTTGCTTGTTAACTCACTTTGCAACTCTCTTAGAATAAATTCTAAGGGAGATGATTCTTCTCTACACTCAAGCTATTTTCACTCTCCTTATTCTCATCAAACATCATCCATTTCTACCTTGAGTCCCTCTATTTATAATCTTGGATTCCCACCTAAATCCACATTCAACAATGTCATGTTAGGTTTTTCTTTCTCCAACTCAAACCCAATCAGATTTGATTAGATCTACTTTTCCAAGGATATGATCTTCATGAAATTGATCAATACCAACAAAGCTTCACACTCCAATGTGCAGTTTCTAAATCTAGAGGTCTACACCATGCTTTTCTTTGTCATTCACCATTAATGGCTTTGTTGTTTCCTTCACTAAATAGGTATGAAGATCAAATCTTCTTGCAGGATCAGTTCATTCGCTTTGCCAGCTTGCCTTCCTCTAGCCGCAATCCTCTGGAATCCTCCGTGACTTGCGGGTTCTTCATAAAAGCCAACCTTCTTGCTGATTTTTTACGTTGATTCACACTCCACTGACCTATGCAATACCTCCACCTTGCATCCAGCTATCATGCTTGTCGACATCCACCTCTGCTTTGATTCCTATGTCAGTTTGACTTTCTTTGTCAACCAAGGTTGACTACTGATTTATTCCACCTTACCAGTATGACCATCAAATATCCTTTGTACCAGCACCACATCCTCTATGTTCTGCTCACCAGGTGTTGTGCCTTCATAACAAACAAAACAACCTTCATCCTTGTTTGTGCCTTACCGGTAAGCTTGATATCTGGTAGATGACACAACTATATACCGGTAGCCTTCCTTCTGTCTTCTTACTCATATGTGCATTTTCCATCATATTTCTTGCTCTTCCTAAACCTGTCACCTCTTCTTAGTTACCAGTGACCTTGCCAAACTAGTATGACATCAATGACAACTAAATGCCAATAATGCCAATAATCTCCCCCTTTGGCATTGATGTCAACTTACTACAAGACACTTCATACCGTTACTGCAAGACACTTCATACCGCTATTGTAAAACACTTCATACCTGTTGATTTATCCCCCTTTGACACAATGACAAAGGGTCCTGTCCACTCCCCCCTTGAACCATACCGGGCTCCCCCTTAGACTTCTACTAGTGATTATAGCCGGTACTAAGATGTGGTTCAAGAGTTATAGATGTTTCTATGAACTCCCCCCTGAACCATATAAATCCTTCATTTCTTTAGTGCATAAGTTAGATGACATAACTCCCAACTTGTGTCTTAGATACTCAAAAGTGTTTACCAGTAATGGTTTGGTGAAAATGTCTACTACTTGTTCTGTGGTAGGGACATTATCTATCCTTACTTTTCTTCAACCTTCTCTCTAAGAAAATGATACTTGATAGCAATGTGCTTTGTCCTGGAATGCATCACCAAATTCTTTTATATGTTGATGACACTCAAATTATCACATCTGATGAGAATAGGATCAATAATGTGCACCTTTATGTCCTTGAGGGTTTGCTTCATCCAAAGCACCTGAGAGCAGCATGTAGCAGCAACAATGTATTCTTCTTCAGCAGTTGATAGGGAGACTGAATCCTACTTCTTGCTATGCCATGAGACCAACTAATCACCTAGCAAGAATGCACCACCACTTGTGCTCTTCTGGTCATTAATGCGACCTACCCAATCAGCATCAATGTATGCTTCCAAGATGAATTCCCCTTTTTTAGGATAGCACAATCCATAACTGAGTGTTCCTCGTAGGTACCTAAAAATTTTACTAACTGCATTCATATGCGAATTCTTTAGTGTATCTTGAAATCTAGCCACCATGAATACTGCTTGTACTATATCCGGTCTAGAAGCAGTTAGATACAATAAACTACCTATCATGGATCTATACAATTTCTGATCCACCACCAATGATTCATCTTTCTTTATTAATTTACTTCCGGTCACCATGGGGTGCTTACCAGTTTGCAATCCTCCATTTCAAATTTCTTCAACATATCCTTTGCATACTTGGTTTGTGAGATAAAGATTCCCTTATCTTCCTGCAATATCTGCAAGCCATGGAAGTATGTCAATTCACCAAGCATTGACATCTCAAATTCTGACTACATCTGATCAGAAAATTATTTGCAAAGGGTGTCCTTATTGCCTCCAAAAATAATGTCATCTACATACACAACCACAATGATCATGTGGTTTCCATCTTTCTTTATGTATAAATTGTTGTCAGAACTCTCCTTTTTGAATCCTTGCTCCTTTAGGTATTGATCTAATCTTGACTAACATGCTCTAGGAGCTTTCTTTAAGCCATACATGGCCTTCTTCAACTAGCACACAAAAGTTTTATCATCATGTAGTAGAAACCCTTCCGGTTTCTCCATGTACACTTCTTCCAAATTTCCATTTAGAAAGGAAGATTTTACATCCATCTGATATACTGTATAACCCTTGTAGGCAAAAAAGGCTAGAAACATTCTAATTGCTTCTAATCTAGCTATCAGTGTAAAGTTTTCTTCAAATTCAATGCCCTCTACTTGAGAGTATCCTTTGCACACAAGTCTTGCATTATGCCTAATAATTTTACCTTCTTCATTCATCTTGTTCTAGTAGACCTACTTGGTGCCAATGATGTTCTTGTCTTCTAGTCTAGGGACTAGTTCCCAAGTCTTGTTCTTCTCAATCTATTGTTCTTCTTCTTCCATGGCATCCATCCATTCCCATCTTTTGTTGGCCTTATTGAATGTTTAAGGTTCTACTTCAGTCATGAGGCGGAAGTTGATTTATCCATCATTTCGGGCAAGTATTCTTCTAGTCTACACACCATCACTTTTATTTCCTATAATTTTCTCTTCTGGGTGATTCAACTACACATAGTGGTTGGGATCCTTTCTGGATGCTTCTTTCAGTTCATTGTCTGACTAAGCTTCCTCACTTCATCACCAGAATCATTATACCAGTTTACCTGTGATTGACTTCATTTTTGCATATCCTCATCAACTTTCACATGCACACTCTCAATGACTCTTCTTAGTCTTTTCTTGTAGCATTTGTAGGCCTTTCTATTATATGAGTAACTAAGGAAGATTCCTTCATCACTCCTAGAGTCAAAACTACCTATACCATCTATATCTCTTTTGATAAAACACTTACTTCCAAATACTTTGAAGTATTTGACTGATGGCTTCCAGTCATACCACAACTCATAAGGTGTCATTATGTTGTTTGTTCTTAATTGAACCCGGTTCAAAGTATATATGGCAATATGAACAACTTCCTTCCAATATGTATCTGGCAGACTGGCCTCATTTAACATGGTTTTGGCCATCTCCTTGAATGTCCTATTTTTCCTTTCTACCACACCATTTTGTTGTGGTGTCCTAGGGGTTGAGTATTGCCTTCTAATTCCATGTCTTTCACAATAATCTTCAAACTCATTTGATGTGAACTCTCCACCTCGGTCTGATCTTAGACATTTAGCTCGCACCCATTTTCCTTCTCCACCATCTTCCTAAAGATCATAAATTTGTCAGATGCTTGTGACTTATCTTGAAGGAAAGTGACCCATGTCATTCTTGAATAATCATCAATAAAGAGCATAAAATATATTTCATTGGCAAGAGCTCTTGTCCAAGTTGGACCACACAGATTTGTATGTACAATCTCAAGTGGTCTTGAGGTATTGTGCTCTTTTGACTGAAAGCTCACCTTAGTCTTGTTGGAATTTTTGATGATTATGTTGTGATTTTCATTAATGGATACACACTTGCATTGAGATCATTTTTTGTCTGTATGAGTTATGCTCAACTGGCAATTGTTTCAACCGGTATGATACATTATAGTCCTTAGACTATTGGTGTTTTGCAGAAAGTGATTACCGATCTGAAGCGGTATGTAGACCCCAAGCGGTTCACATATCTCAAGTGGTATGAAGGTTCAAAGCAGCAGAACACATATTTGCCAGTCTTCATTTTGTCAAACCGGCAACCGGAATTTTGCTTGAACTGGTATTTTGTATGAATCGGTAATACTTTGTGATGAGTTACCATCCACCGATTGTTTGACGGTGCCGACACTTTAGTGATACTTTTTGTGTCATGTTACCAGATATGTCTAGATGCATTTAACCTAGGAAATTGTAATGTATTCCTATTGGACCGACATGAAATCAGATTCCTTTATAAGGACATCATGTCTAGGGTTTTAGGTTGTTGATAATGTTGTTCTTGCGATAGTTGATATTGCGGCTAGGGTTTAAGGTGGTTGAGGAGTTAGAGAGAGTATGAATGTGTAGAAGACTGAAGTAATGTTGGAATGCATTAGGAGTGAGCTATCAAGGATCTAACCAAGCAGTCTGTGCTATTAGCTAGATCAATCACTTGTTGATTACTCACATCTTCGACAAGTCTGCAGCCCTTAACCGAGTAGGCCCAAAAGCCTTTTGTAAATCCTCTAACAAGGTGGTTCACATCTGTGGATCTAAAATCCTCTAGCAAGGTAGTCTTAAATCGGACTTATCTCCTAACAGAGATTAAGATTCCTAACAGGATCTATTCTGGTAAAGAACATTGAAAGACCTTAACCGGTCTGGTTCCTATTCTGTAGATAGTTACTTCTGAGTTCCATCTCACTGTGGTTTTTCCCATTTGGATTTCCATGTCAAAATCTCTTGTGTTATGGTGTTTGTGCTTCTGTGGGTGAATGCGTTATTAGCTATTTGGTTTGCATGTGTGTTAACCAGTTTGTCTGCTAAACTATTTTACCGGTTTATTGTTAGTCTTACAAAGTGTTTAAGTGCAAAGATTTTTGGCATACTAATTCACCCACCCCTCTTAGTATTCATCAATTGGTATCAGAGCCTACCTTTCTATAAGTTTAACCACTTGGAAAGAGATATGGGGGAATACACATTGAGGGAACTTACTTATTGGCTCACTCAATCTGAGCAAGCCTATGATGATCTTATGGTCAAATACAAGGAATCTCAAGCAAAAAGGCGAGAACATGCAGAAAAGTTGATGGAGCTATCTGAAAATAGTTCCTCTGATGAAGCGGACATGGAAGCCCTGATTCAAGAAGTAGAAAAGCTGAATGAATCCAATTCTAACCTAAGAAAAGAATTGGAAGGACTGACTATTCGAATGTGTCAAGAGCTTGAGAACCTGAGAAAAGCTGATGATCTAATCAAAGAAAAAGATCCTGAAAACTCCAAGCTGAAGCAAGAGATCAGTGCCCTAACTGCTCAACTCCATGTGAGAAAAGTGGAAAAGGAAGACATGCAAGGAGAACTAAACATTGCCATCTCTAAGAATGAAAACCTAATTGAAACAAATGCTCCTATTTCTAAAGAACTCTCTGAGTCAAAGGAAATACTTGCTAAGTTTAACAAGAGTACTGTCAAGCTAGAGCAAAAGCTTGAATCTGCCAAACCTGTCAAGAATACTAATGGACCTGGTTATTCTGGTAATGAGGAAGGTGAGACCTCTGGTACAAGTTTTGGAGCATCAAAGAAACAACCGACATCAAAGGATAAAGGTAAGCAAAAGTTTAAACCTATTTGCTTTAACTATCTTAAAGAAGGACATACTGCCAATGTGTGTAGGAGTAAGGCTTACAATAATTTTCCTTATTTCCTAAATGATAAGCCAAGATCCTATAGATTCAATGGTAACTGTTATGCATGCAACAAGTTTGGGCATAGAGCATCTGAATGCAGGTCTGTTATGAATAACACTGGAAGATATCCTCAGAGGACCCAAGGAGTTGGTCCTGAACCTTTTGTGAACCAGAATCACAACCGATTTAATGTCTTCAATCATCAGCCAAGAGGCGGTGGCCATCAAGCTGCAACCAGATGGAGAGAAAACTGTATGGTCTATCATGGTCATGGTCATACAGCTGCAACATGCAGGAGGAAGAACGAAAACATGAATAATGGACCTTGGAGAGCACCTGGATTCGTCTGCTATCACTGCAACAAACCGGGTCACATTGCCAGATTCTGTAGATCAAGAAAGAACATATCTGATGATATATTGGTAACTCTGAAAGGAAACATTGATGTTGACACTATTCAAGTGGATATGAACAAGACCTGGAAGAAGAAACCAGCAATATTACAAGAGGAACCAGTTTCTGTACCTAGTGTGGAAATCACAGAACCGACAAACTAAGCTTCAGAAAAGCTTAGGGGGAGAAAATGGCAAAATGTTTTGAACCCCCAGTTCACACCGGTAAGAGACCTTAACCGGTATGCATTACCTGTCATTTTGGCAGAAGACCGGAAACGGTAAAAGGCAAATGAGGGTTTATGCCCTAATGGTGGAGCATTAATTGCAGTAGGTGAGGAATATGTTTAAAAGGAATTTTGAAATCATTTCTCACTATCATTTTCAAAGCAAAGAAGGTTTTCAAGTGCAGAGTGATGATAAAGTGATTTGTGCTGCGATTCAGAGAAAGTTGGAAACCTTGAAGGAGATTCAAATTCAAATTGCAAATGGTCAAGTGAAGAACGCAAAGCGGTGATTCTGCAACCGATGGAGTGTGAGGTTGAGAAGAATCTGAAAGCCCTAAATTCATGATTTTTGAAAGGTATTTTTCAAGTCTTCAGTTTCTATCATGGCTTTTGCATCCCATACTAGCTCTAGTACATGTGTAGATTCTGCAAGCTTTATTCAACGCAAGTCTAGATATAATGCCCTATCACAAGTTCCAGCCGGTGTGATAGTAGAAGAGGAAATCTCAAACTACATAAACTATAAAATAGAAGACCTAGGGTCTCTAGCAATTCACTCACAGCTAGGTTTATTTTGTGGAAAAGATAAGAAAATCAAACCGGAATATAGTATTTTGGAAAAGAAGAAGCTCCACAATGCTATTTATTTCTTGGAGGATTTCATAGATGATCACATTAGGATCATTCTGAGCAGAGTTCATGGTGACAAGATGTACCTAGAAAGAATGCATGATATTACTCCGCAAGCAATACATGTCATCATTGATTTCTGCAATATAGGGGAAGTTCCAGCCCTAAGGACAGTAAGCAAGATGGAAATGTCAAAGCTCATCGGTTCAGTGAGTGATTCATGAGGGATGACTATTAATTCCATCAAGGATGACATTGTGAAATATGCATGTATGGTGATTGGATACCGGACGTTCTCAGCCAGCAGGCTTAACTCTGTATCTGCTGCGGCGGTAAATGTCGCTTATCGGATGATCAAGGAGGATGCATCATTTGACCTGTGTACCAGTATGCAAAGGAAACTCCTGTTGAATCTTAAATTGATCAAACAGGATAATGCATTGAGGTTCAAGTTTGGACAACTATTGGTTGGGTTGTTCTTTTACTTCCAAGGCTACTTTCCAGGAGTAGGTGATGTCCAGTGGTTTGCTGACCAACTGGTAACCAAGCAAATCAAGGAAAGCGTTCAAGCAGTTGGAACCAGTTACCCTGAAGTTCTGAACAAGTACTTTGATGAGTTCAGATGCAAAATTAGTCAGAGGATGAGAATATCAGGTGATATTGTTAAGAAATATGAAGATGATATCTGTTTCACCATTAAAGTGGATCAATGCATAATGGAGGTTGTCGAGCCCAAACAAGAGGAAGTGGAGCCTATGGGATATATGGTAATGAATGATATGCTGGAAGGGTATGCCTCTACACTTATTGCCTCACCGCTTGATCCAAAGGCAAGGAGAACCAACACCTACCTAGAAAGGGTAACACCGGTTGAGGAACCCTTAGCAAAGAAAGGAAAAGAAGCTTTAGTAAAGAAGGCAAAAGTAGTGCCCTCAGCATCGGCACTAGCTACTCCAGCCAGTCCTAAAGTGACCAAGCGGTCACCGGATAAAAAGAAACCAGAAGCAGCACCTGCTAAAGTCTTCAAAAGAAAGAGGGAGACAAGGAATGCCTCTCCAGACTCAGAAGAAACTATGTCTGAGGAAAAACCTAAGAAGACATGTCAAGCAAAGAAAAAGACAAAGAATGAACCGACATCATCAACACCGGTAAATATCGACATCTCCTCCTACAAACCTTTGACACATTGTCAAAGAACTATCAAAAACATTAGGAGAAAAGTGTTGAATTATTTGATTGAATTTTTTGATGACTTTAATGATGATGAAAAGGAAGTAGTAGAAAAAGAAATTATTTAGTATTTATGTATTAATGACCGGTCACCTTTAGAAATTAGAGCTGAGACACTGGATTCTTTGTATAAGTCCTTAGACAATAGATGGCATATTGCCATAGAGAAAGAACAGGAAATGAGAGAGAAAGTTTTTGCTGAATATTTTCCTGATGTATCAAACTCAAAATTGTTTGAAGTAATGAACAAATAAAAAGGCCTCTTCTTCATGAGAAGAAGAAGACTCCTATTACTGGAAGGGAAGGGTAAAGAAGTGCTCAAGAATACACACACCCTTTCTCTAGATGCTCTGAAGATGCATCGAGTGGCTAAAGCCAACAGAAAGGCTGAGCAAGAACCAACAATCACTAAACCAGAGGAAGTGTTTGATGATGAAGGAAATCCGATTACTGAACCAATTGACACTATTGATGTCGATTCTCTGGATGGAGAAGATATTGCTCAGGGTACACCATCAAAAATAGGTTGAATAGGAAATAAAGCAAAAGGAAACAAAGGACATAAAGGAGGAAGCAAAGAAGTAAGTAGAGGAGAAGAAGAAGAAGGATGAAGAGGAGAAGAAGAAGAAAAATGAAGAGGAAAAGAAGAAGAAGAATGAAGTGCAGAAGAAGAAAAAGGATGAAGAGGAAAAGAAGAAGGATGAAGAGGAGAAGAAGAAAAAGGAAGAAGATGAAGAGAAATGGAAACAGGAAGAGAAGAGAAAAGAAGAAGAGAAGAAAAGAAAAGAAGAGGATGAAGAGAAGAAGAAACAAGAAGATGCAAGGAAGAAGAAAGAGGAAGAGGATGAGAATAAGAGAAAGGAAGAGGAGAAGTAGAAGGAAGTAGAAAAGAAGAAAGCAGAGGAGGAAAAGGAAGAGGAAAAGAGAAAAGAAGTAGAGAAGAAGAAGGCAGAGGAGAACAAGGAAGCTGAAGCAGCAAAGAGCACATAGATGGAGACACCTAAGGCAACTGATAGTCAAGCCAAACCAGCTGACCTTACTAGTCCTATTGATCTCCAGTCCGCAAGCAAAATGGAGTTGCTACAGAGCATCAAGGTTGCTCAAGAATGCCTCATGGTGCTAAGGAGGAAGAAGGAGGAAGATGTGATCCAAGCTACGGTGGACACTCTTACTAGTTTGTTACTCAGTACAAACCTCCCCAGTACCAACTCATCATTAGCACAACTGAAGCTCCTATGCACAGTAGTGGATGATCAAGTGCAAAGTTTAGAGGAGGTAGCAGAGGCAAATGCAAAGAAAGAGCATCAAAAGGCTCTCAACATTGCCCTAGTGAAAAAGCTTAATGAGCTCCAATCTGAACTGCAAAAAACATAGAAGGATATAAGGAATGCTCTGGATGAGGGGAATCTTCTACTCAGTAAGATTTGTCAACCCCATCTGTTCTGTGACAATGTGCTTGCATAGAAGCAAAAGCTTCAATCTGATTTGCAGGTATATATGAGCACCTTCAAGCTACCGTATGACTCTTTTACAGCTTATGGGCAAACCATTCACCGGTTTAATAACCAGTCTGCTAAACTAGAGCATGAGATCAACACCTAGTCATAAGATTTGCAGGAGCTACAACTGGTTCTACTCCCACATCTGCAAATACTTTAGAAGTGCTATCTTAATCTGGATGCCTTAACGGAAACACAGGAGATGAGCACACTAGATGCCATGGAAGAACAGGTCTCCCAGATGCAGATAGAGAAAGAAGTGGTAACCTCCCTACTGGAGTCCTAGTCTTTATCTATGAAACAATTCTTGCAGGACTTTAAATCTATTTTTGACAAGTTTTATTCTTTACTATCATAAACACTTATTATTTTAATGACACGTGAATTAGTTTGTAATATTATTTTTGTCATTAATGGCAAAGGGGGAGAAGTATAAATTTTGCATGTTGTGATGTATACTTTCATGTTATTTCTGTTAAGAAGTAGTATGCATTGTATTTTCTGAAAAAGGGATAGTCTATATGCCTAGGCAGAGTAATTTTGATTCTAGCATAGTTTTGTTAAAACACTTAGATGTCAAAATTTCCTAAGTGTTTCCATCAATGCCAAAGGGGGAGGTTGTTGGCATTTTTGATGATTATGTTGTGATTTTCATTGATGGACACACACTTGCATTGAGATCATTTTTTGTATGTATGAGTTACGCTCAACCTCAAATTGTTCCAATGGGTATGATGCATTGTAGTCTTTAAACTATTGGTGTTTTGCAGAAAGTGATTACTGATCTAAAGCGGTATGTAGACCCCAAGCGGTTCGAAGATCTCAAGTGATACGAAGGTTCAAAGCAATAGAACACATATTTGCCAGTCTTCATTTTATCAAACCGGCAATCGACATTTTGCTTGAACCGGTATTTTGTATGTACCGGTAATACTCTTTGATGAGTTACCAAATGACATTTTGTGATGAGTTACCATCCACTGATTGTTTGATGGTGCCGACACTTTAGTGGTGCTTTTTGTGTCATGTTACCAGATATGTCTAGATGCATTGAACCTAGGAAATTGTAATGTAATCCTATTGGACCGACATGAAATCAGATTCCTTTATAAGGACATCATGTCTAGGGTTTTAGGTTGTTGATAATGTTGTTCTTGCGATAGTTGATATTGCGGCTAGGGTTTAAGGTGGTTGAGGAGTTAGAGAGAGTATGAATGTGTAGAAGACTGAAGTAATGCTGGAATGCATTAGGAATGAGCTATCAAGGATCTAACCAAGCAATCTGTGCTATTAGCTAGATCAATCACTTGTTGGTTACTCACATCTTCGACAAGTTTGTAGCCCTTAACTGGGTAGGCCCAAAATCATTTTGTAAATCCTCTAACAAGGTGGTTCACATCTATGGATCTAAAATCCTCTAGCAAGGTAGTCTTTAATCGAACTTATCTCCTAACAGAGATTGAGATTCCTAATAGGATCTGTTCTGGTAATGAACATTGTAAGACCTTAACTAGTTTGACCTTAACCGGTCTGGTTCCTATTCTACAGATAGTTATTTGTGAGTTCTGTCTCACCGTGGTTTTTCCCATTTGGGTTTCCACGTCAAAATCTCTTGTGTTATGGTGTTTGTGCTTCTATGAGTGAATGCATTATTAACTATTTGGTTTGCATGTGTGTTAACCAGTTTGTCTGATAAACTATTTTACTGGTTTACTATTAGTCTTGCAAAGTGTTTAAGTGCAAATTTTTTTAGCATATTAATTCACCCCCCACTCTTAGTATTCATCAAGTCTACTTCCCTTTTACACATTCATCACAAAATGTGCTTACCGATTTAATGATGGGTGTAATATTCCTTACACATCCTTTTCTATTTACTACAACTAAGTTATCATAGTTTATGTGGCCTAATCTTTGGTGCCACAACTAACTTTCATAAACCTACCCTATCATGCATTGGGACTCATAGCATTCCTTCAAATTGTAAACATTGTCATCTATTCTCTTTCCTTCTGCTACAACCTGACCGATACTCTCTTTCTTTATCTAGAAACTGGTTGAGTCAAAGGTGAATCTATAACCTTTTTCACACATCTAATTTACACTCAACAGATTGTGCTTTAGGTCTTCCTGATGTAGAGATTCTTGGAGTTGATCCAATTCACCTTCTTGGTTTCTTGTTTTACTTAACCCACTAATTCCTCAATCCCATCCGATGGAACTTGGTAAGGGTTTTTCTATTTAGACCTCCAAGGTCTAACCCAATTTGGTTTGCCTCCAAGGTATAGCCACCGATCTTTAACAATCTAACTACCTATTGAGGAATCCACCTCAATCTCTAACACCACTCCTAAGGCTCCAACAACCTCTACAAAGGATCACAATACACCAACTTGTTCTAGGTGGGCAAAATGAACTTACATAGGGTTTCTGATGTCTTTGATAGTTTTTATCACCTTCAAGCCCATCACCAAGACTTCTCAACCTCACTTTAGCTCTACCAGCTCCAAATAGGCCTAATACAATTAGCCCTCCTATGGCGGTTTTCAAGACTTAGTTTCAAATCTTCTCACACAATGCCTCAAATAAACTACATATTTTAGTACCCTTTTCAGTGTTACAAACATTATTCCAAAATTCCATCTCAGTTCTCCATACACAGGGGGTATCCAAAACTCTCATGTTTTCAAGGGTTTTAGGCCTACCTGGGTGACTTGAAAATATGGCTTTGGAAAGCTTAACTAGTGAAAACACCTGCAAAAACCAATCAAGGATTCTAAAAGGACATTCAATCAAGTCTCCAATCATGTATCAACTTCTTTTCTACCAATCCATATGTGCCTTGAAATCACACATCTCCTGCTGTTCTAGTCTCACCAACTCCTAGTTGTGAGCCTACGATTTCATTGTAGATTAAATACAAAGGTCTACAAAATCACACAACCTACTCTAAAAATATTTTCAGACCCTAACCAATCATTCCACATGATTACCACTAGTTCCATCAATGGATGCTCAAGTTAGAGCCATTTTTCCCTTAAACCCTACTTTGCAAGGGTTTTACACCTAGTCACAGAGAATGGATTAGATCTCGGCAACCAAACACAATCAGACTTTCTAATCTACCTTTTTGGAAATAATATTCAACAAACTCTCATGCCCTATAATGAGATTCTTCTGACAAGTCCATACTGGACCATACAATGCAACAAAAACAAATAAATCTATCAAAACGTTGTCAAAAACAAGATTTCCTTACAACTCCAAAACTTTCTTTTTGCATTCCAGATCTTCTAACCCATACAATGAAAAAAAAATTAGCTTTAAACAACCTGATTTAGTTGCTTGAACAAACTTTTGAATGCCAATCAACAAAAATGCAACTTTTGCAAAAAATTGCAAATGTTGCTCAACAACCTTTACATCTTTTCAACCTGAGAATGCAACTTTGCACTCAAGTGCATTCCAAGGCTCAAAAAGGCCCACAATACATTCTAGGAGACTTAACAACAACATATTGCACCCTATTACATAATGACCCCATTCTAGAGTAGTGCACCTATGACCATCATCAACATTACAACTTCTAGGATATCAGCATCCTGAACACAACAAAAGTTTGGACAACTCAACCATGGCTTCATTGAGTCCCGAATGGTTGGTCCAATTATTACAACATGATAGACACAAAAAGACTTAGAACAAACCAAAATTTATTGGAGTGATGTGTGCCCTGCACCATACTCCCCTGGGACAAAGAACTCAAGTCCCTTGAGTTTAGTAGGCTTCCCTTTTGGAAGCCTCTCCTTCCTTAGGTATTATAGGACCAAATCTCCAATCTTAAACTGCACATTCCTTCTTTTTTTATCAGTATTCATCTTGTACTTCTTGGACTTTTGTTGTAAGGTCTGCCTTACCTTATCATGAACTTCTTTGATACCTTCTACAAAATTCTCACCTTGTGCACTCTTAGCTACCATATAATTGAGATATCTGAGCTCTAGTATGCCCCTAGGATGAAAACCATACACTATCTCAAAGGGACTTTTAACTGTGCTTCGGTTAACTGAGTTAGTGTATGCATATTCTGCCTAACTGATTACCAAATCCCAAGCCTGCCCATGTTGTCTAGTGAGGCATCTTAATAAATTACCTAATGATCTGTTGACTACCTCTATCTGACCATCTAATTGAGGATGATAGGCAGATGAAAATGATAATTTTGTGCCCAAATTTCTCCAAATTTTCCTCCAAAAGTGGCTTAAGAACTTCACATCCCTATCACTGACTATGCTGATTGGAAGGCCATGAATTCTAACTCTCTTTAAAGAAGAGTCTTGCAATATAGGTGGCATAATTGGTGCTCTTGCAAGGTATAAAATGTGCCATTTTTATGAACCTATCAACCACTACATACACACTATCAAATCCCCTTGGAGCTCTTGGTAAGCCTGATAGAAAATCCATGCTCAAACATTCCCAAGGCCTCTGAGGTGTGACCAAAGGTTTGTATAGACCTACATTACCTGATGAACCTTTTGCTCTTTGACAGATTGCACATTGTTCTACAAACCTTCTCACTTCTAATTACAACTTGGGCCAATGGTAAAACCTACTAACCTTCTCCATAGTTTTATCTATGCCAAAATGACCTCCTAAACCTCCTTGATGCTTTTCTTGGATAATGTTTTGTCTCATAGAACATTGGGGAATGCAAAGAAGGTGTCCTCTGAATAGAAAACCCTCTTGTATCATATACTCTAAATATGAGACATGTGTAGTGTTAGAAAAATCAGAACAAATAACATATATCTCTACAAAATCTTTATCATCCTTGTAGAGATCTTTTCACTCATTCAATCCCACACTCTACAACTATATCTCCTACATAGTCATGACTCTCCTACTTAATGCGTCAACTACCTTATTGGCAGTGCCCTTTTTTGTGCTTGATAGTGAAGGGGTAGGATTGTAAGTATTCAACCCACTTTAGGTGCCTTTGATTCAACTTCTCTTGCCCATTAACGAAACTAAGAGCATGGTTGTCATTGTAAACTACAAACTCTTTGGGTAGGAAGTAATGACACCACTTCTTCAATGCTTTCACCATGGCATATAATTCTGAATCATGTGGGGAGTATCTTTTTTTGGCTTCATTCAATTTTTCTGAGAAGAATTCTATAGGATGACCTTCTTGGCTCAAAACAACCCCTATTACCCTTTGGCTAGCATCACATTCTACTGTAAACAACTGAATGAAATCAGGAAATCTAAGGGTTGGGAACTCTCCTATCTTAGCTTTCAACAATTCAAATCCCTTATTTGCTTCCTCTATCCACTTAAATTGACATTGAATCCCTCCTTTAATGGTGTTAAGGATAGGAGCACAAACATGGCTAAATTTTCTCACAAACTTCCTATAAAAAGATGCCATTCCATGAAAACTCCTAACATCACTTATGCTCCTAGGTGTAGGCCAATTAAATATTGCTTCTACTTTACTTAGATCCATCTTTAAACAACCTTATGAAATGGCCAAAGCAAGGTAAACTAACTCTATTTTCAAGAACTTACCTTTTTCAAGGTTGAGCTTGAGTTGAGCCTCCTTCAACTTCTTCAAGACCATCTCCACATTCTTAAGATGTTCCTCCTTGGACCTGCTGAAGACAAAAATGTCATCAAGATACGCAATAACAAATTTACCAATAAACTCAACTAAGACTTCATTCATGAGCCTTTGAAAGGTACTCGGTGCATTGGTGAGGCCAAAAGGCATCACCAACCACTCATATAGGCCTGCATTGCTTCTAAATGTTGTCTTCCATTCATCACCAGGTCCGATTCTTATCCGATGATAACCAGACTTCAATTCCACCTAGATTGTCCAATAGGTCCTCTATCCTTGGCATGGGAAACCAGTACCTTATAGTGATCTTATTAATTGCCCTTGAGTCAGTGCACATTCTCCATTTTTCTCCTTTTTTAGGAACTAGAACTGTAGGAACAATACAAGAGCTCGAGCTCTTTTTAACAAACTCTTTGTCTAGAAGTTCTTGCACTTGTTTGGCGATCTCTTCATTTTGACTAGGTGTCATTTTATAAGTAGCTTTGTTAGGATGATTTGTCCCCGGTATCAAGTCTATTTGATGATTTACATCCCTCATTGGAGGCAAATAATTAGGCATGTCATCTCCTATAACTTCTGCATATTGCTTTAGTAAACCTTGCACTTCTTGAGGCACTTCACTCATTGGATCTGCCTTAGCTTCATCCTTAGGCTTTAACACTATAAAATGGCTCTAATTACCCTTTTGTTTTAATACTTTAAGGAAATATTTACCACTTAGAAACATAACACTTGACCCTACTTGTTTTTCCTCCTTTGGATCAGGTAGTGGGTCCATTTGATACTTATTTCCATTCTTGGTGATGAGGTAACTATTCCTTTCTTCATCATGATAGGCTTTCACATCATATTGTCATGGATGGCCCAAAAGCAAATGACAAGCATCCATAGGCAATATGTCACATATAATTTTGTCTTTGTAGTCACCAATTTCAAAGTCCACCCATGCTTGTTCATCTACTAAGACATGTTGACCTCGATTGAGCCATGACACCTTATAGGGAGTGAGATGAGGTAATCTTTTCAGTTTGAATTTAACCACCATTTCAACTTAGACAATATTCTCTATGGAACCAAAATCCACAATCACCTTACAAATTTTGCCATGTGACTTACAAGTGGTCCTAAATAGACATTTCCTCTATGGTGGCTCTTGAGCTTGGGGTATCTTTAGCATTGTTCTTCTCATCATTAAATTTTCTCCATTTGCCACTGGCCTTGCCTTACTGATTGAAGAGGTCTCACTTTGATTATCCTCCTCTTGCACTAACTGAGTCCTTCTTTCACCCATGTATGAGCTTGTTGAACTTGAGGATTTTCCCAGGCACCTACTCATGGTATTTCCAACTTGATTGCAGTCGTAACACCTATTTGGTGAAGACTGTATTTCCTCTTCCTGAGCTTCCAAACCTACCCCTCAAATTGCTTCTCCCTCTAAAGGGTCCTCTATATGTTCCTCTTTGTGAGTCCCCACTTCCTTCTTGGTTTTGATGTTGTTCATTTCTTGTAGCATTATGTCCTCTGCCAAAGGTTCCTCTACCTCTAAAGTTCTTACCACCTCTATGTTTTTGATTTTGCTCACTTCTCCTTTTGATATTTTCCTCTACCCTTAATGCCAACTAAAAACACATGAACAATGTCTGGTGTGAGGATTCTTATTTCATCTTGTATGTTTTTCCTAAGGCCATTCATATATTTGGCCAATTTCTCCACTTCATTCTCATGTTTCCTATCCCTCAAACTTAGCTTGTGGAGTTCCTTAGTGTATGTATTGACATCTAGTTCCCTTTGTTTCAAATTTTGTAGTCTCTTGTGGATTTGGACTTCATAATCTCCTAGTAGGAATTCAAATTTCATACTTATCTTCATACGGTCCCATGAAGTTATCTTTTTCTTACCTACTTGCACCCTTTCTTCTTGCATCATGTTCCACCAAACCAATGCTTATCCCCTCAATCTTGACTTGGATACATTTACTCTTTTCTCCTCTACTACCTCCTTATAATCAAAATGATTATTTAATGCTTCTATCCAATCTAGTAACTCCTCTCCATTGAGATTTCCTCCATAGGTGGGTAATCCATCCAAGTTATCCTTGGAGATGGATTTGACTGTATCCAAGAATATTTTTTGGTCTTGAGGAATTTCTACTATTGTCTGGTCCTCCTCATCTTCCACTTCTTCATCTGTCTCATCTCCCCATTCTGTCTTAACCTTCCCCTTCTCCTTGACATCTCGGGTCCCTTTAGTTCCTTCTTGATCCTTCAATCCTTCTAACATCTCTGCCGCCATCTGCAAGATGGCTTCTAGATTCATTACCTTTGGAAGTATAGAACTTGATTCTGATTCCTCACAGTCTAACATACACCACTGTCTAAAAGGGTGGCTCTGATACCATTCTGACGCAAAGATTCTTGGAGTTGATCCTATTCACCTTCTTGGTTTCTTGTTTAACTCAACCCACTAATTCCTCAACCCCATCAAATGGAACTTGGTAAGGGTTTTTCTATTTATACCTCCAAAGGTTAACCCACTTTGGCTTGCTTCCAAGGTATACCCACTAATCTTTAACAATTTAACTGCCTATTGAGGATTCCACCTCAATCTCTAACACCACTCCTAAGGCTCCAACAACCTCTCCAAAGGATCACAATACATGAACTCATTCTAGGTGGGAAAAATGAACTTACATAGGGTCTTTGATGTATTTGAGGGGTTTTATCACCTTCAAGCCCATTGCCAAGCCTTCTCAACCTCACTTTGGCTCTACTGGCTCCAAATAGGCCTAATACAATTAGCCCTCCTATGACGGTTTTCAAAACTTAGATTCAAATCTTCCCACACAAGGCCCCAAATAAATTATAGATTTGAGTACTCTTTTCAGAGTTACAAACAATATTCCAAAATGCCATCCGGGTTCTCCATACATAGGGGGTATCCAAAACTGTCCTATTTTAAAGGGTTTTAGGCCTACCCGAGTGACTTGCAAAGATGGCTTTGGAAAGTTACTAGTCAAAACACCTACAAAAACCAATCAAGTATTTTAAAAGGACATTCAATCAGGTCTCTAATCATGTATCAACTTCCTTTCTACCAATCCATATGTGCCTTGAAATTGCACATCTCCTATTGTCCTAGTCTCACCAACTCCTAGCTGTGAGCCTAGGGTTCCATTGTAGCTTCATTACAAAGGTTTAAAAAATCACACAACCTACTCTAAACATATTTATAGACCCTAACCTATCATTCCACATGATTACAAATCATGCCATCAATGGATGCTCAGGTTAGAGCCATATTTCCCTTAAACCCTACTTTGCAAGGGTTTTACACCTAGTCAGAAAGAACAGATTAGATCTCTGCAACCAAACACAATTAGACTTTCTAATCTACCTTTCTAGAAAGAATATTCAACAAAATTTCATGCCCTGCAATGAGATTCTTTTGACAAGTCCGTACTAGACCGTACAATGCAACAAAAACAAAGAAAACTGTCAAAAACAAGAGTTCCTTACAACTCAAAAAATTTCTTTTTGCATTCTAGATCTTCTAACCCATACAATGAAGTTGTTTTTGGCTTTAAAAAACCTAATTTAGTTGGTTGAACCAAATTTTCAATGCCAATCAACAAAAATGCAACTTTTGCAAAAAATTGCAAATGTTTCTCAACAACCTTTACATCTTTTCAACTTGAGAATGCAAATTTGCACTCAAGTGCATTCCAAGGCTCAAAAAGGCCCTCAATGCATTCTAGGAGACTTAACAACAATATATTGCACCCTATTACATAATGACCCTATTCTAGAGTAGTGCACCTATGACCATCATCAACATTACAACTTCTAGGATATCAGCATGCTGAAAACAACAAAAGTTTGGATAACTCAACCATGGCTTCATTGAGTCCCAAACGGTTGGTCCAATTATTAGAACATGATAGACACAAAAAGACATTAGAACAAAACAAAATTTATTGGAGTGATGTGTGCCCTACACCACTTCCACATAATATACATCATGTGCCTTCAATTTTCCATCAATATTTATAGTACCTTTACCCTTTATTTTGATGGATGAGTTATCTCTGAATCTTACTGAACCACCATTCCACTCTTCAAGTTTGATAAATTTCTTTTTATCACCAGTCATGTGGTTGGAAAAACCACTATCTACAACCCATAGATTTTTCCTTTCAGCATGTAAGGCAGTCTGCTTTATCAGACTTGATTCTGCCTTGTCCTTTTCTTTCTCAACCCATACCGGTTTGGTTTCCTTCTTCTTGTCAATTGTTATTTTGCGCTCTAGTTCATCTGTCGGTTCTTGATCAAGATTTGTCTTTTTCTGCTTGATCTTCCTATTTTTACAAAACTTTTCTATATATCCAAACTCTTGACAGTTATAGCATTTCACATTTTCATTTAAAGATGAATCTTTAAAATTATTTTAGGGCACCGATTTATTCTTCCTACATTCAAAACTCCTATGACCATATCCATTGAACTAATAAAAGACAATATTTATATCCCAGAGTGCATTAAAAGTATTTCTACTTTCATAACTCATAGTGAGCTTATTGGTTAATCTACAGTCATCTATTCTATGCCCAAATTTGTTACATTAATAATAGTAACCATGAAAGTTTGAAACATTTTAGTTAGGTTGTCTTGGTCCTGCAAATGACTGCCTCATCGAGGGTCTTCCCTTCATGTTGTTGACTATGGTGAATCCTTCATGGTCAATTCTTTCATTTATCCTTGGATCTGGATGTTGGTACAATGAGTGTGGCCTCTGGTTCATTGCTTGTGTATACTAGTTTGTGTGGCGATTTCCAACCACATCTACATATGTCTTTTTACCGGTATCCTTGCTTACAGTGAATGTCTTCTTCTCTTCACCTTCATTGTAAGTATTGAACTATATCTCCTTATCAAATATGTCTTTGTTGTTTGAACTTTGACATTCTTCAAAACCTAAGCCATCAGTATCTTTGGATTGCTTCTATTTGCTCAACATCTTGTCCAAGGCTTCGATGTTGCCTTCATATTTGCTTCTTAATTTTATTTCTTCCTTACTTTTTTCAAGCTCCTTTTTGAGCTTCACTATTTTTGCTTCCAGATCTTGATGCTCCTTTTCCTTCTTTATCAAATGAGAGGATGTAACTTCACATATCCTCTTGGCTTCTTCCAACTACAGTTTCAGGTCAGATATAACTTGACTTGACTCATCCAGGGATTGCTTCAAAAGACCTTGTTCATCTACTGCAACAAGCTTGAACTTCTTGAGTTCTCTTCTTGTTTTACTTAGCTCCTCAAGAGAACTTATAAGATCTCCTTATAAATCCACTCCATCCTCAATATCCTCTTCTTCCTCATTTTCACCAACTGGTTCATCAATTGCCATAAAGAGATTAACTTTTCTATCATTCTCATGGTAGTCATCTTCTAATGCACTTTCTTCATCTATGACTTCATCCTCAGTAGTATAGAGGTTGTTCTACTTTTGGTAACTTCTTCTTCCTTTCTGGTAGACATTTCTTTCTTTATCTTTACCATCAGATATGCTAAAACCTCTTGACTCATCTCTACTAGTTTCATTATAAGGATATTTTGTAGCAAAGTGTCCAACTTTACCACAATTGAAGCATTTGAGTGGTAGCTTTCCTATATACTTGTCAGATCCTCTTTTGAGCTTTCTGACAAATTTTACTACTTTTGCATCAGAGTCTTTACTGGATCCTTTATGAGAAGCTATTTCTTTTCCCTTCTGGGAGGAGTTGAATGTTGCCTCTTTCCTTAAGGATGCATCACCGGTTGTTCTCATTTCATAGGATGTTAGTGACCCAAATAGCTCATCCATTGTAAAGATCTTCAGATCCTTGGTTTCTTCTATGGAAGAAACCTCTGTATCATACTTAGGTGTAAGAGATCTGAGTACCTTCTTGACCAAAATCTCATCTGCAATTTATTTTCCAAGTCCTTTGATGGTATTGATAGTTTCATCAAATCTGTGAAGGTAGTCTGCAATATTTTCATCATCCTTCATCTTGATGCCTGCAAGTTGGCCCCTTAGTGATTTCATCTTGGCCTCTTTGACTTTTGCATATCCTTCAAATAACCTCTACATTTTATCCCAAGTCTCCTTGCAAGATGCACAGTGCATGACCTTGACGAATTCATTATCAGACAGTCTGCTCAAGATAGCATGTTTGGCCTTTGCATTGTTCTCATACTCCTTAGAATTTAGATCAGTGGGAGGAACACTAGGGACAACAAACCCATTCTTGATAGACATCCACACATCAAAACCGAGGGAGGAAATATAACTCTCCATTCTTCTGCTCCAAAAGGCATAGTTGGATCCATCAAACATGAGGGCTTTTGAGGAAGTAGACTCATTTGTTGCCATTGTGTTCTAAGTTTAGAATCTACCCAAGGTTTTTAAACAACCGGGAACATATTCTCTGATACCAATTGTTGAACACAATGTATCACTGAGAGGGGGGTGAATCAGTGGTAACTAAATTATTTTCCTTTTGAACAACCATAAAATATTGGTTATTATCCTAAGAAATAAATAGTCAAATTGGTAAGACAAATGAAGATTCCAAAAGAGCCAATCACACAAATGCAACCCACAACACCAAATTTATGAGGAAAATGCAATATGGGAAAAACCTCGGTGATAAATGTTGCTAGAGACTACTGCTCCCATCTAGCCTCATAGGTAAAACACTGAATTACAAATATTTAGGGCACCAACCCCTACACCAAGCACCAACTTGGTAATGTATAGTGAAATATAATTTTGATATAGTTATAGCTTCTGGCTGCAAATGATTTTTTGCAACTCTTGATCAAATAGGTCTCTATAAGTTAACATTCTTCTCTTCTTCACTAGATCTCACACTACCGGTTATGAGATTACTCTTTCTAATTCTTGGCTACTCTTCCTAAACTCTCAGTCGCACAACACACTATGTCCCACTTGGATTCTTTCTTGATCAATCACACCTCACTGGTTAGCTCAACTATTAGACCTACTACAGTTTATTGGTACTCTATCACTACCGGTTAAACCCTCTCATTGATTTGCTTGTTAACTCACTCGACAAATTTTTAAGAATAAATTCTAAGGGAGATGATTCTTCTCTGCACTCAAGCTCTTTTCACTCTCCTTCTTCTCATCAAGAGTCATTTTTTCTGTCTCAAGCTCCTCTATTTATAATCTTGGATTCCTGCCTAAACCCACATTCAACAATGTCGTGTTAGGTTTTGCTTTCTCAAAATCAAACCCAATCAGATTTGATTAGATATGCTTTTCCAGGGATATGATCTTCATGACATTGATCAACACCAACAAAGCATCACATTCTAATGTGCATTTTCTAAATCTAGAGGTTTGCACCATGCATTTATGCTTTTCTCTGTCATTCACCATTAATGGCTTTGCTATTTCCTTCACTAAATGGGTATGAAGATCAAATCCTCTCGCAAGATCAATTCAGTCGCTTTGCTAGCTTGCCTTCCTCAAGCTGCAATCCTCTTGCATCCTCTGTGACTTGTGAGTTCTTCATAAAAGCCAACTTGCTTGCTGATTTGTTACATCGATGCACACTCCACTGACCTATACAATACCTCCACCTTTCATCCAGCTGACATACTTGTTGACATCCACCTCTGCTTGGATTTTGTCGTGCCCAAACTTTTGGGCAAAATAAAAATTTTGACAACATAAACTCGTAAAAATAACCTACGTTTAAAATGGAATCAATTAAGTTTTGTCTTAACTAAGATGTAAATAGAATTTGTTTACTAAAGTTGGAATAATTAATTCAATCAATAACGCGACAATTATTAATGAAGACTAATTATTCCCTAAGAGGTCATCGCAATTTAATTAGTTAATTTAATTAGCCTAATTAATTTGTCATTGATTAAAGTCGAGAGATATTTAAATATCTCGATTGTATTAAAATAATTCCAGGCTAAATAAAATAATGATAAAGTTATCTTAAATTAAAATTAATTAATCTCAGCATACGCAAATTCACTTTTTAAATATATCTAATAGGGTTAACTAATTCAATAATGATAATTGCCAATTAATTATACTTTATATTAAAGTCAATTTTAAATCCGCAAACATTCAAATTTTGACTAATAAATGATTTGGCCAATATTGACCTCATAGGCTAAAATTTGCATAAAATAATTAATAAGTTTCATTAATCAATTTCCCCAAATTAAATTTAACCTAGCACCCACATTTAATTTAATATGAAAATTTATCTATAAAATGCCCTCATTGGTAATGCTTGATAATAAAATTATGACACTATTTGCAATAATAATTCTATATAAAAGAATAATCCCCTAATTTAATTATGTCTTGATAAAAGTCTATATTAAAATCAATCTTTTCCACAGTCCAAATTGAGAAGTTTTAAAATAAATTTCACCTTAGCAATATTAAATGAGAGGGGATTCTTTTTCAAATTTTTAAAAGAATTCCCCCCCCCTTTTTATTTTATTTAATATATAATCATGTACCCTAATTAGGGTTGAGTTATTTCTCTTCTATATTTTATTTTAAAAACAACCTAACAATTCTCTTTTTTATTTTATTTGCCAACCCTAACCCAAATATGGGCTAGGGTTGTATTTCTAATTTACTTTTATTATTTAATTGCTAACCCTAACCCGAAATTGGGTTAGGGTTGCATATTTTTATCATCTAAAAATTCTTTCTCTTTGTTTTTGGTTTCTAGGGTTTTTGTGTGTGTGTTGCAGGGTATACAGTGGAGGCGACGACCAAGACTACGACGGCGGCAAGTTTGATGGAGCAAGGCCACGGGGGAGGTCACCAGCGGTGGGTATCACGGGGCTCCCCATAGGGAATGACCACAGCTAAGCCATGTGGGTCACGGCCCACAGTGCGGCTGCTGCTACCACTATGGGACACCGCCCATAGGGAACGGCTGAAGCTGCTTCCCCTATGGGTTGTGGCCCACAGTACGGCCATTGTGGGATGCCACCCATAGGGAATGGCTGAAGTCACTTCCCTTATGGGTTGCGGCCCACTGTGCGGGTAGGCTACCCTGTGGGTCTCCCCGCAGGGGCTAAAGCCCTAGCTTTTTTTTGTTATTTTTTTTTTTTTTATAATATATATATATATATATATATATATATATATATATCTCCAAGGTTAGATTTTTGATCTTTTTTTTTTTAAACCTGCAAGACATAAATAGAATATAGGCAGCATAAAGGATATATATTTCATTTTCTAGAATAAAATGTATAAACATCTTTTCACGTACATGCATATCTGGACTGATAAAAATGATAGGAGGTGGAACTAACCCCTTGATTTTTTTGATTTTTTTCAATTTATTTAACTTGCAGATAAGAGAAATAATGTATGTACAAATGTAAATGTATATTTTCCTATGTTTCAATATGTTTATCTTAAATGAATGTAATGGTTCCCTAGCTTTTCAATTTGCAGGGTTATTATAAAATAATGACTGTCAAAAGGCAGAATAAAACATCAATACATTACATATTCTTTTTTTTTTTGTATTTCTAGATTTACCTGCTATGACTAAGTCTATGCATATATTCTTTTTGAAATAGATAAATGACAAAAATAAATAAAAAACTACAGCAGCATTAAACTAGCCTAGAAACACTTCAATTACAATATCATTTGTATAATGCAAAACTATTATACTTCAAATGTCTATTTAACCCTACTTGCATTTGGAATAAATAAATAGCTAGGACTAAATAATTATTTTCATTTTGCTAACATCTTTGCTTTTCTACTCCCTAATATTTTCATTTCACTTTCTGCATTTTTTTTAATATAAATTACAGAGATAAATAGATGACAGATTTCAATATAAGATAGATTTAAATAAAAGACAGCAGCATAATACATTTCTTTTCCTTCGCAACTTATACAAAACAAAATTAATCAAGTGCACTCTTTTTTTATTTATTTAAATGATGCATACCTCAATAAAGTACAACTTAAGACTTAGTCAATAATACAATTTCTAATTCATTTTGCAATATATTTAAAGTAGAAAAACTCTTTCCTTTCCCTTCCTTTCTTTAAAACAAATACAAAATTACATTCTTTCTCTTTTTGGAATTAAAATAGAATTAGCAACTCCTAGCTTTTCTTTTTCTTCTTTTCCAAGCAAACCTCCTAGCCTAGGCTTACTAGAAGCCACCCCTGAGCATGGAGTGCTCACCTCCTAGCCTAGGCTTACTAGAAGCCACCCCTGAGCTTGGAGAACCAAGACCTAGACAGGGTTCACTCAAGCAAACACAAACAAGCAAGGGAAAAACTCAAACAAACACTTTCCAATCCCAAGGCTGAACTTCATCACATAATGTGATGTTTACATGGGTGGAAGTGGACCAAGTACCTTGAAGAGAACTGCAAGATAGTAGATCACAACCAACTCATGGCAACCAAGAACACAACATAAGTCCATCTTAACCCAACATCCTTATGCCCCCAAGGCATACATGCCATACTTTCTCCCCTTATGACCCCCGAATGCATAAACAAAACTATGCAGCAAGTGTCACATAAACAAACCCTTGAGATCACTCTCATAATGAGAGTCTCTCACTCTAAGGTTGTCAAACACCTTCCACCCCCAAGACCATTTTTCCCTCGCAAGGGTAAGATGGCCTTGGATACTCCCAAAACACAAGAAAATGCATAACAAAAATGGGAGAAGAATCTCATAAAAATTTTCACAAATAAAATACAAGGGAAAGAACATCTACATTCAAGCAATCTTTTAAAAATAAATTTTCAACATGAAAAGAAAGAAAATGAACTAACCTTGAATCTGCCAGGGGTTTACTAGGGATAGCTTGGAGAAGAGAAGCTCAATTCCTCAATTCTTTTTTGCAACACTTAGTCAAAATTCTATTCTAACTAGTTTCAAAACTACAAGATCTCACCTCCAAAGATGGACAGTGGGTGATTAACTCTCTAAGTCTCAATCTCTTGCCTAAGAAGGCTTCTCTCACTCTTTCCAACCTCTTGGATAGAGTGATAGGCTCCCATTGGTTGGTCTTCCCTAGGTCTTACACACTCCCTAACCAAGGTACCTCAAGAAGAGGAATGAAATGGGGAAGAGGAATGACACATACCAAGAAGGTTATCTAACCAAGGATGGCACTCCTAAAGATGAAATTCGGCCATCTAGGAAAAAACACTTTTTTGGGAGGTTAAACAAGTCCTAGGGGGTGGGCACATGGCCAAATTTGACCTTCACCCATAGGTACCCCATGAGGCCCAATAAAAATGCTCCAAAACTGACTCTAGGAGTTGGTTTAACCCTTTGAAAGTCCACCTAAAGTTTACCTACGGGTCAAATCTGAGTTGATCCTCCTAATGGCTCACTATCCTATATTTCTTGAGACCTTCAAGGATAATTTGGAAATATATCATTTAAACAAAAATACATCTCTCAAAAGGTGATATGACAATGCCAACACAACATACAACATATGTGTCAAGTGACACTACAAAAGAATTCCACAACACACATGGCAATTGTCTCTCGTAGGATTTACACAAATAAATAATTACAATTTAACACACATGCAAACATTTACATTTACGAATAAAATACGATACATACAGGCTGTTGTCTCTCCAAATAGACAACCCCTACTTTTACGAATGTACATAGGCCTAGGTTTGATTCTCCATAATGTTTCTATGGTCACATGGACAATTTTCCTGTGCATCTCAATTATACATTAGTACTTCCCAATAGCCTCATATAATATTGAACACATAAATAAGAATACAAATCAATCACTCTGTATACAATTAACATCATACAAATCAATTTACCATATAACAAAGCAAATCCACATAAGCAATTATCATAATCCTCATAAATTTAATCCATTCATAAGATATGCATCATATTTCTAGCATCATAATAAAGTCCTGCAAATCAAATAATGACATACACCATCTCAATGTTATCTTATTCTAGAATCATATAAAATTCTATATCCACAACGCATAGAAATGAAGCATCAATATATCAATGTTATCCAATTCCTGGGATCATATAAAGTTCTATATCCATAATGCATAAAAATAAAGCATCTATAATAGTTCCAACATAAAAATCACTGAAATGCTAGGATGGGTTGGGGTAGGGCCTCACAGATTCCTATGTCGGTTTGATATTCTTTGTCGACCAAGGCTGACTACCGATTTATTCCACCTTACCGGTATGAGCATCAAACATCCTTTGTACCGACAACACATTCTCTTTGTTCTGTTCACCAAGTATTGTGCCTTCATAACAAACAAAACAACCTTCATCCTTGTTTGTGCCTTACCAATAAGCTTGATAACTAGTAGATGACACAACTCATGTATATTGGTAGCCTTCCTTCTGACTTCTTACTCATATGTGCATTTTCCATCATATGTCTTGCTCTTCCTAAATGAGTCACCACTTCTTACTTATGGGTGACCTTGCCAAACCAGTTTGATGTTAATGACAACTAAATGCCAATAATGCCAACAGGAATCATTTCCTTGTCTATTTTGAGTAAATTTATTTATTATGCAATTTGGATGCATGCTTAATCTATCCTAGGATATGAATGCTAAAAGGGTCATTGCGGAAAAGATAATCAATATTGCATATGAAAAGAAAGGAACTCTACTTTGTTTGGTGTTTTTTCATGCAAGAAACATTCAAGTCATCCTACATCTTCATGCCTTGGTACTTATGTTCGCTTACTAGATCAAAAGGACGTGACATTCAGGATATCCCGGCTCTTCATGCCTTGGTTCTTATGTCTATTTTTTGACATTCTAAAATGCTCAGTGATGATAAATAAGCATATGAAATCCAGTGACTAAGTTTTAAGTTGCACTCATACTATGTTTTGCAGTTACAGTGATTTCAGCATGATAACATTATTCTCTTCATCCTTTGAATAAGAGCCTGAATTTGACACAATCATCATTTTTTCGCTAATTTTCAGGATTGAAATCGAAATCTAACGTCAATTTTCTAGTCAAATTTTCACAATGTTGACCACTTGGCAGTTTTATCTTTGCGTCAATCTTTACACCATTCTGCGTTCAAATCTTTTTCAAATCAATTCTAATCTCAATTTAATTTTCAATTTAATCTTTGTGCTCAGATTATCATCACTAAATCATTTTATCAAAATTGCCTAAAATCACTGCAATCTCGCTCTTTCGATTTCACTTCTGAGGCGGCATACTCATTACATCATCATTATTCATGATTACATCATCAAAATTTGAGGAGAAAATATTTTCAAATCAAAGCTTGATCTAACTTCAATCAATCTCTAGGGGCATATCAGTTTCATCGCACCAAATCAAGATGATATTGTCTTCATCTGAATCAGTCTCTTAATGGTAATCAATTTCATCACATCTCATCAAGCTGGTTATTCATTTAAACCTAATCAAGGGTTTAAAGAGTCTTTTTGACAATGATCACATGCTCAATCCCAATAGGTGTTCAGTTTCATCACATCAAATCAAGATGGACATTTTGTTTTGCTAATCGGTTCTTATTCAATCAAGTTTAGAATCAGTTTTATCTCTTTTCTCAACCAATCCTAGTTCAATCAAGTTTGGGATCAATATCACTTTAATCAATCTATTCAATTTCATCACTTCAAATCAAGTTGAACATCTCGCTCTTCATCGGTTTGTGATCCATCAAGTTCAGAACTGATATCTCTTTGGCATCAACTATTCTTTGAATCAATGCACTGCTCGCACATCAATTCAAAGAGGGGCAAATGTAATACCCTAAAAATGATCACCTAAACAATGGGCCCCTAATCTTGACTACATCACCAAGGTCCTAACCAAAGGCAATTAAATCAGCTTGGAGCACCTAATTAATTAATTCCTCAATCATCAATGTCACATGGCAAATAAATCATTCTATATTAATTAAATATTTATTTAATTAATTAATCATTCCAAGTAAATCATTTTAACCAATTATCTTATTTATTTAATTAAATATCCTAGTATATTTAATTAGTAAATCAATTTACCATTAAATCATCAAAAAAAGAATTAAATTGAGAAAAGAAATCAACTTGAGATATTTCTTTTTCTAAAATTGAGACAACTTGAGAAATCTCAGAAAAGCAAGAAAAGTAATTAAATTGAATAAATTATTTTCTCTAAAATAAAAAGTCAAAGCAAATCTTGAGGAAAGAAGTTTAGTTACATTTAAGAGGCTTTTTCTAATAAAAATCTTGAGCAAATAAGAGGAATGTGCATGGAAACAACTAATTTTATCTCATGTGCATGAAATCAACTAATTTTATCTCAAGAGCATGAAATCAACTACTTTTATCTCCAATGCAAACTCAAACTTATAATCTCAATGCATTCAATCAAGCTTTAATTGGAATTTATCTCAAGAATAACTCAATCTAATCTACTCTAAAACTAAATCAAGAATCCAATTATTTCAATTCACCTGGATTGTGCTTTCTCTTGAGGAATCTCAACCACTCATCATTAACTGGTCTTGACCATTGGTCTCTCTTTGGATTCTCTATAAATTCAACCTTTCATCTCTCATTCAAGACACTCTGGAGATTTATTGTTATCATGTATTTTTTTCTCTAGAGTCATTGAGAATATTATGCTTTGAGATTATTGCATCTTATCTTTTTGCATATTTAGTTTAATCATTCATATCTTAATCTTGCATCTATCTAGCTTAATCTTGCATCCATATGGCTTAATCTTGCATCATTCATAACTTAATCTCACATATCTAGCTTAATCTTGCATCCATTTAGCTCAATCTCATGCTCATATAGATTAAATCCTTCGTCTTGGTGTAGCCTAGTCACTTGTATTGCTTAGACAAATCTGAGAGCAATATCATACTCGCATCTTTAAGAAGCCAATAGGTCAATTTGTTATGGTTTTTATATTCATGATTATAGTTGTCTAACCATTCATGCAATGATTTATTTAAGTGTTGTGCATTACAGCTTGCAAATTACCACTTTTCACACACACAATAACCTCCATGGATGATTACATGCTTTGCCATCCCATGGTACTTAAAGCAAGTATTGGTAATTCGCAACACCCAACAAATGCACTAGTATTATATAATCACATTTATAGGGAGTACTCTACCTACAATAATATCATTTCTTAAGAGAAAAACTCATTACTTTTCCCATGAATAACAAAATTAATATCACTTTTCTAATTACAGATACTTCTAACATCCAAGATAGTTTTCTTTACAAAATAACATTTCTAACTATTTACTTTGCTTTACATAATATGAAACTAAACACCCAAGCCATACCTATTAACTTTAAGGACCTCCATTTAGTTAAAATGTTAAATAAAATAATTACGCTTAATCTCACACATAATTAAGAACACACTAACACAACTTGCTCAAATATATATTAAAATAGAGACATAAAACTATATTTTGACATATTGTCGAAGTACATGAGCCAAGAGATAGGCAAACCATAGTATACTTTAGTGACGAGTATTCACCAATAGAAAATATATTGTACCAACTAGGGGTGGCCATGTAGCCAGGAATTTATAAATATTCATCAAATGTACAAGCCTATCACCCATTGTTTTATGTAATTAATAGTATCTATGTGAATATTTCGCCAATAGATTCCACGTTTTCCACATGGTAAATTCAATCTTTTTGCCTACACTCTTCGAGGTTGCCTTAATAGACGACCATAATTCCCCAATAGCCATATAAACATTTATTTGCTAGGAGGACCCAATTTGCCTAGCATTTTGTGGATGTGTGTCTCTATTCACTCCAATTTTTGCCAACTCTATTATATTCGCCAATTAATTGGATGACCCATAATCGCCTTAGAAATTACATAAGATGTGTTATAGTTAAGAAGAATTCACCAAATATTTTTATACCATATAAAATTCCTGCCGAATTTGCCAAATAAGGATTAGTATAAATACATTCAAAGATCAAATCTATTTCTACAAAATTTGGTCGGTTCTGGGCTCTCAATTCGAATTAATAGTGAAGTTTCAAACCAGGAACTGTTAGGAACCGGCAAGGACAACTGAGAGGGGGGGTGAATCAGTTGTCAATAAATTGCAACCCAAAACAAGTTATTCCAAATTAAAACTCAGTGTCAGTAAAACAGATTAACAATTATAGTATTATCGGTACAACTTAATGCATGAAATAGAAAGAGAAACAACATCCACAACACATGACATGGAGATTTTGATGTGGAAACCCTGTAAGGGGAAAAACCATGGTGGGAAACCTTACCCACAATCAGATGATACTACTGCAGATAGTAAGTGAATACAATAATGGGGTCTGCACATGCAGAAAGGCCAACCGCCTAGAGCTCACTGCTCAATCACAAAATAGGAGTCACACTGACTACACAGTTGGATGGTTAAATCCAATTATCAATGTACTGCTTCAATTTATCATCTTCAATGTTGGATTCAGTACCGGTTTAAGCTCTACACATGAGGACCAAACACCTTCATAACTTTTAACAACCTTCCTTCAACCTTCAGATGATATCTGCGTGATTCGCACAAGGATTTGCTTATTTTTGCTCTTCACAATAATCTTCAATATACGCACACATATCTTCCAAATAAGATCTTACAATTATTTATACAAAACCTAAGACCTAATCATTAGGTCGGCTCCCAAAATAAGTCCTGGTGCAATACAATATGTCAGCCTCAATACATTTACACATTATCCAATCAATAAATCATTTCCAAATCATGTTGTGCTGATCTAGAACATGTTTTCCTATGCCGGTTCATAACCTGGACCTATATGTCGGTTAAGGCAAATATGTGAACCCGATCAGTCCAATATAAAAAATGCCAAATGCAAACATCGAATCCATGTATTTGACATAACCAAATGATCTTCGGATGATAACAAGTCATCACCAAATTCCTGAGTTGTTGGTGAAACATATACCGACAACTATGCATAAGCCAATATCCATACTGGGACCATAATGTGCCGGTTCATCAACAAACCAATATAGCCAGAGTGGCAAATCAACAATGTAGACCTCCAGAAGGATAAGTGTTAACATCAATGACAAAACCAATGCAATACATGATGAATTCATCCATAATACCAACAGTCTCCCCCTTTGGCATTGATGGCAACACTAGATGGAAAATCATCTAAGTGCCAAAACAGAATGCCAACAATCTCCCCTAAATAGATCAACACAAAGTTCTATACCAAAAACAGAAACAGTATAACCAAAACCAAAATACATCTTCAAAGTACAATGTTTTTCCATAGACATCTCTCCCCCTTTGACATCAAATGCCAAAGCAGTTAAAATCAAAATCAGAACATAACATACAACTAACTTCTCCCCCTGAGCAGTAGCTCTCCTTCATCAAAACCGGAAAAAAAAAATTTCTATTAGTCCATGCTGGTTTGATGCCAATCTGCATCATTTAAGTCTCTGTCGGTGGGGTGATTACCCTAAGCTTCTCTCTGAGATATTCAAATGTTTCCTTAGGCAAAGGCTTTATAAAAATATCTGCAATTTTCTCTTTAGTGTTCACATAAACCAATCTCACTTCATTTGATTCAATGTTTTCTTTCAGAAAATTATACTTAATAGAAACATGCTTTGTTTCAGACTGAAATATTGGATTCTTTGATATATCTATTGCTGTTGAGTTATCAAAGTAAATAATTACCGATTCATTGCATTTCACCTTAATATCCTTCAACATTTTCTTGATCCAAAATACCTGAGTGCAATTAGTTGCTGCTACAACATAATCTTCTTTTGTTGTAGTGTTATCTCATCGTTCATACTTCATAACAAGAGCAAGTCACCATACAAAATTTTATTCGAATCCTTATCTTTCTAGAAATTCCTTGATTCAATCCTTAATCCATTTATAAACTGTCTCTGAATCTGTAATGCCAAGTTTTAATGGTTTGTTTGAACCCCATGAACTCATTGAACCATTTTGAAGCGAGTACATAATGTTCATTTAGGTTCTAAGGTTTCTAAAAGGTTTTTCATGCTAACGTTCACTCAAAGTGTTTTGCAGTGGTTCTTTTTCATGGTCGCGTATGATGTGTTATATCTTCTTTCTCCAGGCCATGAACCCTTTGAACCTTGTTCAAACAGTTCAGTGGTGTTCAACATTTTCAATGAAGTTCAAAAGACCAGTGGCACTTAACAAAGTTAATCTTTTCAAAGAGAATTTTCTTGGCGCAATGTACGCTTTGCACTACCTGAACCCTCGTGAAGTCAGTTCAGATTGTTCATGCGTGTTCAAATTAGGTGTGTCCCATGGGCTAAAAAACATGATGGTGCATTTATTGTTATGTATGATGAAGATTGAACCATATCTCGGGTGACGTCAACTGGTTGAGTTTTCAAGGCAAGTAATCATTTTTGGGAATTGGCGGTTACTCTAAAAATGCCACCATGCATTCAATGCATGCCTGTGATGTCCAATCCCAATGCTCAGTACATTTGAGTTGATGATCTAAATTAATGCACTTAATAAGTTTGTATCACTTCTTTTGCTATAAGGTATGAAGTGATTAATTTCTGAAAACTTGTTCCTCATTGCTACAGAGTTTTTGGATAGAAGGTTTGTTTGTTGGTAGTCATTCGATTGGTCTCAATTGTGAAGGTGAGTTTGTTTCCTGTCCTCTCCAATGATTTTTACCTAGTTTTCCTCTCTCATAATAAAATTGGCTGGGGAAAATAAGGGTTGTTTATGAATTATGAAGTCCACATTGCACCTTTTCGGGAATATTTTCAGTCTTGCATGCACAGAGCCCATAGTCAGTGATACAGACTTGAAAGGACAAAATCTAGAATGGAAAGGGTGTTTAAAGGAATTGGCGGTTCATTTGGTTTAGAAATTTTGAGTAGTGGTCTCATAGAAGCGGCAGCCTTTCCACCTACTATCCCGTGCCCAGAACTAGTTAGGGAGTGTATTGCGAGGTATGATCCTATTTTTGAAACTATTAAGAGAGGTGATGGTGAAACCCTCCTCATAATTAACGGGGAAGTTATTTCCTCCATTTTCAAATTGCTTGATTATCAGTTCTCAAACTTTTCTCCCGCCCAATCCATCATCGATTTCAATGCAGATAAAACTAGACACCAGAATAATATAGCAAAATATTGGTTGAAGGTTCCTCAGAGGGGTGGCTCCAGATTACATAAGAATCCCAACAAGAACCACATGCTTCCCCACATCCATGATGTCATGTTACTACTACACCGAGCTAGAGGTTCAGCTGAGGCCTAAAACTTTGATGATTGGATTTATTGCTATGTACAACTAGTGCTGGAAGGAAAGCAATATCTTGATTGGGCATAGCTGATTGCCGACTCCATGAGGGAACAACTGAGTATGGCAAAAAAGTTCAAGCAAAATTTCTTCATGTCCTCATATCTGATATATTTCTTGGCATGTGTCAAAGAGATAGTGGGAATACCTAGGCAGCTCACTGAGGGAGAGGTTTTTGTGTATGACTTTTACCCTATGTTACAAAAGGATAATGCTTTGCAAGATTTTAGGAGAGTACATAATGCTTTCTTGGGAGATTTGTGTTATGAGTTAAAGAACATGAAAACCAAGAGGATGTCCAAAGATGCACAGGCATTAGTGAAGAAATATGGTAGTTTCTTTGTTCAGTTTCCTCATTTTTGTTACATAAGAGTAGGCAGTTTTGGGGAAGAGCCTTTCAGATTTCCTCATTTTTGTTCAAATTGTTTTGTTCTTGCTGAAATCTGTAGGCAGTTGGCTACCATAATTAAGAAGGTTCAACCCAGAGATAAATGGGAGGATCATTTTCCTATTCAATTGGGTATTTTATCTTGCAGTTCAATGTCAGATGCCTTAAGCATTGGAGCCAACTTGAAGAACTTCAATTTTTCACGATATCATGAAAGAAAGGGATTTGACAATAAAGGTTTCTCACAGAGTCTTGGTTTGATGCCTCACCTTCCAATCCCACACCCGGAAAACTTTTGGGAAGATTGCAATGATGAGGTTGAAGTGTTCAAAAGAGAAAACATGAGAATGGTTCTGGAGCAGGTAGTTTCACTACAGGAGAAACTTGATATAAGGGGAATCCAAGAGGTTTATCTAGAGCTTTTTGAACCTAGATACCTGGACCAAGCTCAACCTGAAACGTCCTGCATTAATTGGGATGTAGAAGAAGAGGATGACATACAACTTAAAACAAAGAGGGTCTTGGAAAGAACCGCGAAATGGGTAAACAAGAGAAGAACAATGAAACTAGGCAACAAGATTGGTCCTGCAAGAGGTAGTGAGGCTGCTCTACGTTCCCCAAAATGTTTTTCTAACCCCACTTCTATGCATGTTCATGTAGGTAAAGATAAGAAACCATCTTACACCAAGCACAAGCCCAATCTGGCTCTGGACTTTTTTGCTCCTCAATATACAAGGACATGGAGTGCTGCGCAAAAGAAAATGGACCAAGTCAAAGACACAGAGGCAAAAGACAAAATTCTTGATGCTCAAATTTTTGAAGTCGAGGACCATGACAGCAACATTGTAAACACCATAGATTCTCATGTGGTCACTATAGCCATGACGTTGCCCCCTAAGGTGATCAGAGGAACAACTAGTTCAAGCGCAACTCCTAAATGGCTAACCACTTCTATAAGCAAGAAATGGAGTTTCATTCCAGTGAACATCCCGATTCAGGACATGGTGGTTAAGTACATGGAGAAGGGTCCCAAACAAAAGAAGTTCAAAACAACTGCTAGATTGGATACTGATGAAGAGACTGGGAATTGGGTTGCCGAGATTGCTTCTTATAAGCCCAAAGATGAGAATAAGGAGGTTAATGCAGAGGACTTTGAGATCACCAAAGTGGAGCTCGGGAACATGAGTAGGGATTTAGATAATCACCTTTTCCAAGTATCAGCTAAGAAGATGCTCACTAGGTCAGAAAAAGATGGGTAGGAGAAAAGAGAGCTGAAGCAACATATCAAAATTCTTGCTCAATTCATTGATAGTATCGGTTGCTTTCAAGCACTTCCCATATCACATGCTTCAGAAAGTTTTGACCCTACCACACTAGAGAACAAGAAGATGATGGGTCACGTCCAATGATCCAAAAGCATTGCAAGGGCTATGGAGAAATTGATTAAAGGAGTGATTAGAGATGGTGAAAAGTATATCACAAGCTCCAGGAAGTTATGTGACAAAATGAAAAGCGTCATTGTAGAGATTCAGAATCAGAATGTGCAATGGGAAAAAGAAGAGCATAAATGGGAAAATGTCTTATCCATGCTCACCAAGATAGAAGAGTACAGAGCCACAAAATTTTTAGCAGAAAGCTCAATCAAGTTGGTAGACAAGTGCCAACTCTTTGTATTGAATAAGACTATAATGTGGCGGGTACTCACATTCAAGTCTGTGATTTCTGATGCTAGGGCTTCTATTTATGAGCTTCAGGATCTTCAGTGCAACTTTGGTTAATGACAACAAAGTGGTTAATCCAGACCACGATTGGCAATTGGGAATCTATGGACTGAACACGCAGGACGCAATAAAGGCTTTTAAGGTGCACATGGAGAAAGTTAAGGCCAAAGGCAATTTCACTCCCGAAGATATAATGCAAGTCACCCGAATTGAGTCCATGACATTTATCAGTAACGATCAGTTACCTAAGCATGCCAAGAAAATGGTGAAGCACAGGTGGGATAAAGAAGTCGCTAAAGCAAAGATCAATACCATGAAAAATTTTAGCCAATCTATAATTCAGGAACTTGCAACCGCCCATGATGCCCAGAAAAGTGGAGGAGAGGATGACGATCGAGAAGATGTGTAGCATGATGATAATGCTCTATTTTTATTTTATGTGTTTTTCATAATCTTGCAAATGACTTCAAGACATCTGTCCTTAAAATACTCTATTGGTTTTTATAACTGTTTCGGAGGAGGTCGGGTTTTAAGGGAGACCTCCTCTGTTCTTTAAGACTACTATAAATTAGATTAAGATAGATTGTGAAGGGGTTAGTATAAGTTACTTAGATTTTGTTTCTAGAAGTTTGGTTTTTGTTGGAAGGAAGTCACCAGTTTCTCGAAAACTGAAATTAGAAAGAACTTATACGTGTATTGTTGTGTCTTTGTTGCATGAAATACATATATATATAAAGATCATAGGCATTTTGGAGAAGAAAAACCTTTGAGTTTTGAATCCATGGAGTGGTATTTCTTTGTAAATATTAATCTAATTAAACGACTATGATCACCTTTCTAATGGTAAATGTTGTTATTATTCTGGAGTTCCTTTCTATGTGATTATAAAAGATATGCGTTTGAAAGAGATTTAATTTCTCTTGCCTATTTTTATGAAGTGCTGAATTGGTGTTTTTTGAACTTTGTTTTGATCACCTCCATTGTTCATGTTGAAGCGTTTTTGAAGAATAGTTTTCTCTAAAATATTTGTGAACCATTAGCCTCTCATCTAAGAATGAAGTAGGCAGCCTTATGTGCTTTTGGGTTAAAAGCATACCAATTTAGTTTAATTAGATTATTCCCTGAATAACTAATGGAGGGAGCTGTATCTATCAAAAATTCAGAGGGACATGGTGTATGCCACACTTACCCAAATGTTTAGTTGAACCTTTGTCTTTCAAAGAAGGTGACGAAGTTTAAAACAATTTAATTTAAGGAAAGGCAAAAAACTATTCACTAACATGTAGATAATGATGTGCAGGTCTGCTTCTTGTTCATCCATGAAATTAATCTTCTGCCAAGAAAGAATGTGTTGCTAGTGGTACTCTTTCTTTCATCCACATCTCTTGCCCAATTTGCATCTGTATATGCACATAACTCAAAATTGTCATCCTTAGGATACCATAAACTAAGATTTGTTGTGCCTTGTAGGTAGCGAAAAATCATTTTTTACTGCAGTTTCATGATTTTCTTTAGAATTCCTTTGAAATCTTGAAGAAATACATATGGCATTCATTATATCAGGCCTGATTTGTGTCAAATATAGTAACCCTCCAATCATAGATTTGTACCTTGTCAGATTTATAGGAGCTGAATCATCCTTTGATGTCAACTTATCAGTTGTAGTCATAGGAGTGCTTATCAGTTTGGAGTATTCCATTCCAAATTTCTTCAAAAGTTCCTTCAAGTATTTTGTTTGACCAATGAATATACCTTTATCTGTTTGAGAAATTTGCAAATCTAGAAATTTTTTTATCTCCAATCATAGACATTTCAAATTGTTCCTGCATCTTTTTAGCAAAATCTTTGCATAGCTCTTGTTCTCCTCCAAAAATGATATCATCCACAAATACTTCAATAACCAAAATGTCATCATTGGTAATTTTTTAATACAAATTACTGTCAGCATTACCTTTTGTGTATCCAAGCTTGAAAACATATTTATCCAGTCTAGCATACCAAGCTCTGGGAGCTTTCTTCAATCCATATAAAGCTTTTCTTAATCTACAAACCATATCCTTATCATCTGTTAATGAAAATCCATCATGATTCTCAATGTAAACTTTTTCTTCAAGATCTCCATTCAAAAATGCATATTTTACATCCATCTGATAAACCTAATAGTTCTTGTGAGCTGCAAATGCAAGAAATAGTCTTGCTGCTTCAATTCTGGCTATCGGTGCAAAGGTTTCATTATAATCAATTCCTTCTTTCTGAGAATACCCTTTACAAACTAATCTTGCTTTGTTTCTGATTACTTCACTATCTTCATTAAGTTTATTTCTAAATACCCATTTAGTTCCAATTACATTTTTGTCTTTAGTTTAGGGAACTAATGTCCAAGTATTATTCTTTTCAATCTGTTCTAATTCATCTTCCATTGCTTTTATCCAATATTTATCTTTACATGCTTCAAAAACTAATGCTGGTTCAACTTGAGAAATTAAACATACCTCTTCATTTACCAATCTTCCTCTTGTCATAATACCTTGACTTTTATTTCCAATTATCTAATTTTCTGAATGATTCAATCTTACATACCTAGGTTTATTCTGATTTCCATTCACAAGTTGTTGTTCTTCAGTCACAGTTGAGTTCTCTGATGATGCCAGTGTGTCTAGTTCTTCATTTTGTTCTGCTACAATCCATGCCGATTTATTTATAATCATTTCTACTGCTAGTTCAGAACCTATATATTTTGATTCTCCTCTAAAATGTTCATCTATCTTCAAATTAGTACTTTCAATGATTTTCTGCAATCTTTTATTATAACACCTATATGCCTTGCTTGTAGTTGAATAACCAAGAAATATTCCTTCATCACTTCTAGGATCAAATTTGCCAATAGACTCATCTCTCCTAATATAGCATTTGCTTCCAAATATTCTAAAATATTTAAGAGTAGGAATATGACTAAACCATAATTCATAAGGGGTCATACTAGTTTCACCTTTGATGTGAACTCTGTTGAAAGTATAGACTACTGTATTTGCTCCTTCTCTCCAGTATATATGAGGTAGATTTGCTTCCATCATCATGGTTCTTACTGCATCCAGTATAGTTTTGTTCTTCCTTTCCACAACTCCATTCTACTAGGGTGTCTGGGTGTTGATAGTTGTCTTTTGATTTCATTCTCTTCACAGTATGCATTGAATTCTCTAGATGTGAATTCTCCTCCTTGATCAGATCTCAAACATTTGATTTTGTTGCTGGTTTCATTCTCTACCATTGTCTTGTATATCTTGAATCTCCCAAAAGCTTCTAATTTCTTCCTAAGAAAAGTAACCCAACACATTCTAGAATAATTATCAATTATTAGCATAAAGTATCTATCACCCCAAGGACTTCTTGTTCTTGCTTGACCACATAAATCAATGTGAATTAAATCAAGAATATTATTGGATTTCTCAGAAATGCTCTTAAATATTGTTCTAACTTTCTTTCCCATTTGACATTCCTTACATATCGGATTATGAGGTTCCACAATCTTAGGTAAATCCCTTACTGCCTTGGTTGAACTAATCTTTACAATGCAATCAAAATTCACATGATAGAATATTTTATGCCATATCCAACTTTCATCAATCTGAGCAATCAAACATGTCTTATCAATAGTATTCAAGTGAAAGATATTACCTTTAGTCTGATTACCGGTTGCAATTTCCAATACAGTTCGGTTTATGATTTTGCATTTTCCATTCTTGAATTTTAATTGAAATCCTTTTTCCACTAACTAACCAACACTCAAAAGATTATGCTTTAAACCTTCAACATAATAAATATTGTCAGTATTGTGCTTACCATCCAAAGATATAGTCCCTCTTCCTTTGATTAAACAAGATTTGTCATCTCCAAATCTTACTTGACCTCTATGATATTCCTGTAATGATAAGAATTTTCTTTTATCACCAGTCATATGATGCGAGCATCCACTATCAATGATCCATTCATCTTTTTCTTCAATTTTGCCTGCTTTACCGGTTTGACAATAGGTGTTGGTTGATCTTCTTTTATTGCAACAAATTTCCATCCACTATCTACTAGATCTTCATATGAATCATCTGTAACACCTTCATCTGCATAGTAACATGACTTATCTCTATTTTTCTTAAATTTGTATCTCTAATATTGAGGGTTAGGCTTATATGTTCTCTTTACCTCATCTTTTAGTCTTGAATGTCTATCAAGACACCTAGATGCCATATGACCAACTTTATTGCAATTAAAACATTTGAAAGGTGCTTTACCTTCATACTTACTATCTGTTGGACCTTTAGGCATCTTCCTTGCAAATAGTGCTTCAAGTTCTTCAAGTTCTTCATTTTCTCTTCTGATATCTTCAAGTTCTTTTGCATAAAGTGCTTTCCAATCAGATTTGTCAGATGATGATGATGATGATGTTGATGCTTTGAAGGCTATATCAGTCTTGACTATAGCAATAGGAACAAATTCTTCAAGCTCAAATGCTGAAAGTTTTCCAACCAATGTATCTCTAGATACTGATGTATTAGGCATTGTTCTCAACTCATTAATAGTTGTCACTTTCATTTTGTAAGCCGGTGGCAAATCTCTTAAAACTTTAGAAACAATTTCATCTTCACTGAAAGATCCTCCACAACATTGTATTCCTAAAATAATTTCATTATTTCTTTCCATAAATGTAGAAATTCTTTCATCCTCTTCCATTTTTAAATTTTCATACTTGACCCGGTAACATTCTAGTTTTGCAATTTTGACAATGGAATCTCCTTCATTCAATGTTTCTAGTTTATCCCAAATAGCTTTTGTTGTAGATCTATCTGATAATCCCATGATTTGTTGATTTGATAATGCGCTCAGAAGTTCTTCTATTGCTTTGCAATCATTCTCCAAGTCTTTAGCCAAGGTCGGTGGATTAGGATTATTCTGATTAGGAGCAACATAGCCATTCTTTGTAACATCCCATATATCTCTTCCAATGCAATTCAGATGTGTCTTCATTCTGATCTTCCATATACCATAGTTAGTTCCATCAAGTTTGGGACTATCCTTCCTGAAGATATTTGCTGCCATAGGATCTCCTCAACTTGTTAGGCTTCTGCAAAAAGAGAACTATGCTCTAATAACAATTGTTAGGAACCAAGAAGGACAAATGAGAGGGGGGGGGGGGTGAATCAGTTCTCACTAAATTGCAACCCAAAACACATTATTCCAACTTAAAACTTAGTGTTGGTAAAATAGATTAACAGTTATAGTATTACCAGTACAACTTAATGCATGAAATAGAAAGAGAAACAACATCCACAACACATGACACAAATATTTTGACATGGAAACCCTATAAGGGGAAAAACCACGGTGGGAAACCTTACCCATAATCAAATGATACTACTGCAGATAGTAAGTGAATACAATAATGGGGTTTGCACATGCAAAAAGGCCAACCGCCTAGAGCTCACTGCTCAATCACAAAATTAGGAGTCACACTAACTACACAATTGGATGGTTAAATCCAATAATCAATGTACTACTTCAATTTAGCATCTTCAATGTTGAATTCAGTACCGGTTTAAACTCTGTGCATGAGGACCAAACACCTTCATAACCTTTAACAACCTTCCTTCAAACTTCAGATGATGTCTGTGTGATTCGCACAAGGATCTGCTTATTTTTGCTCTTCACAATAATATTCAATATACGCACACACATCTTCCAAATAAGATCTTATAATTATTTATACAAAACCTAAGACCTAATCATTAGGTTGGCTCCCAAAAGATATTACATTTAAATCAATTACAAAATAAGTCTTGGTGCAATACAATATGTCGGCCTCAATACATTTACACATTATCCAATCAATAAATCTTTTCCAAATCATGTTGTGCTGATCTGGAACATGTTTTCCTATGCTGGTTTATAACCTGGACCTATCTGTCGGTTAAGGCAAATATGTGAACCCGATCAATCCAATATGAAAAATTCCAAATGCAAACATCCAATCCATGTCTTTGACATAACCAAATGATCTCCAGATGATAACAAGTCATCACCAACTTCCTGAGCTACTGGTGAAACATATACCGGTAACTGTGCATAAGCCAATATCCATGTCGGGACCACAATGTGTCGGTTCATCAAAAAACCAATATAACCATAGTGTCAAACAACAATGTAGACCTCTAGAAGGATAAGTGTTGACATCAATGAAAAAACCAATGCAACACATGAAGAAGTCATCCATAATACAAACAGGAACAACCATTGCTCCTGACTACATTAGTGGCTGTTAGTGACCTCAAGGTGAATGATCATGCTTTTGAAGTTTTATAATATTATTTTGAATTCATCTCTATCTATTTACCCTATTGAGTTCATTCTTATTCAGTGGGAACTCATCAGTGGTCACCTGGGAGACCTCAGACATCTAGATTGTAGGTCGCAGGGCCAATGAATCATATATCTATCCTATTATTACTTCTTCAACAACTTGATATTTTTTTGCAGCCTTTATTTTGTTGGAGATGTCAAACAAGAAGAAGGGTAGGAATCCTAAATGTGGGGAAGGCCAAGAGAGGCCAACAAAATACATAATTTTGTCTTCATACTTTAGCGTTGGCAAAGATTGTGGTGAAAATTAGGAAGGTACATTATCACAAGTACAAGTACAAGATTCACAACCTTCATTGCATATTGAAGAAGGTGGAGAACTTGATATCTCAGATCATGATGAATGCCAAGAACCGGGATGTAATTTATATGTTAATATGGTATCTATTATCATTCCTCAAAAACTCTCGGCCCAACACCATCCTCATAGCCTCATTAGTGAACATCTCGACCTCCTTACAAACTCATTGGAGGGTTGGGTCTTTGACGTATCCCAAAAAGGCCCTCTGGTCCTCCTCATATGTGCTTCTCAACCAAAGATGAGTGTCCATCTTCATAAATCTGAATACCAAATTATACAGCCTAAAGACCTAAACCAGGGGAAAGTTTCAACTATCATCATCTCCGACAATTAACTACCAAAGGGGAATTGAAGAAGAAAGAAGTGGAGATTGTCTATAAATAGCTCTTGATACTAGCAATTCCTTCACCAACCATATTAATTCCTTTTTCCTTTGAATTTTTATAAATCTTTTATATCTCCCAATAAATCTTTCTCATAAATGCACGAGCATGTGAAATTGGAAACAACTGTAAACCACTACCAATTACCAGATTGGAAGTCATGTGTATCGACTGGATCACAATTAGATAATGTCAGTGACAAGACATTAATAAATGTTGATACTCGATTAGGATAAGATTTGATACATGTCTACCATCTCCAATTCCATTCTGGGGACTTTCTGTGGAACTACGTTCTCTTCAGAAATTTGGGCTGAAATAAAACTTCAACCATTGATCTACGATCATCGAATAGTTTTAAATCATTGATGGATTTTAGGTATGTGTGACATGTCAATGAGGTCACAATTGTCGATACATCATGCAAAGTCCGAACTCGATGTGATGTTGCATTAATTAGATAATGAAAATAGGTATTAATAAATAACGAAAATGACAATAAATTTATGAAATTGGTAATAAAATATTTATTTTTCCATAGATAACGAAATATTAGCCAATAAAATTGAATAATTTTCAAATGGTAGATAAAAATCACCAATACACTTAAATAATTTTTCCTTTGGGAGTAAAATTTTTCGCCCATACACTTATATATTTTTTCCTTTAAATGAAAAATTTGCCTCCTACATTATATATATATTTTTTTGATCGATAATATTTTTGATTTTATTAAGATTAGCTAAAATAGTACAATAGAAAAACCATCATCTACACAAAAACCACCCTCAAATCACCAGACCACCCTACCAAACAACATGTTGTTCTGCAAATGAGAACCTCAAAAACCCTACCCCACAACTACTGTAGAAAAAAAGTCAATTACATCAAGCCAAATATAAATTGGCATAACTGTTCAAGACAAAATTAATAGAAAGTAACTAAATCAACAATAATGAAAGGAAAATTGGTACCAAGAGGTACCCTAATCCGCCATGTTTCATCTCTCAATCTTCAACTACATTCGGTGCACTCGAAGTGTCCCCCAACCTGTCAATTCCACCAACCACATCACTACCCAAGTTATTTTGCCTTGCTAACTCTACTGAAAGTAGCCTAGTAATCGGTTGCCTCCTCTGCACCTCATCCACCATCATGGCTCCCTCTCTCACCTTCCTGATAACTTCTTCCAAATCCATTAGTAGAACATAAATCATTAATCCTTCCCACCCTCTCCTTACATCATCTTGAAATTTGGATTTAACCTCTTCACAGTGTTGCAGGAAAGGAATCTTCATGTGTCTACCCTGAAGCTCTACATTTTCTTCTACTATTGCTTCAGAAAAATTGAATCCCCAACCTAGGACTGTCCACTCCAACAAAGACTCCATGTTTATAAGGTAGTCTCTCGGTACTATCATCCCAAGTCGAGACCCCAAGCCATGATTAAAGAGTAAATATCCACCCTTGAATGATATCTATGGCCAATGATCACCACCTCTTCGCCAAGAACTAGCTGGATATCTTTGAGAAATAGGGGGTCTCTCACTAAAAACATATTTTCAAGCCTCTTCACAGGAACACGACCCCAGAACGTAGACATCAACTTAGAGGATTTAAGAGTAAAATTAGCTTCCATATTGGAAGCCTCACCAAATAGTCAAGGTCTGTAGAAAATTCATAACCCCCCCACCAAACATGCTCAACTACCACACTAAATGAGCATACCTTCCATTTTTAGTTATTAAAAAGGCACACACCACAACCACCACCATTGTAGAAGCATTCAACCTTAATTGCCCATAAAGCATGATCCAGACTTAGTTCATAAAATTAGGTGCAAGCCACACATCGTACATATCGAGTATGTGATGGTACTGTCCTTAGAAAGTTGTCTTAACTTTATACAACGTTACTGTCGTTACCATCCCACCACCTCACCTCACTCTTGGAAAGCTCACAAGCCACATTATAAAAGCCATCAACAACAATATTTCCACTTCTCCTTACATGAGAAATACAAAAGTCTTGGAATTTTTTTAATTTTGTACAGATAATGGTGATGAACTTATTCAATTTACAACATGGGGTGTCTTCTTTCATAAGAGTATTAGCCACCACTTGGGAATCCCCCTCCAAATGGAATTTAAAAGCCTTCATGTTCACTGCCAAATCAGTAGCTAGCAAAGCCTCTTGTACCTCGGCTTCATTATTAGTTCCATCTTATAATCTTTTTGCACCTTTGAAGAGAACCTTCCCTCCATCATCACAGGCCACACATCCCACTCCTGAGATGCCCAGATTTGCCCTCGAAGCCCCATCAAAATTAATCTTAACCTAGCCCCACTCAAGTTTTGACCAACTCACCTCTTCAATATCAAGATCATTGCACAAAGGATTAGCCCTAGGGAACCCATGAACGGGTTTGATTTGGATAAGAGGCCACCTAGCTTGAATAAAAATATCAACCAAACCATACGGATGTTTCACAAAATTATGATTAACTATTGCTGAAGAGACCACTTTAGAAATAGCCCTCTCCACCCTACCACAAAATTTGTCCAACAATTATGTTTTGTCCTGAAATACTCACCTATTTCTTTCTTTCCATAATTCCCAAATAATAATGGAAGGTGAAAATGTCCATACACTCAACAAGGCTGACTTCTTGTGCTATGGAAACCAACTTTTAAATAGATCGAATACATTGTCTAGAAGAGGAGTCTGCCACCCTAGTTTTCCTAATAATAATTTACATGCACCCTGAGCCAAATCACATTGTAACAATAAATGATCCAATGATTCTTTCTTTTCTTTACACATCACACACTGAAATGGGCCATTGAATCCCAGTATCAACATTCTATCTCCCTTCAAAATCCTTCTTTTCAGAACCAACCAAGAAAACACCCCAACCTTAGGAAGGAACTTAGAACTAAAGCATAATTTCATAGGCCATTTTGGTTCGGTCTCTACATTCTCAATAATATTATAGCCAATTTTGATTGAATAATATCCTGATTTTGAATCACACCATTTGATAACATCTTCTTTCGGACCAAGTATTGGAGATTTCTCATCAAAAATTCAACGATACATTAGTTTTTGTTGAGGAGATAGTGGTAACAAATCAACATCCTTCCATTTCCACTCATCCACTCTGTTACAACGCAGTTTAATCAAATAATCCTTAACTTTAGCACCCCAAAAAACCTCAGACACCTATTTGATTTGAGCTACAAACCCCTAGTAGAAAGAGTAGGTTTTCCGTCCCATGAGTCTATCCAGAAATTGGTTTTCTCCCCATTCACCAGTTTCCAAGTGATATGCTCTGTAAGAACTTTCCTATAAGACAGTGAAAAATTCCACACTGCAGATCCTCTCAGGGGGTCACGAACTATAAAGATTCTTTCTCTACCTAATGAGTCTAGATATTTATTTTTAAGGATTTAGAACCATTTTTGGTTAGGTTTATCATACATCTGCCATATCAATTTTGCACCCATAGCTTCATTCAAAAAGCACCACTTTCTCAAGCCTGCACCTCCTGCCAATTTTGGTTGACACACTTTTTCCTATGCAACCAAAGGAATATTATCATACTCATGCTTGCCATTCCAAAATAATTTCCTCATGAATTGATTAATACTTCTTACAATTTTATCCATGACTTTAAAACACATCATAGAGTATATTGGCATGGCAGATAAAACTAACTTTAACAATAATAACCTACAAGTTAATGTGAGCCATTTAGACTTCCAACCATCTAATTTGTTAACACAACTATCTAGAATTTTATGCCACATATTCGTCCTATTTGGGCCCCCAAACAATGGGGTTCCCAGGAATCTACCTAGGAGTGAACCAGTTTGACCAGTGATAACTTTAAGAAACCCCCCCTCAAAGAAAGATATTAAATATTGGCAAATTTTTATTTATTTTGGATAAAAATAATAATTTTTATTGGCCAATCTTTCATTTTTTAAAAGAAAAATATTAATTTTATAAGTGAATTTTTTTACATCAAAATTTTTTGGTAGAAAATCTTGGCATCTTAGAAAATAACACAAGTATGCATTAATTACTATTGCAAATAATTTCATTTAAAAAATAAATTCTTATAGAAAAGTAGATGCTTAAGGTGGAAAACATTAATGAGTTTAAAGGGTAAACACTACTTTATTTAGTTACTAGCATTAATTTAAATTAATCTAATAGCCCTCTTTGTATTTCATCAGATAAAATGTACTTAAAATTGGTAATACTCATGGGGCCCAAAATTGTTTTTATACCATTGATTTCCATTGAGGCCAACAATTGAAAAGAAACTGAACTCCCATGAGCATTACAACTTGTAGGTACAATTTACCTCATGGAATGCAATGATGGTCATTAGATTATATTTTGAATCAATGGTGGCAACTAAAGATTGTTGGTAGAACCCTAAAGTAACTAATAATTATGATGTATTATTGGCGAATTAATTTAATTTTTTACAATAAATAATAAAATTTTGGTGAATCTAATCCAACCATTATCGAATATTTTGGCAAATCTTTGAGTTCAAAAATTTAATAAAATAAATTCTCTAGCGATTTAAATAAGTCTGAAATAATTTTTTGTAAAAATGTGGTGATTTAGGTTACCTTAAAACTTGAACTATTAGCCAAATTTTGATTCCCAAATTTAAAAAAATAGCCAATTGGTGAGTATTAGCCATTAAAAAAATCACTGGCTTTGACTCCCAAAATTCTAACTATTTCTCTTTGCTTTCTCATATCAGTATTAAAGAAGAAGATATATGATTTGTTCTAGTTAACCTGTTGCCTAGATGCTTCACATAAAACATTAAGATATTTTTTAATAATACGGGCTTCCTTTAGTGAGGCATCCCCAAAGAGAATTGTATCATCAACAAATTGTTGATGAGTGATCGCAACAACACCATCTATAACAAGAACAACTTTCCACTTGCTCTCACGTCGCATCTGCTGAATGAATCTGCCCAAAGTCTCAGCCATAAAAATGAATAGAAAGGGGGAGAGAGGATCCCCTTGCCTCAAACCTCAAGATGCTTGAAAGAATCCTTGCGGGATTCCATTGACTAAGACAGAAATTCATGGCCCATCAATACACGCCTTCACCCAATTTATCCAGTGAGAAGAAAAGCCAAACCTCTCTAGAACACGAAGAAGGAACTCCCGATCCACCATATCATAAGTTTTTCTAATATCCAATTTGATTAACATCCGCTCAACCTTTGCTTTCCTAATTGAATGAATAGCTTCACATGCTATTATCATGCCTTCCATAATCGATCTTCCCGGAACAAAGCCACTTTTCTCCTCTGAAATAATAAACTTCAAAAGAGATTTTAGTCTATTCATAATAACTTTTTCAATCACCTTATATAACACAATGCAGAGAGAAATAGGTCTAAAGTCCCCAAAGGAGGCTGGTTTCTCAACTTTGGGGATTAAAGCAAGAAAAGTACAATTTAGTTCTTTCGCAACTCTTACATTAATCCTTGCCTCTTCCACCACCTACCAGACATCATGGCCTACCACATCCATATATTTTCCCCACACAATAATGAATTATTCATCAGGATTTTATGGAATTTTCATACCCTAAAAATAATTGCCAATACAAAGTAATTTTTTCCAAGTTTGAAATTTTTTTTGCCATCAATATGAAATTCCCCCAAAAAATAATGTCTAATTCGCTAGGATTTTACACTTGCCCAGGGGGTGGTTTCTTAAAGTTATCCCTGAGGCAAACATAAGGAAATTATTTCATTTATAAGGTTGATTATAATAATACATAATTCACATAGTTGATGATAATCAAAATAGGAGATTCCAACATTTATCCCCCTTGAGCACACCATAAGTGATAAAATTGCCAGAGCACTTTTCCAACCAACCATGAAGCAATTATGCTTCCCTAGAGTTCTTCATGATACGAAGAATCTCCAACCTTGCATGAGATCATCTAGCAACTCAAAATTGGTTTAGTGATAGAATCTAGTGCGACATAGTGTATCTACATTCTCAGATACTAATTTACCAAAACTGTGATATGGAAGAGGGTGTAAAATATAGTGATTCAATTAGTAAACATATTATAATAGATCAATCACATTTGATTTCCATTACACACATTTTCATTTATCCCAATTTCTCACAACAGGACAAAGGAACTCCTAGATCACTACCATTTCAATAAATTATACATATAAATATCCATGTTTAAATTTATATTCACCTTCTATAATATCAATGAATGATTTTCTAAAAAATCATAGACTTGTAATGATTAATCCTTTAACCAGCACATGTATTACTTTAATTGAGAAGTTTTTCTTCCTACATGATGTTTAATAATGAAACTATGTCTATTAATTAGCAATTAAAAAATCTCCAATTATGCATCTTTGACAAGATCCTTGTGATTCAATGGAAGTATTAATGGATCAAAAGATTCAATAGAATTTTAACCCTAGTGCTTAAATACATTTAATAGAGCCAATGGCATCCCTCTCTCTTTGTCATTAGTTTTTTTAATCTTTGCAAAAGGTCAATCAATTGAATGTGACCTAAAGTGGGTATTAAAGAAAAATTATTAGCTATCACCATATGTATCAAATTAGGTTCAATTCGTTCAACCTAGAGGTTAACTTGTGGATTTATGATTAAAAATTTAATAAAATAAGGTTCTAACTCATTGTATCTTCTAGATCACTTCCAACCTAACTCTAGACATACTTCTTGTTGTCGTGTTGTCATAATATCATAACATTATATTAAATTTAGGTAAGAAATACTTCTTGTTGTCGTGTTGTCATAATTTCCTTCTTGGCAGAATATATTTCTTTATACTCTCTGTAAGGCAATAACATTGAAACATTATCATGACTATATCATATGTTATAAATAAATTTTCCTCAAAATACTTTTGCAAATAATAAACATTATATCCAAAATAAAATATCAAAACATTATGATTGGATAAGGAATACTCCCTCGGAAAATCTATTTACTTTCGCGTGTAACATCTCCCACTTGATTTCCATCAGTGTAGCTTTCCAATGTCAGGGCAACATGTTTTTAATTATGTCGATAGCCCGATGACATAGGTCTTCCTCATTGGCTCATTGGGGTAAGTATTTTATTGCTCTACCGATCACCTGATGCATTTTGCAAAGCTCCATCAGTATAGCCACTCCATCGGGATATCGGGGAAATGAAATTTTAGTTACCCTGATACCTGATGGATTAGGGTTAGGGCGACAATGTTGGTTTTTAGACAGCAAGATTCTTATCACTGAAGTCCATCAAAGGTATTTCAGATATAAATCTTGCAAGAATAATGAGGGTTATGAGACAATCCAATAGCTCCAATATACGCATCATTTCCTCTGCCATAGTTATCTTTCCATGAGTTGCAGACAATGTCTTATTCAATGACTTCACCCGGGAACCATCTTTCCATTTCTTTTTCTCAACATTTAACTAATGTTGTATAGTCTCTCGCTGTCCACTAAGAACCCTTTTGCAACCGTAATGAAACAATCGCACCTTCAACAACACCAGTGGTCAAACTGAGGGATGAAATCATTCTCATGCGAAAACCAAAGAGGGATGAAGCAAATTGGCTGATTCTTTAGATACCACCGTGCTCTTCTGGGAAATGATGTCACAAGTTGCAGTCCAACCAATGTTGTGATCAAATGGAAAACTCTTGGAAGTGTGTATGAAATAACAATGACACAGTCCATGCACTTCTCCAATGAGAGATACTCATATACCGATACTAGCATTGGCGGGTGGAACTATATCTCAATATTGATCTATAGGTTCTGCTCCAACTCTTGCCAGATTTTGATGCATGTGCCTCTGTTGTATTATATCCAATCATTCATAATCTATCATACAATTCTGCTAGCTTTTCACCATTGTCATTGATATTAACAGATGGATATGAGAAATCCATTGCAGCATGAAAAATATAGGCTCTTCGCAATTGTTCAAATAGAGTGTTTATCAATACATAATAGCTCCTATTGAAAAGATGATGAGAGCTTACTCCAATACTTGTAAAGCTAGGCATATGTGACATGGTCTTGAGAACAAGGCCAGATGACATTTTTTCCATTAGCGGCCGATCCAAAGCCAAATCCTGCAACAATAGATTCGTCTATAGCCCCAGCATCAACAACATAATTAGCATCAATAGATAAACTCAATATTTCCTTTTGCATACTATGCAAAAAACTAAAAAAAATGTTTTTCCCTGTGGCTCATTTTGGTGTAATTTCATTGTCGACTAACTAGGCATCCAATTACCACGAAACTTAGCCGAAAGTTATGATAATTTAAATAAAACATGGGTTTTATTTCAAATTTCAATTAACTCACCAAATTTTGGTACTTTCTTTGTAAACTAGCATGTCGAAGCTAGTCGTAAACAACATAAAATTTTAAATTGATATATCAAATGAACTCCAATCTTTCCAAAATTGAAATGGGAAACATTTAGCATCAAAATATTAGGTGGGTTGCCTTCCGATTTTGAAAATTTGAAACTTTTTTTTGATGCATTTTTACTCTAGGATCAGTCAAAAAACAATTAAAAAGCATGCCAGAACTTCTCTAATTTTCATTAGATTGCACAGGAGAATAGTCTCATATACCAACAAATGTTTTGCCAACCGGTTTCCCAAGATCATTCATGAGCGCTAATATTTTAATCACCAAAGTTGACAACTTTCATTTTTGTAAATTTCAATCATTTCATACAAGAGTTAAGAAAGACAAATTGAATAATGTTCAAACGTAAGCACTTTGTTAAACATTTATCTCACAATTGAAAATTTTGAGTAAGCTACATATGGATCATTGTTAGAAAACTTATTAAATGATATCGTGTAAACTCAAAACTTGAAACAAAAGCTCTTGGATATACAAAAAATGCAGAGAAATAAAAATCTTGACAAGAAAATGTTTATATGACAAGAAATTGTGATTCAAAAAGGCGTACCTAGAATCCTTTTGCATTTGCAACTACATACATACCTGAAACTTGATGCATCGAACCTGGTATCTGAGAGTTGGAAATGAAAGAACCCTACTCGATTATAGGCATTGCACATGACTGAATTTAGAAATCTTTTTCCGTGCATCAAAACTAGAACTCTAAAATTTGAAACTTTTAGGGTTCCAATAGGATCTAGGTGAATTCTTCCAGTTCTATCCTCCAACCAATTATGCCTTTCTTCCTAGTAAGGTCTAGAAATGTGGGAAACTTTAACCTTGTGGTTTAATAGGTAGCCATCTATGTCATAATGCCACTTATCTTCACTATATACCAAGCCCAAACGAGCTAACTTAGCTGCCAATAAATGTTCAATACTCCTTTTTTCCAAGACAACTATACCTAAGGCTAGTCGAGGTTCATACCTAAGGCTAGTCAAGGTTCATATTAGGTAGGTCGGAAGTCAAAAAGGTTCTTCACCAAAACCATGCATTCTTATTACTATTAATTCAACCCCTAGAAACCAATCACATGGGGGTTTGGATTTTGACATCCACTGGACCCGTTTTTTAGAAATTCGTGTGTGGTATTCTTCCATTATTCTTGATTACTCAAATCCTCTAGGATAGGGGTCAAAACGTGGTCAGAAAAGGTATAGTAATCATGGGTAACAAACAAAACACATGTCCAAGCTAACACTGGTTTCCTACTTAGTTGCCAGAAATGCGACGGTCTCCCGTCGTTTCGCGTTTCAATGGGAGAAACGCGTTTCTCGTTTCTAACGGCCGTTTCTGCAGCAAAATTCCTTTGTAATATGTTTTCCATTGTTTTGATTTGTCAGTCAAATAATTGTTTTCCATTATAAGTGGGGTAAAGTAATTGTTTTTAACAGTAAAGTAAATGTTTTAAATGGTAAAGTAATTGTTTTTAACAGGTTTGATAGTAAAGTAAATGTTTTAAACAGATTTGACAGTAAAGTAATTGTTTTTTATTGATTTAACATTGACACACTTGCATGCCTTTAGATTTGACAGTAAAGTAATTGTTTTTTATTGATTTAACATTGACACACTTGCATGCCTTTTAGATTTGACAGTAAAGTAATTTTTATAATAAACTTGCATGGGTATATATATTGTTTTGTATTTTAGAAACTTTAGCTTCATATTTTTTATTTATGTGAAATAAAGTTTTTTAATGAAACTATATATAAAAATTCATGCCTTTCAATTATGTAGAATAATATTTTATAATAAAAACTTGCATATACATATATTTTTATAATAAACTTGCATACGTATATATCTATTGTTTTGTATTTCAAAAACTTTAACTTCATATTTTTTATTTATGTGAAATAAAGTTTTTTAATGAAAATATATATAAAACTCCATGTTTTTTCATATATATATATATATATATACGTTTCTTATACGCAACCTTTAAATATTCCGTTTCTCGTCACGTTGCCGTTGCGGTTGCATTTCTCGTTTCTTGTTTCTGGTAACTAAGGTTTCCTATGCCTCTACTAATATACCACAAACAACTCCACATACCAGTTGAAATAGTCTAGATTCTGATACAAAAACATATGAGCTAAAAAAGAAAGATACCCGAATTTCAGTTGTTGCTCATAACTTTTAAAATCATTGAGCATGTCTTTCTGAATAATTTCTACCAAATCGTATCAGAAAGGGTCTTCTATTTTCTGAGCTTGAAAGCCAGAGCCATCTGGAATTCATGCACATCTCAGTCCATGTTGAAACCAAAGATTAAAGCTAGCATGCAGAATTTGGAAATTTAGAATGCATGCATGTAACAGCTCTGGATAGTAATGAATTGATGTGAACGTATATTATGGGAGAACACAAATCCATAATCTATACCCCATGGAGTCAATTTCTCCTTTCTTCACTTTTTCTTGCATCCTTAGAAAAGAACCCTCGCGAAGAATCTTTAGATTGGAAAGCAGGTCAAGGTCATGGATATTATAATATTCATCTCCCACAAGGATTGAATTTGTATAATTTACCCTTGTAGCCACATTGGTATTTGGGTAACTTTTCTTCTCTAGCAATTTAACTAAGGAATAAGATATATTTCCAAACACATATGCAATGGACGTGGGGGTGGATGGTCCTTCTCTAATCACTAAAGCTCCTTCTACTGACATGATATCTCTACTTCGTAAATTACTGGGACAAAATTTGCTTCTTGACATTTTTGGCAATTCTTTGGCTTTGTTATTAGTGTTAAACACTTAGTTTTTTTACTTCTCTTTTAACCTTGACCAACTCTAGGTTAACTGCATGGTGAGTCACTACACCCTAGGTATGTCGATAATTCACATTTACATGCAAAATTAATCCATCACTGATGTAAGAAAGCCACCTCACCATGGTACATGATTATTTTTTCTCTTGAAAGATGGATTTCTAGAAAATGAGCCACAAGTGGTTAGTATAGGATTTTCATGTGCCTTTTACTTAAAACTGGTTGGAGAAAAACTTGGTGTGAGACATTAATCACTTTATTTTGTGTAGATTTCAAAGTCTACAAAAGAACACTTGGCATGTGTTTGGACAACTCACGCTTTCCAAGGATGTTGCCACCAGTTCACTGTCTTTTCACCATCTTGGCTTCACAAATTGGACCTTTAATTCAAATCAAATTCTCAAGATTTCAATCTAACTCAGCTTATAGGCTTGATCTATAAATTGGCCATGAGTTATGACAGCAAAACCCACCCTAGGCTAGCTTTTGAATTCTGACACTTAGCTAATTTGTAGCTTCTGTTAGGCTCCTTCCATTAAGAAAAAATGATTACTGACACTCCTATTAGGCTTGTAATCTCAAAGACACAATAGGCTTTCCTTTGGGAGGTAACAAATAATAGGCTGTTAGGAATGACCAAGGTGAAACATGCCTTAGAAATTGCGGCAATTAAATGGATCTTGGGCGATGATTCTGTAACTGGCGAGGATAGATATAAGGTTAATATTGTAATACCCTAAAAATGGTCATCTAAACCATGAGCCCCTAATCTTGACAACGTCACCAAGGTCCTAACCAAAGACAATTAAAATAAATCTTGAGCACACAATTAATTTCTAAAATCATCAATGTCACATGGTAAATTAATCAACCAATATTATTTTTTTTAAATAATGCCTGGTAAACTTTTTAATGTGACCAAAGACACTGGCATGACATGCCCTCTGGCTCCATGTGAAACACTTTTGACCTAGAGCTATGAACCGGCGAGGCCATAACCAGGGGATCTCATCCCCACACTTCCCTTGTTCAAACCCACAAGCACAACAACCCAACGAAGACACAAGGCATGCAAGCACAATGGCCCAACATGGGTTTGAACCTTGGTGGTCACTTCACCAATGAAGTGTTTTAACCACGACACTACATGTTCGAAGACAATCAACCAATATTAATTATATATTTATTTAATTAATTATTCCAAGAAAATCATTTTTAAACAATTATCCTATTTATTTTATTGAATATCCTAGAATATTTAATTAAATAAATCAATTTGCCATTAAATCATCAAAAAGGGAATTAATTGACAAAAAAGAATTAAAATTTGAGAAAAGAAATCAATTAGAGATAATCTTGAAAAACAAATTAAAAATTGATAAATAATCTCAAAGAAATCAATTAAAACAATTAAATATTAAAATTGAATGAAATAGAGAATAAATCAGTTTTTTCCTGATTTTATCTTAATTTTAGTTCATTTTCCTTCAAAACCAAGAAAAGCATCCAATCACATCAATTCACTTGGATTGTGCTTCCTCTTGGAAAATCTTGACCGCTCATCATCATTTGATCTTAGTCGTTGGTTTCTTTCTGAATTTTCTATAAATTCAGGCTCTCATCTCTCATTCAAGGATCCTGAAGAATATATTGTTATTATATTGTTTTTTCTCTAGGTTCATTGAGAATTTGCATTGAGATATTTCATATTAGTTATTTAATATTGCTTAAATCATGTTAGATTAATCTTGCATATCTAGCTTAAATCTTGCATCCATTTAGCTCATATTCATGCTCATATAGATTTAAAAATCCTTCGTTTAGGTGTTGTCTAGTCACTGGATAACTTAGCAATATGAGAGTAATCTAAACTCGCATCTACTAGAAGGCAATGGGTCACTTTGTAATGGTTTATTATTCATTGATTATTGATTTACTAACCATGCATCTAATGACTTAATTGAAGTGTTGTGTAGTCCAGATATAGATACAGGTCCACTTTTCACACACACATTTTTGGCGCCCATAGTGGGGCACGAAATTCAATACTTCGGCCAAAATCATGTTTTTTTATCCTATAGGTCTAGTTCGTACAATCGCTGCTAAATATCATACGAGTGTTATTACTGCATCGTAGGGCATTTTGTTAAGGTCTCTTCTTTATCGTATGAATTTCTACTCTGAATATCTGATTTTGTATTTTGTCATTCGACTTTGTGGGAATAGTCATATGAGTAACTTCTTTGTCATTTTCTTTTGTGTTTACTCATTCGGTTCGGTGAGAATTCTCGTATGGTCAGGTGAGAATACTCATACGAGTTATTGTTCTATCATATGAAAAACGGACTTAGTCAAATTTAAGGGCATTTTAGCATTAGGAGTGAAAAATTTGTAACCAAGATTTGATATTTCACTAACTTTTTCTTCTTGCAGGTTGGAGGAGTTAGATTAGGATTTTTTGAAAAACAAATTATTTTTAGGGTTTTTCTTGAATTACATTTTGATGATACTGACGCTAACCCTAAATTGTCTTCTGTATGCTTGAGATTTTCACAGCCTAACTAGTTTCTTGTAGAATACTTGTCAAAGAATTTATCAATCAAGCATACGCCTGTCAAAGAATCAAAAACAACATGACTACTGATGTGTTGGTTTTGTAGGTTGCCTAAAGAGAATCGACCAAACATCGTGTATTCTTTAAATTCATTTTTAGGCACTTAAATTGCTATCTGGTTAAAGAACAAATCTATCTTTTGTGTTTTCAGAAAAATCTGAGAGGTAGAAGAGTATGCTCTTGTCTTTTATAGACAATCAGAAATCTAGACCCTCGAAGCTTTTTTCTAAGTTTTCAGATTTGTGTACCTTTAGCGGGCTTGTCACAATGGGAAAAAGTAATCACCCTGTGAGAATGACCCAAGTGAGTACAGCTAGACTTGAGCATTCTAGCTCACTATAATAAATAGGCTTCTAGTGATTAAAGTCTCAGAGGATGGGGTTATTTGAGTTTTCTCTTTGAGATCTCTCATATCGAGCATTTTTGTAGGGCCTCGCAGTCTCAATCACGTTTACATGACTACATCTTGTTTCGCTACCTTGTCGGGCTATAGGCCTCAATCATGCATGCGTGACTTCAAAGGGTAATTTCAAACAAAATTCATGACTAAGAACTATAAGATTAGAAGCTACTTGGTTCACCTCCGAAAGGTTGATAATCTTTGTGCAAGAGAGATAGTAACTCTCCCAAGACACTTGCCATATTGTGCCCCCATTAGCGTTTGGAGTCGGCTAATACGGCGCTGAGAATCCATTGCTTGAGACTTAGTGGCCATATTCTGATTAGCTATTGGTTGTGTACCTAAGTTAGCAAGCAAAGGTTTTCTTCTCTAAGCCAACTTCCATAGGGTTAGCTTGCTATGCTTGGAATTATTATTCATATTACATGTTTTCTATGTTTTCATCACTGAAACTGAAACTGAAACACTAAAAATGGAGAAAAAAATACCAAATAACTTAGTGATAAACTCTATCAGTGTCAAAAACTAGTCCCTATCAGTCATTGAAAATCAGTCCTATATCAAAAATTGGTCCTCGTCAGTCGTAAAAATTGTCTATCAAATTCTCGTCTCTGTCCAGTCCTCTGTCGTACTAGCCTACTAAAATATCATCCCGTTACATACCTATTAGTACGAGCTTTCATTAATCCTCATAGTTTGTCATCAAGATTTACAAACTCTATCGTACGAGTCTCAGAAATAGTCGTCTGTCCTTTTAAACTTTGTCGTATGAAAAATACGTAGCATTCAACATATTATCGTCTAGAGTTTGCCCAACTGTCATACGAAATCAGGCAGCCACTCGTAGGAAATACTATCTTTATCGTCTATAAACAACTAAACTGTCATTTGGGTCTGCAAACTTTGTCGTACAAATTCCTGTTCTTGTCAGTCAAAACAGTCAAACCTGCTCAAATTAGTCTACAATGAGCATAAAACTAGACATCATAATTTTGAGCATAAACAATCTTGATAGTGTACCCCTACCATTGGGTTGCATGATTTTATTGGTTACCTCTTAGCTAGCTCAATCAACCTAATCTAATCAACCAATCTGTTTTCCAAACTTCACTCTCGAGTATCACTTAGGCTACTTAGCCTCGACTCAAAATTGGAGTCAGTGTATCTCACCCGCATAAGTTTGAACATCAACCTCTAGCCTCAACGAACAACTAGCTTTGATCTCACCTTGATGTCTGTAACACCTCTCACTATCAATTGTAAATTTCTACCTTAGCTCCAATTCCCATGGCTACCTTGGCTCAAATGATTCAAGATATCAAGAAAGAAATATATGACATGAAAATCCAACAAAATAAATCAATGACTCCTTTTGAGAAACAAATGCATGATATCAAGAGTGAGAAACTTCAAGGAATGCTAAAACGACTATATGATTTGACAATCAAAAACCAACAAATAATTAACAATCAAAATCCGAATCTCAAACAAGCTCACAAGACACCTTCACCAAGACATAAAGACATTTCCTCCAAATATCCTCTAGATAGACAGTTTACACCTTTGGGGCAATCTATTGAGTCGACTTTGAAAGAGCTTCTTGAGCATAATCTTATCATATTACCTAAAAAGACCACATGTGGATGTGAATTTGTGAGTAAGTATTATGCATATCATAGACAAAATGAACATAAGACTTTGAAATGCATGGAATTAAAACATAAGATTCAAGATCTCATTGATAATGGTGTCATTAAAATTGAAGATCCTACAGACTCACCTAAAGAAAAAGAAGGAACTACTTCTAAGAATAATCAAAATCACGAACCTGTGTCTAGCAAGGCTCCATATGTGGCCTCCATCCCTTCCATGATGCCTTCATCTCCTAAAACTTCTCAGTAACAATCCATACCATCTCCTTCAAACAATAAAACTTCTCATGATTACCTTCAAGGGCTATCTCCTATGAAAATCCAAGTTAATGCCAAATTTGATACAAGTTCCTCTAAAGATTTAAAAATCCTAGATCCCATGCCATCATGCACTCCAATTTCAAACGTACCCACTCCAGAGAGTCCCACTCAAAATGCTTCCCCAGCATGCCAAAACATGAACACCTTCCAAGAATCATCCATTCATATCAACAATATTACCCCTTCCTTAGAAGTGACTCCATGTCAAGAGGATAATCTAAAAAATGAAGAAATAAGTCCTATCATAAATCAAGATCAAGACACCAAAACTCCTCAATCCCATCTAATGATTGAAAAAGATCCCACCTCCCTAGAATCCCGTGATGATCCCTTTATACCTTTCCATTTCTTCCAAGATGAACTCCTTCCATCTCAAGAGAAAAGCATCCTTCCAAATCTCATTCCTAATCCACTTCCTAAGCAAGATCATGATGCCTCTTCCACCTTTTCAAATGGTCCTATTCAAAATGAAGAGTCAAACACCCTTCCTACTCTATCCATGTCAAGATCAAAGTATCCCTTCATCTCCTTGTCATAATCCTCCATATTCACCTCAAGGATCCATCATGCCTACAAATCCCTCTCATGATCCTATCATTCCCTACATTCCACCTCCATCACATAATGGACTCGTGCCTTCTTTCCAAAGCAAAGTGTATCCTACAAGTCAAAATATTTATAAAGGCAAAGGGGTAAATCTACACAAGAAAGAACCCCTCCATATTAAAGAAAATGTTAAAATTCATTGCCTTAGGGACATTTCTCAAGATGTTGGTATCTCTCATAAATCCTACATTTCTCTAGTTAAATCTAAATATATGCTTTCCCCATCATCGCTTCCATCCATTCTAGGTCCGTATATCTCTCCATCCCTTATGCAAGATCAACAAAGGCACACATCTTTGAGTACCTTCCATCCATCTAAAAGACCTCCATATCATTCCTATCTATCCACACATCTCCCTCCAAGCAATTTGGATGCCAAGCATAAAACTCATAAGTCAAGTAATCCACATGTATTCAAGGATCAACATGTCCCATCTAATCAACATGTCAAAACAAAGAAAAATATGATCCAAAAAGAAAAAGAAATATGCAAAATTCCACAAAGGCCCACAAAGAAAGAAGAAAATTCAAAATTTATATGGGCTCTTAAGGCACTTGTACAAGCAATGCGCTCTAAGGAACTACAAAAGCATGAAAAATCAAAAACCATGTGGATCCCTAAGTGGCTGCTTGAAGCACAATAGTCTAAAGAAAAATCCAAATCAACAGCCAAGATTGTTGTTCCTCTATCCAAACCTTCCAAATCTATTTCCCCATCACCTCCTTCATCCATTTTGGATCCTTATGTCCCAAAATCCTTGGTTGTTCCTCCATCCAAATCTCAAAATCTGAGATCCACTTTTCCTTCATCAATCCACCATCCCTCAAGATGTGTGCCAATGGTGATCCTACCAACATTTCCATTCGCTCATGCACAAAAATTTCAATATCTGATCCATTATCCAACACCTCCTTTTCATCCTTCCATACCCCTTATCCAATCATTTGCATTAGACTTTACCCTAGTTTCATCGCAAAATCCAAAATCTAAGGAAATCAACATTGGAAATGCTGGACATGTACACTTAGTTGAGTCCTTCTTGGAAAGACATCTTTATGCAAATACCAATGAACTACCTACACAAAATTCCTTGACCCTATGAACAACATTCACCTTCAACGATATCATATCTAAGGGTTGGGTTAGTTTCCATTTTTCTTTTTGCATTGCATATCATTTTCTTAAAAGCACTGCATCACATATAGTTTCTTTTTCAAATGCATCTCATTCATACAATTTGTGCATTTGCATATAGTAGTATTAATAAAACAAGGCAACTATCCATGTTTATCATTTGTTTGCATTCAAAATAAACAAGGGTCATCTCCTTTCTTAGATATTCAGACATGAAGTCCTTGAGGTCATAAGGTCATTCATTTTTAACATTACCCTGTGATGACGCTTTACTTATGGTTGGGTAGTGATTTCACTATTTGAGAATTGTTAACCCAAAATCTATCAATTGCTATATCTCAAACACATTAATAAAATCTCTAATTCATTCTAGACACCTAGTTGATCATATGACTAGTGAAAAATCTATCATTCTACTTCAGTGCCACTGTAATTGTCACACCCAAGTAGGTTCCATTACTTACTAGTCAAGGCAAGCAAAAAGAAAAAAAAAGTGCTATGCCAAATATTCATCTTAAGGCAAAAGAGAAATGATATATAATTGAAATATCATGCATGCAAGTGCGACAAAAAGCTTGACTATGGGAACATGCGAGTAACTCCATCAGGGCTATGGATGCCTATTGGCTATGGAACAATATTTGAGAAAATATAGTCTATAACCTCGTCAGAGCTCTAAAAGCTTGCAGCAAGGCTCTATTCGGGATGCTTTTGAAGTTAGAATAATCCATGTAGCTAGTCATATAGGATGCTAAGGTCTTTAGTGAACACAAGAGCAGGAATTAACTCATTTGCACTCACATGGGCAAAAGGAGATCAAAGTTTCAAGAACTAATGGGGAAAGTATTTTGCGTCTCCATTTGTAAATCCTAGTCACTAAGTGTGTTAATTTGGATGTTCCAAGGGACCTTAAGGATCGATTGACCACTTATCTATGAAATGTTTTGTACCTCCAATTCAATTGATATATTACAAAGTGCTAAACAAACAAGGTCATCCTTGTTCAAATAGGAAGTGCATCTTCATCATGCATATTGCATTAACATAGGTCATATCAAAAATTCATTGTCTCCACATACATTCTGCAGATCATCATGTCATATAGGTCTGCATACTGGGGGCATAACTGAAAAAATCCTAAAATGTCCTGAAACAATCCTAAAAAATCATAAAATGTCTTGAACAAAAATTCTAAAAAAAACAAAAAAAAACTGATAAAATAAAAAAAACTAAAAAATCGAAGCAAGAAAGCATAAACAATCCTTCAAAGCAAATCAACCACAAACAAAATCTCAAGGTCTACAATCAAACTTATCTCATGTCTTGTTAATCTATCTATCAAACTCTATCAAACATCAACATGTCTTATACAAGGAAAGCTACACTCAAAACCAGATAGATCGGTCTTATACGGGGTACTTACTCTTTGAAACCAGACATTCCTATCATTGATCAAATCAAAACAATGACATAGATCAGTATGGCTGTTGGATTTTGTCCAAGTTGTTCTTATCTATTGTACTGAAATGTTGCATCTTTTCTTTAGCTCGTACATATCTTTTAGTCACTTTCATGACATCCTGGTTCTTTTAGAATCCTCATGGCTTGAAACTGATCAACGTCCTACTCTTCGGGTAATCGACTGAGACATTTACATATCCTAAGCAATATCAACCAAGTCATCTTTCAGTCAGTGGTACCCAGTCATCCACTCTAATTCAATCATCTATTTCCTAACTAATGTAGAGTTTTGTCACTTAATAAACAAGCAAAACAAGACTACTGAAAACAATCACTAAACTGTTTGAGATATGCATGAAATTTTCTTTGTGTGCTATCTTTTACATTGGATTTCACTTATTATTCCCTCTAAGTAACTCGAGGAAGTCTATCTTAACTAAGAGGAGCAAGGATTGGGGGCATAATCCTTTTCTTTGTTTTTTGCTTGTAGGAATGAATCTGATGATCTTGAAACATCTAAATCAACTGGGTGTCTATGATAAGTGCCTTCACATCAAGGTGAAATCACCACACATTCATGGACTTCGATTATTTGTATGCTACAAGGAGGTTGGAGTCATTTCTTTGTCTGTTTTGAGGGAATTTCTTTAATGTGCAATCTGGATGCATGTGTAATTTGTCCAAGGATATGAACGAACAAAGGGTCATTGTGGACAAGACAATTCATATTGCATATGCAAAGAAATGAACTATATTCTGCACGTTGTGTTTGTAAAATGCTCATTGATGAAAATTAAGCATTCCAAATCTAGTGACTAGGTTTAGGTTGCATTCATACTAGATTTTATGCATTTCAAGTGATTTCGGCATGATAACAATGATCTCTTTATCTTTTAAATGAGAGTCTAAGGCATTCGTCATTTCTCAGCTAAGTGGTCTCTTTTTCATCATCGTTTCTCTGATCGAGTACTTGTGTATTGAGATGTTAGCTGCATGCATGAGCATCTTCTATAGATCCATACATTTCATTTTACACTTATTTGCATTCATATTATTGCATGAAGAAAAATAAATATTTGCATTACTAGTTACTCATTCTCCTCATTTATTTGCATCATCATTTATTTGCATAAAAAGAAACAAAAATAAACATCCATATTCCATTTGCATTCATTCATCTATATTGAAAAGATATGCATACATATAGAATAAAGCATATAGAATAACATCTCATAATCAATCAACACAAGTACGATTAAATCAAATCAAGAGCTCATAAATCGGCTGTCCTGAGTCCATTTTCGGGATCGAAATCGAAATCTGACGTCAATTCTCTCATCAAAATTTCATGACATTGACCACTTAGCACTTTCATCAACTACTCATTCTCTTCTTCAATTTGCACTCAATTTCTTGTTAATCAACGCTAAATCTTAATTTAATTCTCAAATTAACTCTAGTTTTAATCATCAACACTAATTTTTGTGCCCAAGTCATTATCATTGCCAACAATTGCCTATAATCATGTACCCTCGCTATCTTTCGATTTCTCTCCCGAGGGGGCATACTAATGACCTCATGACCTCACATCTTCAATGTCGAGAAAATTTTGAAATCTTCATCAAAAGTCGAGCAAAAATCTTTTCAACTAAAGAAAATCAAACAAATTCTTATCACTAGGAGCATATCAGTTGTATCGCTTCATATCAAGCTGACAATGTCTTTGTTTGAATCAGTCTCTTAATGTTAATCAGTTTCATCGCTTTTCATCAAGTTGATTATTCATTTAAACTCAATCAAGGGTTTAAAGAGTATCTTTGATCACATGCTCAATCTAAGTAGGTGTTCAGTTTCATCTCATTGAATCAAGCTGGACAGTTTATCTTCGCTCATCGTATCTTGATCAATCAAGTTCAAGATCAGTTTTCTCTTCGCTCACTGAGTCTAGTTCAATCAAGTTCTAGATCAGTAAGATCGTCTTCTTCATCAATCAAGTTAAAGTTTGGTATCTTTGCTCTTCATCGGTCCTAGTTCAATCAAGTTCGGGATCGGTTTCGCTTTAATCAACTCTATTCAATTTCATCACCTCAAAACAAGTTGAATACCTCGCTCTTCATCTAGTTCGTGATCAATCAAGTTCAGAACTAGTATCTACTAGACATCAACTATTCTTTGAATCAACATGCTACTCGCACATTAATTCAAAGAGGGGCAATTGTAATACCCTAAAAATGGTCATCTAAACCATGAGCCCCTAATCTCGACAACGTCACCAAGGTCCTAACCAAAGACAATTAAAATAAATCTTGAGCATACAATTAATTTCTAAAATCAACAATGTGACATGGTAAATTAATCAACCAATATTAATTAAATATTTATTTAATTAATTAAATCATTCCAAGAAAATCATTTTTAAATAATTATCCTATTTATTTTATTGAATATCCTAGCATATTTAATTAAATAAATCAATTTGCCATTAAATCATCAAAAAAGGAATTAATTGACAAAAAAGAATTAAAATTTGAGAAAAGAAATCAATTGGAGATAATCTTGAAAAACAAATTAAAAATTGATAAATAATCTCAAAGAAAGCAATTAAATATTAAAATTGAATGAAATAGAGAATAAATCAGTTTTTCCCTAATTTTATCTTAATTTTAGTTCATTTTCCTTTAAAACCTAGAAAAGCATCCAATCACATCAATTCACCTAGATTGTGTTTCCTCTTGGAAAATCTTGACCGCTCATCATCATTTGATCTCAGTCGTTGATTTCTTTCTGAATTTTCTATAAATTTAGGCTCTCATCTCTCATTCAAGGATCTTGGAGAATATATTGTTATTATGTTGGTTTTGCTCTAGGTTCATTGAGAATTTGCATTGAGAAATTGCATATTAGTTATTTCATATTGCTTAAATCATGTTAGATTAATCTTGCATATCTAGCTTAAATCTTGCATCCATTTAGCTCATATTCATGCTCATATAGATTTAAAAATCCTTCGTTTAGGTGCTGTCTGGTCACTAGATAGCTTAGCAATCTGAGAGAAATCTAAACTCGCATCTACTAGAAGGCAATGGGTCGCTTTGTAATGGTTTATTATTCATTGATTATTGATTTACTAACCATGCATCTAATGACTTAATTGAAGTGTTGTGTATTCCAGATACATATATAGGTCCACTTTTCACACACACAAATATTGGCATTGCCTCTTGCTTTGTTTCTTCTATGTTGGAATTGGGTGATCCCAAAGTTAATATCATTCTACTTACCATAGAGGTTTTTCTAGAGCATCTGCTCAGTAGCTTGGATGAGATCATCCATACTGTAATCACAAGTCTTGGCATTTTGATTGCAATAGATCTTTGGACTTTACAATGACCTTGATGAGGTGGTCATCTAGCTTCCTTTCCTTGGAGGATTTTGCATGACCAATGTGGAATGACACTGTGTGAATTCTTCTAATTCTAGCTACTTCTTGTCATGACTCATGAGTATGGAGCCAATATATGGTTTGGAGTCGTATAATAGCTTCTAGGATCTCTTTGCTCCAAACGTTCCAGTTGTTGCGCTCCTTTCTTTCCCAGAATTTTCTCCAATACCTCCTACCATTGTTGTCAACTCCTCTAGTGAGGAAGATGAAGATGAAATAGACTATCCCTTTTCCTATTTTCATATACTATATTGCCTCTATCTAAAGGCCTAAGAGCCACCTTTTTTATTGTATAATGTAAATACTACTAATATAATAAAAATATGACTCTTTTGGCTTGTATTTTTTATGGTATGATGAATCAATAAGGATCCGGACAATTACTGAGAGGGGGGGTGAATTAGTAGATAGAAAACTGACTAAACTTTCACCAAACTCCAAAACAATCTCTCAAGTCAATCTCAGAACTAACTGGTTCAAACACTGAACTACAAACTTCAATAGCATTGACAGTTTACCAGTTTGACTGGCATATCAAAATAATAGTACAATAGCTCTGAAACTTCCAAACCATTTAACCAAAACATCAAAATACTTTACTTACAATAGTAAAAGCACATTTTAGATTACTGTCGATCATCTTATCATATCTAAGTGAATTTAACAATTAAACAAATTAACCATATCAAATATAACCACAAAAACCATTCACCACTTGACACAATGATTTTTGATGTGGAAACCCAAATGGGAAAAACCATAGTGGGAATGAATACCCACAAGTATTCTGAACTCTTCTGAAGTTTGCCCTATTAGAAGCCAAGCCTGTTAAAGCTTTACAAAAGTCCTATTAGAAACAGATCCTGTTAGGGACCACCCAGTTAAGGAATTGACTATAATGCCCTATTAGAAGCAGTACCCTATTAGGAGTGACCTCGATAGAGGATTTGAAATCCAAGCTAATGGATAACCTGGTTAAAGGATTTCGATAGCACTAAGCCTATTAAATCTTACCCCGTTAAGGGATTTGACTGTTGTAATTGTTAGAGAACAACAGGAGTTTGTCGATCTGGTAAATAGCACTACTATGCTTGATTAGATCCTTTTCATGCTCCTATCTACCTTCACACATACTATAGATACACCTTTTGGTTTGGCAATCAATCACACTAACACTTAACCAAAATTTCCAACAACACAACAAAACAACTCATCGACCTTATAAGAAAAACAACAGATCGGTAACACATCACAAACCTAAGATCTCGTAGAGATTACAAACAAATTGGTTCAAGTATGATCGTTAGATTACATAGAAATAATTGCACATTGTTCAAGACAACCTTGACCACTCCTTGATCATCACTCCATTGAATCTTGTAGCTCATCACGCGGTTTCCTTTTCATGCAATGTACTCGCTCATTCCCAAGATAAAACCGTTATCTCTACGCACCAAAAACCATTTGAAACTCTTACATACAACATGCATACGTGGCATAATGATTACCGTTCACCATTTTATCATAAACCAATACAACCGATTCACCAAGCTCCATTGGTTAGGGTTTGGCACATCAACAGGTAGGGTTACCAGTTGATCTCACTACTTCTTAAGTAATACTGGCTTCCTTTACTAGCTTACCTACCAGTTGAAAAACAACATCATTACCGGTTACAATTGACATCAATGACAATGCAATAGTTCATCAATGCAATCTTTAATCAAATACAAACAATTTTACGATGTTTATTCTCTAATATATGGGATGGTATTCTTTTCTTTGCTAGCTCAGACTCAAAATTCTGCTACTAATACAAAAATTTACATTTTTTATAGTATTTATAAGGATAATTTAGGAACTAGACTTAATAAAATAAAATAAGATGAATCCCATTTACAGGGATCTCTAATAATTCACCATCTAATGCTTCCATCTCAAACACATTATGTTTCTTGCATTTGATATTACGAAAGGGACCCTCCCACAGAGAGCCAAATTTTTTATGTTGTCTCAGCTTGGCTGCATGCTTATTATATTTTAACACGAGGTCTCTGCACTTAAAAATAGGATCAAAGCTCCTCTTACCAAACTATTTTTTGACTACTTGTTATTGGGTATCCATTTCTTTGTTTGCTCTCTCTATTTTCTTCCAACTCGAGCAGTTCTACCAACATAACCTTCATTGCTCCATTATCTTTGACTTCTAAGGACTTTAATAACTATAATGCCATAATATCTGTAGAGATGGGAAGCACAACTTTTTTTACATAAACTGGTTCATATGGTGAGGTCTTTAATATTTATTTTGGGGTGATTTGGTCAGCCCAAAGCATCATCTTCATATCTCTGTGTTGTTCCCTTTTGTGTTCCAACCCTATCATTCTAATCAACCTAATCAAGTTTTTGTTCATTGACTCCACAAGACCATTCCCCTGTGGATAATAGTTCAGAGATGTTTTAAGAAATAATGCACTGTTTATTGCAAACTGATAGATTTCAAAGTTGAGGAAAGCTCTAAAATTGTTAGAGATGATTATTTTTGGCGATCCAAATTTGGCAACCAGTTTTCCCATAAATTTTAGGATCTTGACCTCTGTTGCATTTCTTAATGAAACTCCCTCCATCCATTTGGTAAAATAGTTTGTAGCTATAAGTATACACTTGTGTCTGGCACTTGAAGATGGGTTGATCATCTCGATGAAATTCAACCCCCATTACATGAAAGCTTCATCGACCACAAAGGGATTTAGAGGCATAGCCATTTTCTTCTATTTTCTTATAAATAATTGACATTCTTTGAATGATTTGACTAATGAGTGAGATTCACTAAGCATGTCAGGCCATAAATAGCCTGCATACATAATTTTGATAGCAGTAGTCCTTGTAGAGAAATGTCCACCCACTAGGCCATTATGACACTCATTACAAATTTTTTTTGCTTAATATTTATTCATGCATCTCAGGAGGATTCCATTGAATTTTTTTTAAAACAACACTCCCTCAATCAATTCATACCTGCTATTTTGTAGTCTATAGAACCTTCTTATTGAAATCAATGAACACTGAGAGGGGGGTGAATCAGTGTTTTGCAGTTCACAAATTTATTAATCTGATTCTTCAACCACCGTGTTGTTCTCAATTTATGATTGCTTTGTTTTCTCTATTAGAATTTTCAAACCTCTGTCGCTTATGGAGAGAAACAACATGAAAAAGAAACAAAAGACAACATTTAACAATATTTATACAAAAACCCTCTTCACATCAAGCTTAGGTGGGTATACCTCTTAGATCACTTTATACAAATGAAAATTCACAGAAGACCAGTGTCAATTCATGCAAACCCTACACCTTTAAACATAATTGGATGTAAAATAAATACTTGTATTCATTTTCATTGATCATAAAGAAAATCACGAACCTTAACAAGCTATGCTAGTGCCTTATTCGGGCTTCAGAGTCACTCAGAATTGGCCAAGAACTGACAGAAAAGATTTCACATACATGCCATTACATTGATTTAACCAAATATACATATGCCTTACATACATAAACTCTCACCATGTGCATAAATCCAGTCATCAAATTCAAGTAAGAATCACTAGTTACCAACGAAAAGGGTTTAAGTATATCTAATTTCCCTCCTTGAGGGAACAACCTAAACTCATTCTCGTAAATTGCCTTGCAAATAATTCAATTAAAAAATCCTAAATCATTTAATCAAAATGGTAGCCAATCATAAAGGCATGAAGACAATAGGAATTAAGACTTAAAATGTTTTGATTTGTATATTAATATTTTCCATCAAATTCTACACAACTCAAGAATGATTTTCCAAAAACCAGACAAACCCTAAATACATTTTGCCAAAGTTTTCTTACATAATTCTTTTGATCATTTTCTAAAATAGTCCTGGTATCCATTTATAGAGATATGGATGCAACAAGCTTCGAACTTTTATAGAAAATTTTGTTATAACCATAATTCCCTCTCAAAAGAAGGAAAACCAATTAGTTCACAAGCTGGATAAAGGCCAAAAGACCTCTCAGTATTCACAGGTTGAGTGCTAGGTGTCTTTAATTCCTCAAAAAAATGATTAGCCTAAAACAAACAGTTACAAGAGCTAACCAGTTCCAACTTTCTTGAGGTTTGTTACAATGCTGCAACATGAATTGACTATTCTTGAGCCTCCACTTCTTGCATCACATATTTATCTTTCCATTCTTTGAACACGTCATCACTAGGCCAAGAGAAGCTAACAAATTTCTTCTTCAACTTATTTAATCTTTTCCATGTATTCCTTAACCGCTTAACTTCAATTTCTAGAAAACCATAAAGTGACTTTATCTTTTCAATTTCCTCAATTGTTCGAATGAATAAAGATGTATCATCTAAATTGATGACATCATTTATCCATTGAGATAATTTGTGGCCTAACTCGCCAAGCCATACTTCTTCATCTTTTAACTTGTTGGCACTAACAAAACCTCTAGGAAATAATTCAAACTTCTGGTTAGCATACTCTTTTCTATACAGGTTTTCTTTTCTTTCTAGACCAACTCTTCCCTCTGCCAACCTAGACATACCTTTTACCAACTCACAAGTGGATTTAATAGTGGCATCAACATCTGCCTCTTCATGGGATGAGCACATAAGTTCCAAATCTACCTCCCTTGCCATCCATTTATTCAAAATTGGCTCCAGAATAGCCTTGTCCTCCTTTAAAGTAGTCAACATGCTCAAAAATCTTTTCATATATATATATATATATACACAATAGAAGCCTCGACTGTGTTATCAAACTTCAAAATTGTGCCCCTGATCTTCTCCTCATATTTACTTTCAAACATGTCCTGAGCCTACTTCATTTTTTCCATTTCATCCTAGAAAGTCTCAGTAGATTGGAAACCGAGAGTCATAGGGGAAGGGGGAAACTCAATGATTGGAATAGTAGATGGAGGTTTGGCTAGAGAGCAGGCAATCATCATGGTAGAAGATTCACCTTTCTAATGTTGCCCTGCTATTTGATTCTTCAATTTTGCAATTGTATTATCCTTTTGAGCTATTTCAATTTTAGCCTCATTATAGGCTTTTAGGATTAACTCCAACTTTACCTAGAGATCAACCTTTTCCTTGGCCTCTTTATCAGCTACAACCATATTGAATTTTGCGGATTCCAAAATTGTACTAGCAGCTTCCACCACCCCTGTGTCCTTCACTCTCTTCATAATCATGCCTCTAGAATAGCTGGCTTCTGAGGAGTCTTTCCTCTTTTTGCTCTCCTCCCTTCTTAATGACCACATGACTAAGGTAGAATGATCATTACTATAGGTCACTCCCTCCAGGGGCTTTGTTTTCTTCCTTACTGCTTCAAGAATTAATGCATCTGCTATGTCCCATTTAGGGAGAATCAAAACTCTAGCTTCTGCAATCATCTTCCTTCCTTGCTCTAGGGTGATGGTCTCAAATTCTATCAACATTCCTTGCTTTACATCTGCCTCAACCACAGATGTATCTTTGTGAAGACATTCATTTTTACTCTTCTCACATCTTGCCTTGAATTGTTCTATATTTTTTCTCCAAACAAACTGCAAAAAGGATCTTTTTTTGACAAAACTATCATCTACTAGAAACTCCTCACTGGGCTGCTTAATGACAGGGTCCAGTTCTTTACCTATAAATTCCTCTATATTCAAGTCCATTTGGGCACTTGCTGGTTCCTCCGGCATTCCTTCTTACAACTCTTCATATGTGTAAGCAATTTCCCCAAGACTTCCTAATTGCAACAGTTGCTCTGCTACTGCTTGCTCATCTCCTACATGTATTAGGGATTGGGAAGGAGAATACAAAAGCTCACTTGTCTGCACTTCCTTCCCTACCCTCTTCCTTTTAGGGGAATCTTGGACCTCAACCACATCTTCTATTGCCCTTTTTCCTTTTGAAGTAGAAGGCTCATCACTTATCGGCATTAGTACACTATATTTTGACTTTTTATGCATTACATATTCACCTGGGGGAATCACCTTGGCATTGGAAGGCTTGGCTAAAACCAGTTTATCCTTTTCAGAGTTAGCTTTCATCATAGCCTCCTTCTTCTCCTTCAAGGTTTACATTAAATCCTCAAAATAAACTACCAAAACCTAGATCTTTTCTTGAAAAGGATGAAAACCAACCAAGGGATCATAACTGCTGTCAAAATGGTGAATGAAATCCAAAGTTTTCTTGAAGGCTATCCATTTTTCCTTCCTGACTTTTTGCTCATCTAAATTGAACTCATTCCTTATTAAATCCTCAGGGAAGTGAAACTGGTGGGCCTTACCTACACATCTGGCCCTCTTCTTAAACATACTGTTAAAGAAATCCTCTAGATCAGCAAACCTCGCCACTGTAGTAGATAACCTATATGGCTGAAAGAAATCATGAAAATGTGTCCAACCACCCTTGGTGATTACAAACTGATGTGCTAGGGTAACAGTTGGGAAAATTGTTCCCTTCCCCTTATTAGTCAATTCGACTTCCTACAGGCCTCCAATTTATCTCAGGACCTCAACAATTCCTATCTTCAAAGGGACTTGATAGGGCAGCAGATATGGAGTTCCTCTAAAACCATAAACTCTAAACACAGTGGAGACTGGGTACAAATATATATCACCCCATTTGTGTACAATTTTGACGTCTTCATCAAATTCTTTAGGCCTAAGGAATTCAAGGAGATCTTTAGGAATCCTAGGGTTTTGTGGGTACAAAAGGATTCTAAGCCTAGATGCAAAACATCTATCAAACTTTAAGTAACTTGCATCTTCTCTATCCAAAGACAAAATTGTGCTCCATAACTGAACATGCATCTCCTCTCCATCCTTTTCCTTGAGCAAGTTCATTTTATTAGCAAAATATTCAGCAGCTTTGAATAAAAATATGTGCATGAGGAGAGAATACCATCCAAAAGGTCTGTCCACCTTAGCACTCTATATCCCTATCAATCCCTCATGAATGGCATCAGTGAGATAAGGTGCAAAATCAAAAGTCACTACCAGAGATGGGTTCAAAATTTGTGCTATCATGAGCATATAGTGGGTTGGCATGGTAGTTTCCACATCTTCCCAAGAATTTGACATAAGGACCAATACATTCCCTTAGCCCTCAAAGTAAATAAATTTAAGGAGAAAGGTTTCATGGTACTCGAGCCTACTACTGTCAGTCTTCCTATTTTGGCAAAGAATTCCTTCAAGGGGCCATTTCTGAGGTGATCTCTCTGTGCCTCATAGACCTTCACCAACATTTCAAAATTGATAGGCTCCAAATAATTTGACACCTCACTAAGTCAAAAAACTCTCCTGAACTCATCATCAATTATTTCAATTAGAGACTCACCATTTACATTCCTCACAGTCCTGGTATTGGGATCATAATTGTTTGCAATTTGGATTAATAGGTCTACGTCCATGAAAACCCCAAGGACTATAATCTTCCCAACATGTAGCTCCCATATGCTATTAATTGGAGTAGGGGAATTTCACTGACTGAACCCCACTTTGAAGAGTCCCAAGCCCATCATTCCTATCTAGGCATCTCTCAACTAGTTCCCTTTATCATATAGACCATCGCCAATTCTCAAGCGGGGAGACTTAAGCACCAATTCCTTTATTTTAGCTGAACTATTAGTGGATTGAGTTAATTGCTCTAGAAAATTGTCACAAATGGCTCTCTCCTGATAATCAACCTTCTCTCTGAATTCTCTTCGCGGTGCCATCTTAGAATTATACTTATTTCAATCAAATTTCAAGTAGACTCTTTGGAAATTCAAACATCCAGTGACACCCAGTAAACTGTAATTGTTAAACAATTACAAGAAATTTACTTGTTGCCTGAGAAATTTTGCCCTGTGCACTAGTTCTTCTACAAGATTCCTTGAATGCATGCAAAAAGCTTCAACTCATGTAAGGATTATTACGACAACTGAGCATTGATTAGAGTCAATTAAGCCACATGCTTCGGCAAATAATTCATAAATCGAATTCAAAAATTGGCTCCAATGGACAGTAAAATTTCTCTAAGTGTTTTGCCTTTTGTCACTAGTTCACGATGTTTAATAGTCAAGCTTCTCCTCATAGTGGTTCAACGACATCCATGAGATCATGTAAAACTTGCACATCCTTTACCTTACCTGAGTTATCCTCTTTAGAATGGGTCCCACCACCTTTTCGTTGTTTCACGAAGGGTAACTTTTGTAGTACTTCCCTTTTCGACACAGCGACATCCATTATATCAACAACCAACTACTCAATCTTTATTCTCCACCGTAATCATTTGCCTTTATAACTGACTTTAACCACCATAGCTAGTGGTTTGTTGTTGTTTCGCGAAGGGTAACCTTCGTGCACCTTCACATTGCAAATTAATGACAATCGCTAATCATCTTCGAACATGCTCGGTCATTAACTACCTTAGCCTTCAAAGTGGGCCCCTTATGTAAATCCACTCACTTGCACACTTCCGCCAGATGTCTCCACGTGTCTGTCACTTATTCACTCAAGAAATTTGCCGAGCTCCACATTCTAACCACCACGTGTCTCACCAAACCAGGATTTCCATCAACACTGCTACTTTATTAAATAGACCAATTGAAAATCCATTTGGAGCCACTTGTCTTATCGACAGATAACCCTCTGCTTCATCTGCATATCTAGTCATCTTGCCACCTAACCTACCACATAACAACCCCTTCATTTGCCAACGGACAGTCAGCTCATTAGTCATTGTTTTGCGAAGGGTAACCTTCCTGCACCTTTGTATTGTGAATCAACAACACTTGTCTAATCATCTGCAACCTGCTCGATCTTTAACCCAGGAGCCGCTTACCTATCAGGCCCACCACTTTTTCACTATTTCACGAAGGGTAACTTTCGTGCCACTTTGCATAGCGAACCAATGATAGTCATCCAATCATTTTTAAGATGCGCGATCTTTATTTTGCTTTTTCCACACATAGTTTGTCATTATTTCATGAAGGGTAACCTTCATGCACCTTCGCATTGTGAACCAACGATAACCATTGGATCAATAGGAACTTGCATGAGCATTACAAAACCTGACAGACAAATAGAAGGGAAATAAAACTTAGGAAAAAGGCGACAAGTCAATAAAATATTATAACTCGCCTAGGCCAAGACTTTAAAACGAACCCCTTTTCTAATGACGGACCGACCCTTCCACTTAAGTGGAAAAAGGTAACGAGGAAACATAAGCGAAAGGCCTACATAATGAAAATTTAAAATTGCAAAACCCTGAACCCTCATAACTTCAACCCTTAGAAATGAATATAACTCTGAAAACCTGAAAAGTTTGGTGATTGCAAGGAAAAACTCCCAATACTCAAAATACTAACAACAATGGCTCTAATTGGTGATGGTTGGATGCAAGACCAACACAAGAACATAGAAAAACCCTCGAAAGCAGACCGAAAAGAAACAAGCCGAAAAACAATAGAAGCAAACCTAATATGTACAGCCTACAACCTACTGCGCATGGATTTAAGCGTAAATTAAGAGAAGTAATACTTCAGGAATTGTCCATGCACTAGAAATTCTTGTATTTCACCATTCATTCCTTGCAAGAAGTATGAATCCTTTCTGTTGATATCACAGACAATAAAAGGGCCTATCCATAGTGATTCGAATTTCTTGTGCTTACCCTTATCTTGTCCTCTTGCATTCCATTGAAGAACCATGTCACCAATTTGAAATTTTCTTGATGTGGTTCTCTTTTCGAAAAGATACTTGGACTATAATTGGATCTTCAAGTTTCTTTTATGAGCCATGGTTCTGATTTCTTCCATTTCCACGATCTGAATCATTCTGTCTTCCATGGGTCCAAATAATTCCAATTCCTCGGCTTGTAGGAATTTGTACACAGAGAGAAGGTTATTAACTAGTACCCTAGTCTGTGTTCCATAAACCAATTCAAATGGTGAAACACCTATTGCTTTCTTCACGGTAATCTTGTTTGCCCATAAGGCTAACTTGAGTTTCTGATCCCAAGACCTTTTATTTTGCTCAAGAATTTTCTTTATAATGTTCAGGAGGCTTTTATTGCTAGATTCTGCTTGTCCATTTCCTTGTGGATGGTATGGTGAGGAATACAACGTGATAATTCCAACGCTAGCACAAAATTCGGTGAATTCCTCTAATCTGAAACTCATAGCATTATCTATTATCAGTTTTATAGGCGCACCAAACCATGTTATCACATTATCCATCAAAAATTCAATGACAACTTTATTAGTTTCCCTTTTAGTGGGTATGGCCTCAATCCATTTAGTAAAGTAATCGGTAGCCACCATGATCCATCTGTGACCTCTACCTGCTTTCTCTGCTATCTCCCCAATAAAATCAATGCCCCACTAGACAAAAGGGGCTTCCACTGTAACAGGGTTAAGGGGTAAATCTCCTTCATACTTTAACTCAAACGAAAACTTTTGACACGGATCACACTTCTGAACATGCTCATGGGCATCTTTAAATAAGGTGGGCCAATAGTATCTTGCCCTGACTATTTTACCAGTTGTGGTCTTGGCCGAGTAATGAACTCCACATACTCCATTGTGCATTTCTATCAGCATCCCTCGAGCTTGGGAATCATCTAGGCACATTAGCAATGCCCCATCTCTATTTCGCCAATATAAATCACCTTGAATAAGGACATATTTTTTAGACTTGAATTTCAGCATCCTTCTTTGATTCTGAGTCATTCCTTCTGAATAAGTTGCATCTCTCAGAAAATGCACTACTTTTGAGTACCAAGCCTGTCTCTCAATACTAGTAACCAGGACTTTCTTAATTTCAACATTATTGACATCAACATCAACCAGATTTGATTTAGCATCAACTTAGCAAGGTCTAGTCCTCTTACCAGTTTACTAATCTTGATTTCTAAGTCAAACTCTTGTATTTGAGTTATCCACCTGCACCGTTTTCCAGTAACCTCAGACTAAGATAAAATGTCCTTAACAGCTGCATGTGGGACATAAGCAACTATTTTTGCATTTACAAGATATGGCCTAAATGCTTTTATAGCCTTGACTAGAGCATATGCTTTCTTCTCCATGATTTCATATTTCAACTCAACATCTTGTAAGGATTTTCTATAAAAAGCAATTGGAAGTTCATATCCCTCACCATCCTTTTGAAGCAAAAGAAAATAATGAGAAAGGCTTACTGTAATCAGGAGATTTCAACACTCGTGCCTCCTGAATAGCCTTCTTAACTTTTTCAAAAGCTTTTGCATCTTCTTCATCCCAAGAAAACTTCGCATCCTTTTTAAGTAATTTGACAATAGGCTTAATAATTTCAGCAAAGTTAGCTATAAATCTTCTGACAAAATTTACCTTGCCCAAAAAAGACTAGATTCCTTTGATATTCTTTGGCTCAGGTACATTATTTATAGCTTCAATCCTTTCAGGGTCTATTCTAACCCCTTTCTTGGAGACAACATGCCCTAGTAACTTCCCTTTAGTGACTACAAAATGACATTTCTTTGGGTTCAAGGACACACCAAACTCCAAAGCCTTGCTAAAAATCTTTTCCAAATGACCGCAGTGGTCATTAGCTTTCTTTGAGAAGCATGTTAAATCATCCTAGTAAACAACCATGATGATGTTTATAATTTCCTTACAAGCTACATCCATTGCTCTCTGAAAAGTATCTCCAACATTCTTTAGGCCAAATGGCATTCTCACATAAACATATGTCCCCCAAGGGGTAGTAAAAGCAGTCTTGAATTGCTTAGCCTCTTTTACTAATACCTGATTATATTCTAAGAACCCATCCATCATGGACAACAAATCACAACCGGTTACTCTTTGCAAAATAGCCTCCATATTGGGGGAAGAATAATTGTCTTTCAGAGAGCCAACATTCAAATTTCTAAAATCAACACAAAGCCTTATGTCCCCATTCTTTTTCTTGATAGGGACTAAATTGGACACCCATGAAGAATGTCTTATAGGCTTGATAATCCCCCCTTCTCTCAACTTGATTAGTTCTTGTTGCATCTTGGTCTCCAAAAGGGGGTTGATAGGTCTCTGCTTCTGTCGAAAAGGCTTAGCATCTGGATGTAGTGGAATTTCATGTTGAAATAAGTCTTGTCTATACGCCTTTAGGTCCTCATAGGACCAAGCAAAAACATGCTTGTACTTTCTTAATAAGTTAATGAGGTTGGTCTTAACATGGGGAGGTACGTTCTTCCCAATATATACCAACTTAGGGAATGATTTTGTCCCTAAGTTCACTTCCTCCAATTCTTCCATTTTAGTGGTTGACTCTTGGTGCAAATGAATGTCACTGTAGCTAAACATACCCTTTAGTTCTACCAATCCTCTGGGTATTTCATTAGTTTCTAACTAAACCATGTCATTTTCGAATATTGTTTCTCTGTCATCCACTACTTCTACTAATGCATTGCAATCAATTTTTTGTCGGTCATAATCATCAATGCATTGTATAAATCTGAGTATATCATCATCATCTGCAAATACCTACCAATTATACACATTATCGAGAATAGTAGGCCTAGCTTTAACCTCAACTATAGATACATTGGTCAATGTTACATCATCATTTTTCAATGCAACATTAGCTAAAAAGTCTGCCATAATGTTCTTTGATCTTTCAATTTAGTCAATAGAAAATGCATCAAAATACTCAATTACATCCCAAACAACATGTTTGTACCTTTTCAAATGGTCATTTTTTTATGCATATCTTGACCTTATCTCGCAAACTACCAATTCTGAATCCCCAAATACTCTTAATGACTGAATTCCATGCTTCTTAGCAATTTCTAGCCCCAATAATAAGGCATCATATTCAGCTGTGTTGTTTGTACATTGGAAAGCCAACAGAAAAGCGTATTTGAAAGTGATACCTAATGGGGACACAAAAAGTACCCCTACTCCAAATCCTTCTTTAAAGCATGCTCCATCAAAGTACATGTGCCACAAGCCTTCTTGTTGAGATTCCAATTCATTAACAATGGGATCAATATTCTTCAATTGAGTTTGAATCGATTGTACTCTGAAATTGTCAAGGTCCACATCAATCATACAATTCAGCATATTAAGGTCTATTTTCTCAATAACCTTTGGGGCACATGGTTCCCTGTACAACTTAACCTGATTTCCATTCATCAGGATGGTTGCATATGAAAGGTCTAATTGAACATTTCCCCCAACTGCTGCAGCCCATTGCCTAGATAACAACATTCGATAGTGAGGTTTAGTGTCAGTCACTATAACATCCATTTTGTAAGTGGCTTCAAGGAACATTGCTATTTTTACCTCTACATCCTTCATTGTACCTATCACAGGTACTTCTCTATTGTCCATGGCATAAAAATTCCCATACATAGTACTCACTGATAATCCCAATTCCTTCATGACACCATATGGCATCACATTTGCAGCAACACTGGAGTCTATCATACAATTTTTAATTAGCCTATTATTGACTAATAAAGTTACATAAAAGGGATCAACCTGGGAAGGTACTTGAGTGATTGTTGTTCCAACATATATCTCAGGAATTTGTTGCTCCTGCTCCTTTTCATCCTTCTTGGTACCCATAGGTAAAGATGCATTATTGTCTGATATATTAGAAAATAAAGAAAGAGCATCTTCTCTGTGCTCCTTTATTTTGAACAGTTCTACCAATGGCACTATAACTTTTGTTTGGGTCAAGGCCTGAGTCATATCAAATGTAGAGCTAACAATTGACTCGGTATGTGCTCTAACCTTCTCTATTTTTGGCTGGCTTGCCTTTTTAGCTACAGCAGTCCCTGATGAATTGCCAGTTGTACTGTTCTCAGCATTTTCTCCCAAGTCTTTGGATTGGTCGCCTTTTGCATGGCCATCTTGGGGTGAAGTGTTACTACCATCTTTTTTTGAGACACTTCTTTCATAAACATAGAACCAAGCTCCCCATGATCTCCATCCTTTTTGTTGCTTCTCAAATTGTAGTTATGTTTGGCTTTGGCTATAACAGCTTTAGTGAGATTTTTGACCTCTTCTTCACTGGGCCTTCTGAGATGAACTTCTTCATCCTCAATTGTCACCACATTCAGAGTGGGGTGCCAGTCAATTGTTAGCTGCCCTTGATAACCTTTATTGTGACTCACTGTATCATACCTTCTAGCTTCACCTTGTGAGGACTCATCATCACTTTCAACAATAGTTTCAAACATATTGACAACAGACCTATCCTTATTTTGATACGTCAACTCACCATCACCCCTCATAGATTCATTTAATGTCTGAGCCACAACACACTGTTAAGGAGAATGTGGTCCATCACAAGCTGTACACTAGGGAGTGTTTTCCATATTATGCACATTTCCACCTTTCAAGGGGTCAGGGGTATCCTGGTTATGTGTGTGTTTTTGGCTTATCTTTGATAGGTTTACCATCCTTCCAAGTGGTGTTATATGGCATGTCATGTAACCTAGGAGGCCTATCTTGCCAATTCTAGTGAGGTTTGTCATTTTTACTCACTTTGGCAGTAAGATCTTTCATGGCAATCATAAGCTTTTCAATTTTATCCTCTTCCTTAGGAGCTTTATTTTGTTGAGTCTTTGGCTCTTGCCACAATCTACCATCCATCCTCCTTCCCACCTTCCCAGATGCTTTCCTACTACTTTCTACATATATAGCAATTTTAAAAGCATCTCTTAAACTATGTGTCTTTTTATCCCAAAGGATGTAAGCCATTTTGGGATCAAAAGCATTAAAGCAAGTAGTTAAACACACATTTTCATCTAATCTCATTACTTGAAAAATCCTGTGCATTGAAGTTTGTGACAGCTTCATTATCAGACTTCCTAATATTGTTGAATTCATTTAGCATAAAACTCACATTGGTTTTATCACCATATTGCTATTGGAAGTAGTTTTTAAACTCTTCCCAAGAACTGATGCTATTTATAGATAAGCCTTTGTACCAATCCCTTGCATCATCCACCAAATACTGCACAAACAATTTCATGATGAAATCTTCGTTGGAAATCTCATAATCATTTATCATGTCACCGAAAAACTTTAAATGCTCCTCTGCACTTATGGCATTGTTTCTAGCAAATTTCTGAAGCCTATCCCTCAGTTCAATAGGAACATAGTTTAGGTATCTCAGGATTCCCTCAAAGAAAATTTGTCTATACAACTCTAGATTAATGGGTCTTCTCTGGAACTGGTTACTAGTAGGGTTATTACCCATGTTCATTCTCATATTAGGACCATGAGTTAGAGGGACTTGGTTATTTTGATTGGTAATAGGAACTTGATTTACTGGAGCAATATTCACAAGTAAGGTTGACTATTTTTTCACTGCAAGATGTGAGACATGTTGAGGTGGTGGCTTATTTGGGTCTGTTGAAGGAAAGATTATGGGAGGAGCCTTTAAGTAATCAATTTTTATTTTAACTTCTTTATTGGTCGCTTCTAATTTAGCTCTCTCCAATTCCCTTTGCAGATCTTTCCTTTCTCTTCTCATTCTTTCTATTGTTGTTTCATGTTCAAATAATCTATGAGATATCTCTTCTGCAGTTTTAGACCCAGATTGAGTTTTTATGACCTTATGTTTCCCTTTGTCAATAGTATTTCTGGTGGGTTGAGGGTCACTAAGAACCACTCTACTAGCTTGCACAATAATTTTCAGTGTAGGAATGGTCCTAACAGTCAAATTTTCCTTGATAATCAGGCCTTCTTTCTCACTATTGGGTTTTTCTTAGGTAAATAGTTCAAGGTCTGTGATCTACCTCAACAGCCTGTCTCTCTCAATCAATTTAGCTTTAATCTCATTTTCTTTGTTCATTTCCTTCTATGTTCTTAAAGAGATCAGCTGATGAACCCTTCTATTAAGAACCTCAATTTCTAGGGATACTTCATTTGGATCTGGAAAAACCTCTTCAGAATCTGATACATGGGCTTGATCAATATCAATCAAACTAATATTTCCATCTATAGTTCATGGTAGAGAATCCATCCTAACATTACAACTATTCCTATCTTTTCCAGAAATACCAGTATGAGAGACTCTTTGATGCAAAGTTTGGACATCCTCATTATTTCCAAACAAACCTGAATGAAAACCCATAATGTCTTACTCAGATTCACGGGAAGAAGTATTGGAATTTGCATAGATGGGTCTTTCAGAAGACTTACCCATATGATTACTCTTTTGTATCCATGCAGCGTTAACTGGTTTATGTGTAGCCATTCTCCTTCAACCTTTTCAGGCTTGTTCAGGCAATCCCTCCTGCAATCTCTCCTGAGGATTTCTCCTCATGTAAGACCTTGTGTTTCTCCCCCTCTGCATTATATTTGCTTCCTTAAAATGAATTATTCTTTGTCAAGAACACTGGTTTTTTCTTTATCAGAGTCCCCACCAAAATTGGGAATATTAAGAAATTATTAAGCTCGACAAATCATTCATAGGAGATAATAGAATGGGAACACAAACTTTAAACAAGTGAATGATAAGACGCAGGGATAAAGCAACCTATCATGAGGGCACGGGTACACAAATTTGAACAAACTTCTGGCAATAGAAGCATTGATCTGCAATATAGATTTACACTCAGACTCTCCCTAGTAGAGGCCATTTTTGTTGTTCTCAATTTATGATTGCTTTATTTTCTCTACTAGAATTTTCAAACCACTGTCGCTTATGGAGAGAAACAACATGAAACAAAAACAAAAGACAACATTTAACAAGATTTATACAAAAACCTTCTTCACTTCAAGCTTAAACTTAAGATTAGATGGGTGTACCTCTTAGATCAATTTTGTCACTGGTTCGCGATGTTTAATAGTCGAGCTTCTCCTCATAGTGGTTCAGTGACATCTGTGAGATCATGTAAAACTTGCATGTCCCCTTCATCTGCCACGTAATAGCCGCTTCATCTGCCATAGGACAGCCAACTCATTGGTCGTTGTTTTGTGAAGGGTAACCTTCGTGCACTTTTGCATTACGAATTAGTGATAGTCATCTGATCATCTGCAGCCTACTCGATCTTTAACTCGGGAGTCACTTACCTATCGGGCCCACCACTTTGTCACTATTTCGTGAAGGGTAACTTTCATGCCATTTCGCATAGAGAACCAGCGACAGTCGTCCGATCATTTTTAAGATGTGCGATCTTTATTTTTCTTTTTTTACACATGGTTTGTCGTTGTTTCGCGAAGGGTAGCCTTCATGCACCTTTGCATTGTGAACCAACGATAACCATCGGATCAACAGGAACTTGCATGAGCATTACGAAACCCGACAGAACCATCGGATCAACAGGAACTTGCATGAGCATTACGAAAGCCGACAGACAAATAGAAGGGAAATAAAACTTAGGAAAAAGGTGACAAGTCAATAAAATATTATAACCCGCCTAGGCCAAGACTTTAAAAGGGACCCCTTTTCTAATGACGGACTGACCCTTCCACTTAAGTGGAAAAAGGTAATGAGGAAACATAAGCGAAAGGCCTGCGTAATGAAAATTTAAAATTGCAAAACCTTGAACCCTCAGAACTTCAACCCTTAGAAATGAATATAACTCTGAAAACCTGAAAATGTTTAAGGATTGCAAGGAAAAACTCCCAATACTCAAAATACTGACAACACACTGGATGTAAATAACAGAAAGAAAAGTGCAGAAACAAAACCCAAATAAGAATACAACCATAAAACCAAGATTTTTACGTGCAAACCTAAAAAAGGGAAAAACCATGGTGGGACTAGTAGTATAACAATATTACATGAGAGGAATGCACATGCATTCAGGCACACTGCCTAGAGCTCACTGCTCAATTATAAAAAGGGATACAACTCGAAGGAAGACTCACTGCCTTATAGGCTAATACAAAATGATTACAATGAGTAATGAATTAAGTAAAATCATCTAACTATGCCAAATGATATTTTTGGTTAGGCCCAAAGTGATCCATTGTTGTTGTTCTAATAAACTACTTTGTTTTGCTCTGCTACCAAATACCAAATCATAAACACTCAAGATACGCATGTGAAATTGCGCTCAATCGCACCAAAAACAATTTCGCACACATACATACATCCAAAATTATCACCCAACACCATCTTATATATCTGCACCACCAAAATAAATCTCCAAGAAGTCGGCTTCTCAAAATATTAAAATATAAAACATGTAGCTTCAAGTTGGCTCAAATATTCACACATCCATATTTTGGATCCAAAACATATGATCACACGCTTCCCATAAGTCAGTCCAATTATCTTGAACTTACCAACAACCACTGAAATCACCTCAAAGAATCTAATTTACACGTTACACCACCAATGATGAAGATAACCCTATTTTACTACTCTACCGGATACCGGACCTTCGAACATTCTTAAGAAACAATATTAGAGGATAGGATTGCATGATGATCTTCTTCTCATACTTAATTAGCTTAAATTTGATCATTAAAACCAAAAACATATCATCGAAAATGAGAACTGTTCACCAAAACTATATACTAAATATCACTGACAAACTTATACCAAAACTTACTCAAGACATCCAAATATCCCAAACTTCGTACTAGATAAGATCAATAGGCTGAGTTTCCATCAATGAAAAATCCTAAGAAATTTCATGTACCAAACATCATCAATCTTCACCAGAGCATCACCGGAATAGTGTCTTATGCCAACAATCTCCCCCTTTGGCATTGATGGAAACACTGTGAAAAATGATAAGTGTTCCAAAACTCCAAAAATTGTAAGCAATCTAACAATCTGAAACTTGTGCACTCAACTGACTCCCCCTAAGAATGAGCATCATTTTTCGCTACTTTCTCCCAACTCTCTCCCCCTTAGACATCAATGGAAAAGGGTAGCAATCTACCAAAACTTATGTACAAATGAATGCACTAATTTACATGAATTTAAAAATGTCTACATAAGTGACCTTCAAGGATTTCAAGTACTCATTCCATCCTCTAAGGAAATAATCTAAAACATTTATTAAGGCATTGAACATATATGCATGAATTTCAACGCCTTTGGGATCAAATGGCACCAACTTACCTAAAGCACTGACTGCATCCTGTTGAGCTCCAAGTAAGGTTTCCATCCAAGGAGTAATAAAACTTATTAGTTCTCCCACTTTGCTTAACACGTTCTCTTTTTCTTTATTCAAGCCCTTTATTTCGTCAATGAGGTCAATTATTTTGGCTTCAAGGGAACCCAGAAAAACTGAATGAGGGGCAAATGAATGACCAATACTGGCTAGTTCCCCTTCAAGATCTCTTATTTTCTTATCAATATCTATAGTAAACTTGGGGAAAAAGAGACATGATTTGAATATTTTTCCACCTTCATCTAATGCATCTCAATTAGATAACTCTGATCATTGAAACCAAAAACATATCATCGAAAATGAGAACTATTCACCAAAACTGTATACTGAGTATCACCAATGAACCTATAAAAAAACTTACATAGGACATCTGGATGGGAGTTCTTACGCCATGTATTTGCATAGTCCTTTCCCATAGACTATCTCGGTTGGCCTAACCTCAATATCGTAATCTAAAATTTTGGTGATCCAATTAGCATTCTTCTCTATAATTTCTCCCTTCATGACATATTCTCATACATTGGGATGTGTGACATTTACTATTATTTTATTGCAAGCAATCAGATGCCAAAATTTGTTTAACCCTTTGTTGATGGCAAAATCGTATCTCTCCACAAAGTTGTCTATAACTTCATAATTCTTAAGTGTCCTAGACATACATGGCTATATAGTATTGGCCACTATAGACATACATAATGAAATCCTTTGAAAGATCCAGATTAACTATACTGGGGTAGAAGAAATAGTTTCTTTAACTTTCCCAAAGGATTCTCTCACTTGACTCGTCCATTTGAAAGGTTGGTCTTTTTTTAGCATGAGAGTGATAGGTGTAATCATTCTTATAAAGTCAAATATAAATTTGCTAACAAATTTTCTTTCTCATGAAGGATTGAACACCTTTCTTATTTACTAGCAAGGGTAATTCTTTAATAGCCATTATTCAGTTTGGATCAATTGTAACCCCATCTTTGGACACCACATGCCCTAGTAATTTTCCTCATGGGACTCCGAATATACATTTTTTGGGGTTCAAAGAAACCCGGATCTCTAAGCATTTTTGGAAAACCAACTACAAATGGTTGAAATGATCTTCTTTGTGTTTGGAAAACATGATCAGGTCTTCTAAATAGATCAAAATAATTTTATTTATCAACTCTTTCAAGGCTATGTCAATTTCTCTCGAAAAAGTGGCTTTTTCATTGGAGAGGCCAAAGGGAATTTTGGCATATGTGAATGTTCCTCACTTCATGGTGATCATTGTCTTGCGTTGATCTTACTCCTTTACGAGCACTAGGTTATACCCAAAAAAACCATCAAACATAGAAAACATCTCAAATCCTGCTCCTGTCTATAGAATTTGCTCCATGGAGGGTAGAGGGTAATGATCCTTTAGAGAGGACTTATTTAGATCTCTAAAATCCACACAGAGGCAGATGTCTCCATTTTTCTTATAAACAAGAACTAAATTGGAGACCCACATACTATGTTTGACTGGATATATAATCTGTGAGTCAATCAATTTTTGGAGTTCTTGAGCTATTAAGCTCTCAATCTTAGGATTGATTGGTCTTTGTTTCTACCTGACAAGTTTTATGCCTTTAGCAAGCTCAATAGTATGTTGAATGATTTTGGCGTTGTATCCTTTCATATCATCATAGGACCAAGCAATGACACCTTTATATCTCTCACAAAGGAGATTAACCTATCTTTATCCTTTTACAGAACATTCTTCCCTACCTTTAATTTTTTTCCTTCACCAACTTGTAGCTTAGTATAATCTCCCTTGCCCGCTATGAATTTTCTTTTAACATTTTGGGCATCATCACAATCAAATAGGTTTTCTACGGTAATAAGCCCTTTTGGAAGCTTATTATGTTAGGTCCCAGAGACAAATGAGAGTGGGGGGGCTGAATAGGTTGTCTAATAAATTCAACCAAAATTAACTTAGCCAAAACTTAATGCTTAATGCTAGTAAATCAAACTTTATGCTGGTAGACAGTTTTATCAGTTAATTGCAGTACCGGTAAATATTAATGTATGAAATAGAAAGACAAGAACATCCACAACACATAACACAAATATTTGTACGTGGAAACCCTATAAGGGGAAAAACCACGGTGGGAAGCCTTACCCACAATCAAATGATACTACGACAGATACTATGTGTGTACAATATGGAGTTTGCACATGCAGAAAGGCCAGCTTCCTAGAGCTCATTGCTCAATCACAAAATGGGAGTCACACTGACTACAATTGGATAGTTAAATCCAATGATAATGTACTGCTTAAAATAGCATCTTCATATGCTGGATTCAGTACTGGTTTAGTTCTGATTGCCTTCACAAAAACCTTCCTTCAACCTTCAAATGATGTCTATGTGTATAGCTCTGCTTATTTTTGCATATATCCAATAACAATACTTTTCCTTATCACATATCAATTTCACAAATGAGATCTTACATTTATACCATAACCTAAGACCAATTGAATAGGTCAGCTCACTAAAGATATTACAATAAAATCAATTATAAATAAATCAATATCCAATGCATCATGTTGGGTCAATGCATTTACAATAATAATAAATCATCTTCATGACATGTCGTGCTAATCTAGAATAGATATCCTTGTCGGTGCATAACTTGGACCTATTTGCCGGTAATAACAAATATGCAAACCTGAATAGACCAATAACCAAATCACCAAAACCAAGTGATCAAATAATGTCTTCGACATAACCAAGTAGTCTCCAAGTCATTCCAAGTGCCAGTGAACAATATAACCTGTCAGTGAACCAAATACCAGTGACTGTGCATAAGTCACTTGACTTGCCGATGAACATAATCAAAGATCTCCAAGTGCTGATAAGTGTTGACAAGTGATGACAGGTGTTGACATCAATGACAAAACCATATCAACATATCCAAAATACCAACAATCTCCCCCTTTGGCATTGATGGCAACACAAGATGGAAAAACCATCAAAGTGCCAAAACAAAAATGCCAAAAACCAAAAACCAACAATATCCTAAAGAGATCATTAACCAGAAATCAAAATACATAATTTCTCTCCCCTAGGAATAATCTCTCCCAAAATGTTTTTCCATAATATCTCTCTCCCTTTGACATCAAATGCCAAAGCAATACAAAAACTAGATTAAATAAAAAATACCAACTCATTACAAAATACCAACTACTCCCCCTGAGAAGTATCTCTCCTCAGCAAAGTTAGAATAAAAGATTTTTCTATTAATTATGTCGGTTGATGACAAACATCAACTGTCTAAGTCTCTACCGGTGGGGGTAAAACTCTAAGCTACTCTCTGAGATATTCAAAAGTTTCCTTAGGTAAAGGCTTTGTAAAAATATCTGCAATCTGCTCTTTAGTATTCACATAAACCAATTTCACTTCTTTTGCTTCAACATTCTCTTTTAGAAAATTGAATTTGAGAGAAACATGCTTAGTCTTTGAGTGAAATATCGGGTTCTTTGATATATCAATTGCTGCCATATTATCACAGTAAATAGTTATAGGTTCCTTGCATTTTACCTTTATGTCCTTCCACATTTGTTTGATCCATAATACCTATGTACAATTTGTAGCTACTACAACATATTCTGATTCTGTTGTTGATAGTGATGTACAACTCTGTTTCTTGCTCAACCATGAAATTAGTCTGCTTCCAGGAAAAAATGCTCCGCTGATGGTGTTTTTTTTGTCATCCACATCTCCTACCCAATTAGCATCTGTGTATGCACATAAATCAAATTTTCATTTCTAGGATACCATAAACCAATATTTGTAGTGCCTTGTAGGTACTGGAAAATCTTTTTCACTACTGATTCATGATTTTCTTTAGGATTACTCTAAAATCTTGAAACAATACATACTATATTCATAATATCTGGTCATGTTTGTGTCAAATGCAGTAAACTCCTATCATAGACTTGTATCTAGTTGGATTAACAGGTGTTGATTCATCCTTCAAAGATAATTTATCTATTTTAGTCATAGGTGTGTTTACCGGTTTAGAGTTTTCCATGCCAGATTTCTTTAGTAATTCCTTCAAGTACTTGGATTGACATAGGAATATACCTTTACGAGTCTGTGAAATTTGCAATCGTAAAAATTTTTTTATCTCTCCAATCATAGACATTTCAAATTCTTGCTGCATTTTGTTAGAAAAGTCTTTACACAATCCATCTTCTCCAAAGATTATATCATCAACAAAAACCTCAATAACCAAGATATCATCATTAGTCACTTTGTAGCATAGATTGTTGTTAGCATTACCTTTAGTGTATCCAAGCTTCAAAAGATATTTGTCCAATCTAGCATACCAAGCTCTAGGAGCTTTTTTTAGTCCATATAAAGCTTTCCTTAACCTGCAAACCATATCTTTGTTATCTGTCAAAGAAAATCCATTAGGTTGTTCAATATAAACTTCTTCTTCAAGATCTCCATTCAGAAATACACATTTAACATCCATTTGATATACTTTCTAGTTCTTGTGTGCTGCAAAAGCCAATAAAAGTCCGACTGCCTCAATTCTAGCTATTGGTGCAAAGGTTTCATTGTAATCAATTCCTTCTTTCTGTGAATATCCCTTACACACTAATCTTGATTTTTTTTTGATTACCTTTCCATCTTCATTAAGTTTATTTCTAAAAACCCATTTAGTTCCAATTACATTTTTATCTTTAGGCCGAGGAACTAATGACCAAGTGTTATTCCTTTCAATTTGTTCCAATTCATCTTCCATAGCTTTAATCCAATATTTATCTTCACATGCCTCATTAATTGATGTAGGTTCAATTTGAGAAATAAGACATATCTCTTCATTTGTCAATCTTCCTCTAGTCATAACTCCTTGAAATTTGTTTCCAATTATCTTATCTTCAAAGTGATTCAATCTTACATAACGGGGTGTTTTTACTTGTAGTTCTTTAGTGATTGTTGAATCCTTAGATGATGCCGGTGTAACTGGATCACCATTCTGTACTGGTGTACTCAAAGTAGGTTCATTTGTGATTATCTCTATTGCCAGTTCAGAGTCCATGTACCTTGAATTTCCTCTAAACTGTTCATTAATCTTCACATTTGCACTTTCAACAATTTTCTGCAATCTCTTGTTAAAACATCTATATGCCTTTCTTCTTAGATGAATAACCAAGAAATATCACTTCCAGGATCAAATTTCCAATATACTCATCCCTTTTGATATAGCATTTACTTCCAAATATTCTAAAATATTTAAGAGTAAGAGTATTTCCAAACCATAGTTCATGAGGGGTCTTACTAGTTTCACGTTTGATGTAAACTCTGTTGAATGTATAAGCTATTGTATTGACCACTTCTCTCTAGTATATATGAGGTAGATTTTCTTCTGATATCATACTTCCAGTTGCATCCAAGATAGTTCTATTTTTCCTTTCAACAACTCCATTCTGTTGGGGTGTTCGGGGTGCTGATAACTGTCTTCTGATCCCATTCACTTCACAGAATGTATTAAATTTCTTAGATGTGAATTCACCTCCTTGATCTGATCTCAAACATTTCATTTTCTTTCTTATTTCATTTTCTACCATCACTTTGAATAGTTTGAATTTCCCAAATGGTTCAGATTTCTCCCTGAGAAAAGTAACCCAACACATTCTAGAATAGTCATCAATGATTAGCATAAAATACCTATCTCCTTGTATACTTCTAGTTCTTGCTAGACCACATAAATCAGTATGAATTAAATCAAGAACATTGTTAGATTTCTCTAGAATTTTCTTGAAATTTGTTCTAACTTGCTTTCCAAAGTGACATTCCTTACATACCGGATCGTGAGGTTTAACAATCTTAGGTAAATCTCTTACTGCCTTAGTTGTACTGATTTTCAGAATACAATCAAACTTTACATGACAAAGTCTTTAATTCCATAACCAACTTTCATCAATATGAGCAATCAAACATGCTTTCTCATTGTTTTTCAAATGAAAGATATTACCTCTAGTCTGATTACCGGTTGCAATTTCCAAACCAGTTTTGTTTAAGATTTTGCATTTACCATTCTTGAATTGTAATTGAAATCCTTTCTCAACTAATTGACCAACACTCAAAAGATTATGCTTCAAACCTTCAACATAGTAAACATTATCAGTATTGTGCTTACCATCAAAAGATATAGTTCCTTTTCCTTTCATCATACAAGCTTTATCATCTCCAAATCTTACTAGACCTCCATTGTAATCCTAAAAGGTTAAGAATTTACTCTTATCACCAGTCATGTGATGTGAACATCCTGAATCAATAATCCATTCATCCTTATCTTCAACTTTAGCTGCCAAGGCCTGCTCCAATAGTTGAATAGTAGGTCCTGGTTGATCTTCTATTATAGCAACAAAATCCCATCCATTGTCTGTCGAATCCTCATTAGAATCATCAGTGACTCCTTCATCAGCATAATAACAAGATTTGTCTCTATTCTTCTTAAACTTGTATCTTTGATAATCAGGGTTAGGCTTATATGTTCTTTTAGCTTCTTCTCTTAGTCTTTCATGTCTATCGAGACATCTAGAGGCCATATGACCAATCTTATTACAGTTAAAACATTTAAAGGGTGCTTTACCTTCATACTTACTTCCAATTGGACCTTTAGTCATTTTTCTTGCAAATAGTGCTTCAAGTTCTTCACTTTCTCTCCTGCTTTCTTCAATTTCTCTTGCATAAGAAGCTTTCCAATCAGATTTCTTAGATGATGATGATGATGATACTGTAGATGATGATGATGCTTTGAAAGCTAGATCTGTCTTAATAGTAGTAACAGGACCAAATTTCTCAAGTTCAAAAGATGAAAGTTTTCCAACCAAGTTGTCTCTAGATACTGATGCATTAGGCATTGTTCTTAATTCGTTTATAGCAATAACTTTCATTTTATATGCCGGTGGCAAAGCTCTTAAAACTTTAGAAATAATCTCATCTTCACTTAAGGTTCCTCCACAACATTGTATACCCAAAACAATTTCATTTACTCTTTCCAGAAAAGTAGAAATTCTTTCATCTTCTTCCATTTTTAAATTTTCATACCTGACCCGGAAGCATTCAAGTTTTGCAATTTTATCTATGGAATCTCCTTCATTCAATGTTTCCAATTTGTCCCAAATAGCTTTAGTAGTAGATCTGTTTGATAATCCCATGACTTGCTGATCTGATAATGCGCTCAAAAGTGCTTCTCTTGCTTCGCAATCATCTTCCTCATCTTTAGCCAAGTTAAGTGGATTATGTTGACCTTGAGTAGGAGAAGTATAGCCATTCTTTGTAACATCCCATATTTGCTTTCCAATGCAATTCAAATGTGTCTCCATCCTCATCTTCCATATGCCATAGTAGTTCCATCAAGTTTTGGACTATCCTTCTTGAAGTAGTTAGAAGATATTGGATCTCTTCAAGCTGTTAAACTTCTGCAAAAAGAGGACTAAGCTCTGATACCAATTGTTAGGTCTCGGAGACAACTGAAAGCGGGGGGTGAATCAGTTGTTTAATAAATTCAACCAAAATTAACTTAACCAAAACTTAATGCTTAATGTCGATAAATCAAACCTTATGTTGGTAGACAGTTTTATTAATTAATTGCAGTACTGGTAAAGATTAATGCATGAAATAGAAACACAAGAATGTCCACAAAACATAACACAAATATTTGTAGGTGGAAACTCTGTAAGGGGAAAAACCACGATGGGAAGCCTTTCCCACAATCAAATGATACTACTGCAGATAGTATGTGTGTACTGTTGGGAAAAATGGTGTCTCAACCTTGCATTTATGTGAGGTTACTATTTATAGTAAGTTTTCATTTGAGCACGAAATGGTGCGAAACTCTCCCTGAAGCTTCTGGTTGGCTAGATAAGCATTCCGGTAAAGTTGCGTCGCAAGGTCACAACTAGTTTTGAAGATATTAAAGTTTTCGTCTTGGAGGGGTGCAATAAAATGTTTAAACTTAATTTTGGGGACTTTAGAGGCTCCGAAACGCCCTGAAAAGTGGCCGTAACTGGCAAAGCAGGTTATGAGGTGATAGAACACTTCGCGAGCTTTCCGGCGCTTCAAACGGTTCGTCAATCGGACACCCGGTTCTCAAGTTATGGCCTCCGGAAGTTTGTACTCCTGAAATAGGAAAAATAATTTGTATCGAATACATAAATGAGCCATAAAAAGGGAGCGACACATGTTGATGTGTGCTTTAACATGTCATAGGGCATCTAGAAGGGAGATAAGGTCGGCTACACCTTATTGGGTGGTTTTAGCCCATGGTTTTGTAATACCGTTTGACGGTTTCTTGTATTGTATCTCCTATTTATGAGGTGTGTGAGATAGAGGTTGTGTGTAAGAGTCTTATGGCTATTGAGTTGCCTCTGAATCTCTGATTAATGGTACTCCTGTGAAGATCTTGCTCTGCAAGTATTTTGTAATCTGTTTTGATTGCTGAATAAAATATTGAGCTGCTTTTGGAGGGTGGGGTTTTTTCTCCCGAAAGGGTTTTCCCCACGTAAATCATTGTGTTGTGGTATGATTGCTATTATATCTATTTCTATTTTCTGTAACTGTTGTAACGATCTGAAAAAGTTTTGCATTACCCTCCTCTCAAGGTTAGTGTAGGAAGTTGTTTCCGCTACTTAACTTCCTGACAAGTGGTATCAGAGCCTGATCACCTTTGGTTTCAATTGTGGGCAGTTGGGTTTTTTGAACTAATCCAGATTTAAGTGGGAGCTTGTGCAGAAGACACTTTTTGATCTTGTTGCAGGAATATTCAGATGGCGAGTTCATCAGGGAGAATAGAGGTGGAGAAATTTAATGGAAGTAATTTTGAGATGTGGAAGCTGAAGATGGAAGATCTGCTAATAGATCGAGATCTTTGGGATGCTGTTGATGCGAATGTCCAAAGGCCCTCAGATCCTACTGCGACAGCTCAGTATGATGTTATGGACCGAAAAGCCAAGGGTCTAATCAGACTGTGCCTGGCAGACTCTGTTCTAATCAATGTCCATGAAGAAAATTCTGCAAAGAAGCTATGGACTAAGCTTGGTGAGATGTATCAAGTGAAATCTTTATTAAATCAAATTTTCTTAAGAAAGAAATTGTATTCCTTGAAGATGGAAGAGGGTGGACGAATTGCGGACCACCTGGAAGCATTCAATATGTTGGTGGCTCAATTAGTATCCGTCGGTGTTAAGATAGACGAGGAGGAGAAATGCCAGATCTTGCTTTGTTCTTTGCCTGATTCATGGGATTCTCTTGTTATGGCTATCGGTAGTACTTCTGTTGTTTTGAAATCTGAAGACATGGTGGGTGCCCTACTTGGTGAAGAGATGCGAAGGAAGGTATCCATCAGTTCAAAGGAAGCCCTAACCATTCGTGGAAGACCTAAGGAGAAAGGCAAGAAGAATGAGAAGCGCGACAAGTCCAAATCCAAAGGGAGATCGAAATCTCCTAGAAAGTCCAAAGTCATTTGTTGTAATTGCGATAAACCGGGTCACATCCATAAGGACTGCAAAGAAGAAAAGAAGAAGAAGAAAAAGAAAAGGTTCGATTCTGATTCTGAGTCCGACAAGGAAGATGGCGATGCATTTATTGCGGCTTTGGCGACTCATACAGGTAATGATGCCTGGCTAATTGACTCAGGTGCATCTTTTCATATGACTTCCAATAGAGATTGGTTTTCTGAATATGAAGGATTTAATGGAGGTAAGGTGTACTTGGGTGATGATTCACATCTAGACATTGTTGGTCAAGGTAAAGTTAGAATCAGGTTTTCTGATGGTAGAATAAAAAGGATTAATGGTGTGCTGCATATCCCTGGATTAAAACGAAACCTGTTATCTGTGAGCAAACTGATAGATGCAGGTGTGCAGGTAGTCTTTTCTGAAGCAGGATGTAAGATGATTAAGGGTGCTATGGTAGTTGCTAGAGGTGTTAGGTTTGGCACTTTGTATAAGCTTGAAGCATACACTGTTGAGTGTAATAGAACTTCTGTAAAAAGTAAATCTGTGGATACTTCACTGGAAGATTTGAAGGTTTCACCTTCAGCAGATGGAAATGGTTTTTGGGTACCTAAGGGTGCCCTTTCGTCTAAAGCAAAGTTACCTGTAGAGAAGACTATGTTATGGCACCAGAGACTTGGCCACATTGGAGAAAAGGGTCTAAGGACCTTGAAAAATAAAAACCTTGTTGAAGGTTTGAATGACTGTAATCTTGACTTTGATTTCTGTGAGCATTGCATTTATGGAAAACAAAACCGCGTTCAGTTTTACTCGAATTCTCATAAAACTTGTGGTGTTTTGGATCTTATCCATTCTGATGTGTTTGGTCCAGTAGATGTCTCTTCGATTGGAAAATCCACATATTATGTTTCATTTATTGATGATTTTAGTAGAAGGACATGGGTTTATTTTCTAAAGAGTAAATCTGAAGTTTTTAGTTGTTTTAAAGAATTTAAAGCAATGGTTGAGTTGCAGACTGGAAAGAAAATAAAATGTTTGAGAACTGATAATGGCGGTGAGTTTTGCTCTAATGATTTTGATAGATTCTATAAAGACTGTGGAATTAATAGGCAGAAGACAACTCCGTATTCTCCACAGCAGAATGGAGTTGCAGAAAGAATGAACAGGACACTGATGGAGAAGGCTAGGAGTATGTTGAGTGGTGTTGGTCTCGAACAAAAGTTTTGGGCTGAAGCTGTTGCCACTGCTTGCTACCTGATTAACAGGTCTCCTACATCAGCTCTTGTTGATAAAACGCCTATGGAAGCATGGTCAGGTCACAAGCCTTCATTGAGACATCTTAGAGTTTTTGGTTGCGAGGCATATGCACATGTGCCAAAGGAGAAGCGAACAAAGTTGGAGAACAAGGCTGTGAAATGTATCTTCATCGGGTATAGTTATGGTGTGAAAGGATACAAGCTTTGGGACCCTGTTGCACAAAAGGTAATTCACAGTAGAAGTGTTATTTTTAGATAAATTAAGTCTCCTTCTGTTACATTGCAGCCAGAATAGACTAAAAAAGAAGATGTGATTCAACTTCCTTCTACACCTGAAAGAGTTGAATCGAGACCCCTAGATAGGCAAGAATTTGAGGAGAGCTCGTCTAGCTCTGAATCTTCAGAAGAGGAGGAAGAACCTCCAACTCAGCTTGTTCGAAGGTCTACAAGACATAGACAACCACCTGAAAGGTATTCACCTGATGATTGGAGATGTATTTTTGCTCTGAATACTAGTGTGGATGAACCGAAATCTGTAGAAGAGGCATTAGGTATGAATGATGTAGAATCCTGGAAGATTGCTATGGAGGAAGAAATGGCAGCTTTGAAAAAGAATGATACATATGTGTTGAGTTTGGGATTTGAACATTCTAAATCAGATCACTGTGTTTATTATAAATCTTATGGTGATCATTTCTTATTCATTGCATTGTATGTTGATGATATGTTATTCATTGGTAAAGGGAAAGGTATGATTTCAGAACTGAAGTCTCAGCTCGCTGCTAAATTTGAAATGAAAGATCTTGGTGCAGCAAAGCACATTCTTGGGATGGAAATTAGAAGAGATAGGGTGAACAGAAAGCTATGGCTAGGCCAGAGTAAGTATGTGAATTCAGTGTTATAGAGGTTCAACATGCAGAATTGTAGACCATTGAGTGTTCCTTTTACAGTTGGAACGAAACTATCTGTTTCAGATTGTCCTACATCCCCATTGGAGATGGAAGACATGAGCAGAGTGCCTTACTAGAGTGCAGTTGGAAACTTGATGTATGCTATGGTCTGTACTAGACCAGATATTGCCCAAGCAGTGGGAGTACTTTCTAGATATATGTCTAATCCTGGTAGAGTTCATTGGGATGCAGTCAAAAGAGTCTTCAGATATTTGAAGGGTACTTCAAAGTATTCTTTGTGTTATCATGGTAATTCAGTTGGAGACATGACTTCCCTTGATATCCATGGTTATGTGGATTCAGATTGGGTAGGTGATATTGATAGCAGAAGATCCACCAGTGCTTATGTGTTTACTTTGTTTGGTGGTGCAATTAGTTGGATGAGTAAGCGACAGGCTGTGGTTGCTTTATCCACTACTGAAGCAGAGTATATGGCAGCTACTCATGCTTGTAAAGAGGCCATTTGGCTTAAGAGACTGTGTTCGGATATTGGAATAAAACAAGGTACAGTGACAGTTTACTGTGACAGTCAGAGTGCAATTAGCCTAGCTAAGAACCCGACATTTCATGCCCGGACCAAACATATTGATGTTCAGTATCATTTTGTTAGAGATATGGTCGAAGATGGTAGGGTGAAGCTGGTTAAGGTGGACACTTTGATGAATGTTACAGATGCTTTAACTAAGGCTGTGAGCACAGAGAAGTTCAGATGGTGTTCAGAGTCTATGGGCCTTATGGCCCCTAGCAATTGATTCATTGTGTTGACATTCCCTTCCACTCATGCAAGGTGTTCGACAAGTGGGAGATTTGTTGGGAAAAATGGTGTCTCAACCTTGCATTTATGTGAGGTTACTATTTATAGTAAGTTTTCATTTGAGCACGAAATGGTGCGAAACTCTCCCTGAAGCTTCTGGTTGGCTAGATAAGCATTCCGGTAAAGTTGCGTCGCAAGGTCACAGCTAGCTTTGAAGATATTAAAGTTTTCGTCTTGGAGGGGTGCAATAAAATGTTTAAACTTAATTTTGGGGACTTTAGAGGCTCCGAAATGCCCTAAAAAGTGTCCGTAACTGGCGAAGCCGGTTACGAGGTGATAGAACACTTCGCGAGCTTTCCGGCGCTTCAAACGGTTCGTCAATCGGACACCCGGTTCTCAAGTTATGGCCTCCGAAAGTTTGTACTCCTGAAATAGGAAAAATAATTTGTATCGAATACATAAATGAGCTGTAAAAAGGGAGCGACACGTGTTGATGTGTGCTTTAACATGTCATAGGGCATCTAGAAGGGAGATAAGGTCGGCTACACCTTATTGGGTGGTTTTAGCCCATGGTTTTGTAATACCGTTTGACGGTTTCTTGTATTGTATCTCCTATTTATGAGGTGTGTGAGATAGAGGTTGTGTGTAAGAGTCTTATGGCTATTGAGTTGCCTTTGAATCTCTGATTAATGGTACTCCTGCGAAGAGCTTGCTCTGCAAGTATTTTGTAATCTGTTTTGATTGCTGAATAAAATATTGAGCTGCTTTTGGAGGGTGGGGTTTTTTCTCCCGAAAGGGTTTTCCCCACGTAAATCATTGTGTTGTGGTATGATTGCTATTATATCTATTTCTATTTTCTGTAACTGTTGTAACGATCTGAAAAAGTTTTGCATTACCCTCCTCTCAAGGTTAGTATAGGAAGTTGTTTCCGCTACTTAACTTCCTGACATGTACAATATGTAGTCTGCACATGCAAAAAGGCCAGCTGCCTAGAGCTCACTGCTCAATCACAAAATGGGAGTCACACTGACTACAATTAGATGGTTAAATCCAATGATAATGAACTGCTTAAAATAACATCTTCATATGCTGGATTTAGTACCAGTTTAGTTCTAATTGCCTTTGAAAAAACCTTCCTTCAACCTTCAAATGATGTCTGCGTGTATAGCTCTGCTTATTTTTGCATATATCCTATTACAATACTTTTCCTTATCACATATCAATTTCACAAATGAGATCTTACATTTATACCATAACCTAAGGCCAATTGAATAGGTCAGCTCACTAAAGATATTACAATAAAATCAATTACAAATAAATCGATATTTGATGCATCATGTTGGCTCAATGCATTTACAATAATAACAAATCATCTCCATAACATGTTGTGCTGATATGGAATAGATATCCTTGCTGGTGCATAACCGGGACCTATTTGTCGGTAACAGCAAATATGCAAACCTGACTAGACCAATAACCAAATCGCCAAAACCAAGTGATCAAATAATGTCTTAGACATAACCAAGTAGTCTCCAAGTAATTCCAAGTGTCGGTGAACCAAATACCGGTGATTGTACATAAGTCACTTGACTTGCCAGTGAACATAACCAAAGATCTCCAAGTGTTGATAAGTGTTGACAAGTGATGATAAGTGTTGACATCAATGACAAACCCATATCAACATATCCAAAATACCAACATATTAGTTTTGAGCTGGATAATTTTATCTTCATATGCCTCGGTTACCTTAGATTGCAATTGTTCGACAAAATCACATGACTATTGAATAACATTGCAATATGGGCATCACTTTTAAACATGCCAATTTTGATCAGTATCTGAGATGGCTAGTCTCACTATTATCTAGACAGAGTGTTTTTTTTCTAGTAAGTCAAAAAAAGGATCAAACTGGGATCTTATCATAGCCAACTAGTCTATAGTTACATTTTTCTTTCTATGAATCCCTTGAATATCAAAAGCCTCAAAACTCTCAATCATGGGCAAATTCGATGTCGATAAGAATGCATGCAAACATGTTTTGTTGTAGATATAACCTACACTTGCTTGACCACTAGCTTAGAACCTCCTAGGACACTTGGTTGGTTAATACCCATGTGTTCTGCAAGGCTCGATCCCTTAACTAAACCTTCATACTCCACCTCATTGTTTGAGCAAGCAAACTAGAAACGCAATGATCTAAGGGTTTTCTCACCAGATGGGGATGTTAGGCAAATGCCAACTCTAGATCCCATTTTGCATCTCACTCCATCCAAATGCAAAGTCCACAACTTCAAAACTCGGTCTTCTTCTTCCTTTCTTATATTTTGGGAATCCTTTAAGACCTTGGGAATTACTTGTTCTTTGTCTAAAATCACATGTCCCAATGCCAGTAACATGGTAATTTCCAAATGGATCCATGTCTATGAACTCATTGAGGAAGACCTCTTGTTTAGGGGTTCAGTCACTTTTTATCTCCTCATCTTCTAATAATTCAACACATTGCATTTCATCCTTGGTGATACAAGTATGGGTTGCTTCAAAATTCATTGTGGCTTCATCAACTATATGTTTTGAATGCAAGGATTCAGATACTATTTTCAATTTGGCCTCATGTTTGGTTCTCAGAATTAGGTGTTACCAATCTAGAGAAAGGTAACCACCTATTTTGGTAGTGAAATGTTGGACATAATGGATCATTGAGAGGGGGGTGAATAAGTGATTTAACGGCTTCTTTTCTAATCAGGGATATACCAGTATAATATAAACCAAATAGAGTGTTGACCGACAAACTTAACAATGCAAACTAAGTGTGTGAAAGGATTTTCTATAAAGTCAATATAACACATACAAAAGAATGCATCACATAGCACTAGATATACAAGGAAAACCCAATGTGGTAAAAACCTCAGGTGAGAATAGCTACTGGAGATCTTCTGCTCCAATCTAGCCTCACAATGAAAATGATCTGATTAAAATTTTAGGGAACCAAACTAAGGAGCACCAACCCCTAATCAATTTATAGGCTACAACCTAAACGAGATACAACCCCTACACTAAGCACCTACTTAGTGAAGACAATATGAAAGTTCAAATACATAAATAAATTCAATGTTGCAAATGAAGTTTTGCAACCCTTCAATACTCTGTACTATCGGTTTCAGTCTTACCAATCTATCAAAACTCCACACACACTACAATATTGCCTTTAAGCTAGTTCTAACATTGCTAAAACTTCTCACCCTCAGACTGCTGGATTCACTTCACACTTGACCATACTTTTCCAAGTTCTTCCTCTATCTATTTTTTCTCTACCGGTTCACACACACCTTATTGGTTTCACCTTCAACACACAGTGACTCAATATTTTTCTTATTTTTCACTCAAACAATATTTTTCCCTTCACTTTCATTCACCAACATTCTCACATATCAAACTCACATCGACATCTTTTAAACTTGAGGCTTCCTACCAAAAACCAATTCAAACTTAAGATGGTTAGGGTTTCCCTTATTCAACTAAATTTGTATCCATCTGATCCAATTTTCCTTGGATCGCTCACCTACTTTGGGGAGATGCATCTGTACACATTTTTATTCATCCAATGCATGTTTGCTTAAAATAGTTGTTAATCTTATGAAGATCCAGTTAATACTGAGAGGGCGGGATGAATCAGTATTAAGAATAAATTAAACTTCAAACTCAAATCCAACTCAAATCAGATCTAAAACTTCTTAACAGATATATTCACTTCTACCATTAGATCTAACAACCTTTTAATCATACTTTCTAAAACCATCTGTAGACACCTAAAAATGGTCAACGCTTGCGGAATCATACTTTAATATTTGCGCATTGCCTTATTTTAGGGTTTTTGCATCGCATTAACATTTCTTCTATGTCACGCACTTCATCTTTATCATTTGCGAGCATTGAGTCCTTCTTCTGCATTCTTCATTTGTCTCGCTTTCGAATTTGGTCTTGTCGATAACAATCTTCAGTCATGATTTTGGTCGGTCTTATCCTGTCGCATCAATGTGCGTGCTCATTTCTCATCATTTTGGACATTGTCGATCCTAATTAGGGTTTTGTCCTCTTGTCAATCTTGTCGACTTGTGATTGATTTGTCATCGATCATTATCATTTTCAATCTTGTCGTTTTGCGTTATCATTTTCAATCTTTTCATTTTGCGATCAATTTGTCATCGATCGTCGTCCTTCTCAATCGTGTCAATTTGGATCAATTTGTCATTATTCCTCATAAATTGGTGCATTTATCAATCAAATCACTTATCAGTATGAATCATTTCTCAATTCAAAATCATGATCGAATCGACATCAAATCAATCTTACATCAAGACCTAATTGTCGTCCTTGCATTTATAATTTATCTTCTAGGGTTTCATGATTTATTCATTTAATCTTGTTTGTCATTTTCCCTTTAGGTTAAATTATTTATTTATTTATCCTAAGTCTTCTTGTCACAATTAAATGTTTATTTAATTGGCTAATTAATTCCTCCTATTTTTGTAAATTAATTAATGAATGAGAAATTATTAATTAATTTACCTAATTTTCATCAATTTCCTAAATTCCAAGTCATCATTTCTAACCTAATTTTCTAATTCCTAAATGTCTATTTCTATTTCATATTCTAGTCCTCTAACCTTTGCATTGGCAATATGTCATAATTTATGACATAGAAGGTGTCATAACCTTCTTTCTTCAACTCAATTTTTCCATTTTGAAATCAATTGCCTCTAATATCAATTTAATGCTAATCTTGTCGTTTCTCCAATTTATCTATAAATTGGATGAATTTCTTCAATCAAGACTAATCACATTATCGAACGAATCACTTTTCGAATCACTTTGTCGAATCAATCACGCTTCGAGTATTCTTGCGCTACTATCTTGTCTACTTGCTTTCATCTCTTGTGTATGCACTTGTAGGTGAGATCCACAAACAAAGCTATTTGAAGAAGAAAGAAGGGCAATGGAGCCACATGAAGAAGATATTCAGATCTGCATTTGGTCTGCTTAGTTTTTAATCTTGAATATCTTGTTTTCATATCTCTATTGGATGTAATTAGGATTGATCATTGCATTTGAGCTTTTGTGATTGAGCTATGACTAATATTGAATTACTTGTGATGATTTCCAATTTCCTATGCTACATTAATTGGTGAACTCGACGTGAATCTAACCCTCTAATCATGCTTTTAAGTTTATTTGCAGGTGAAAAACCAAAGAAACAGGGTAATGCAGGGTTTTCTGGGAACTTCTATGCCTGTGTCAAGCATTCTACGCCTGTGTCAAGCATTTTGCGCCTATGTCAAGGACATTCTGTGCCTGTGTCAAGCATTTTGTGCCTGTGTCAGACATTCTGCGCCTGTGTAGGGCTAGAAACAGAGGTAAAAGACAATGTTTTTCACTTGCAAATTATTTTCTTTTGCATTTTGTTTCTGCTTTTTTGGTTTTTTTGGTACTGATTCTCTATGCAAAACCTTGGCATACGCATGACAAAGAGAACAAATGAAACTACTAACATGTTTTATGTAGGTTCGATAGTCAAAGACTAAACATATCAAACTTCTGACTTGGGTTTTGCAGGTTGCCTTGGACTACAACTAAACTTTGTATTTGTAATTAATGTTTAGGCACCTAGTATGATTTCTAAATAGGATGGAATGAATATATGTTTCCTTTGATTGTTGAGTTTGACATTGAAGTAGGAGAGTATGCTCTCATCCTTCTTAGGGTGATCAGAAATCCATATCTTCGATACCATGCTCATGTTTTTGATTGTATGTCACCTTTAGAGGGCCTACCTTCCCGACCATTTGCTTTTGCAAGCAAGTGATAATCATGAGAAGGGAATGACCCAAAGTGAGTACGGCTAGAATACCTTGGCATTCTAACTCACTATAAACAAATACCTGATGGGCGAAAGCTTTGAAGGAAGGGTTACGTGGGAATTGCAGTTACTTGGGAAGTGATGACCCTTGAACTCTTTCTCATATCAACATCTAAATAGGACCCCACAGTCTAAATCATGCTTGCACGACTACATTTGTTTTGGATCTTGGTGGGCTTAATGTCTCAATCATGCTTGCGTGACACCAAGGAGTAACGCTTAACAGAAATCCTTACTAAACACCTTGTATTTAGAGGCCAAAAATCCTTCTAGTTGCTTGAGAAGGACAAGTTCGGATACTTGGAAGAGATACTAAGTTCGCCATGGGGAGATTTCCATGGGGACTGATGCTTGGCTGCCCTGAGAAGTGAGTGTCATGGAGGGGAGCCCGTGGGGTCAAGCATCTATGTATTCTCCTTGAATCTCATAATGAGTCTACCTCTCAAGTACCTAATGTCCTTGCCCAATATAAGAAATGTGTGAATGAGCATGATTGTCTTGAGTCTAAGTTAAAATATCTTGTCTTCTTTGCTCGTCAAAAGTTGAGTTGTGTCTCATTTCAAAAACAAGACAAATTGATTCAAAACAAGGTTAAACCCAAGAGTATTGCATTCAACAAAGTTCAAAACACCTTCAAACATGGTTGTCAAACATTGTTCAAAATCTTGTCTCAACATTCATGTCACTTAGATTTAGGTTCATCCTAGGTTTGCATTTTGCAAATTCATTGTCAGGTACCAAGGTTAGGTTTCACCTAGGTCATACTCCTTTGCATATCAATAAAAGTCATCCATTTGCATGTGTCCTCTTGCATTAGAGTAATACCATTTCATAATTCAAACTTAGGTTGACATTGTCATACATTTGCATTTGCATACCCTAGGTTTCTTCATTAAGCTTAGGTCATTATCATATCATATTAGGGTCATTTGCATAGTAATTTTCCCTTTGCATATAGTGTCAAAACTAGGTTTTGTCATACTTGAGTAATTGCAAATCTTTGATAAACCCTAAGTCATTGTTAGGAGGTCTAGACCTTATCAAACCATTTCTCTTTTTGTCATCAATGTCATTTGGCCAAACCTAGCTTAGTATCCAAGCATATAGGGGAGACATTGTAATTTTGTCCTTTGAGGTCTAGACATCATTTCAATTTCCTAAGGGTCTCTTTTAGATTTGCATTCCAAAAAGTTTGTCAAAATCTTGAAAAACAACCAAAAACATAGGTTGCATTCTTGCCATAGATTACATTTTCATTTATTTAGGCTGCATTTAGTTGCATATCATACATCATCCTTTTAAAATCAAAAATCCCAAAAACATTGCATAGTGACATGTCTATTGAAACAAAGTTCCAAGCACCAATGATGCAACAAAGTTTGACATATCAACCGACAATGCAATCACAATTCTATCCAACCCAACAACAAAGCAACATTGATCAAACTTTTTATGATGAAACAAGTCTCCAAATACAAAAAATAGAGGAGAAACTAGCTCAAGAAAATGAGATTTTGGAACAAAGAGTGAAAAACATTGAGAAGAATAGATCACAAATGTCCAAAATGTTTCAAAAATTTCCAGGTCAAAATCCAAAGATTGAGCCAATTGATGTAAGATCTCTTCTTGAATGATCAGACATACTAGCTCTCCTCTCCCAAATAGAGATGATGAAACAATTTCAAGAAAGGAGACAACATCAATTTCAACATTATGTGCCTCCACAACAAGAACAAGGTGTTTACTATCAATCAAATTTTCAACCAATACAACCAATGGTTCAACCAATTGTTCAACATATACAACCAATACAACCAATGGTCCAATTTCAACAATATGTCCAACCAACTATACAATGTCCACAAATGGTTCAACCAATGGTGGAATATCAATGTCAACAACCACAACCAAACATTCAAAAACAAAGGTTGCAACACACACCAACCCAAGTTTCAAACATGTCAAAACAATTGAACCAAGTCCAATATCAAAACATGACATTAGATCAGAACCAACTCCTTGCCAAACAAGTTCAAATTCTAGATACAACTATGTCAAAACCTCGAAAGAAAGGTGGCTTTATTGCAATGATCTTAAGGAAATGACCAAGTGAGTTATTTCAGGAAGACCAAGATAATACACTTATGTCTAGCAATGCCTCATCCCCCCACAAACAAATTGACTCTCCAGTGGCATCTATCCCTTCACCTTTAGAAGTTTCACAAGAACCTTCTATATTGTCCTCATCAAACAATACACCCAAGGATGCAATTATCCAAGGGCTATCCATAATTGATCGCCACAATAATCCAATTCATGATGCACATCCTTGTCATGTTTCAGAAATACTAGACCTAATGCAACCATGCACTTTATTGCCATTACCTATTTTAGAGGATCCCATTCGAAGTCCCTCTTCCTCGTGTTCAAGCATTGATTCCTTGCCAGAATCCATCACAAATGTTCAAAGTGCATTTGCTTCATGCCAAAACATTGATCCCTTGTCAGAATCCCCCATGCATATCCAAAGTCCAACCCCATGTCAAGAGGATAATTTAGAGCATGAAGAAACGTGTCCTAAAGAAAATCAAGATCAAGATCCTGAAACCTTATCATCCCATCCAATTGTTGACCAAGACCCCATGTTCCTAGAAACTCATGATGATTCCCCTATTTTTGTCCATCCTATCCAAAGTCCTATTGACACTCCATTCCCTGAGCAAGATCAAGATATCCCAGTCCATCCAATCCCAAATGATCCCCTTCCATTTCATGAAAAAAATGTCCTTTCAAATCCCATTGGCATTCAACTTCCTAAGAAAGATCAAGATATCCCTTCAATCCTTTCTGATGATCCCGTTAAAAGTCAAGAGAAAAGCAACTTTAAAGAGGATTCCAATGATCTTCCTCCTTGTCAAGATCAAATTATTCCTTTAAATCCTTTTGTTCCTCCTTCTCCTTGTCTTAATGCTCCATATACACTCCAAGATCGCATTTCTTTTGATGATCCCATTATTTCTCCCATTCCATCTCTTGAAGAGTCAGTCATTGAACCATGTCCACTACACAATCCTAGTCCCTCTCATGATCCTAATCCCTCTCATGATTCTAACTTGTTAGTGCAAGATGTTCATGAACCCTCGACATGCACAATGGGTTCTTCCAGTTTGGTGCAATCCGATCCACTTCAAGATCTCATTATTTCTCTCATATCATATCCACCTCATAATGGACTCGCATCCTCTTCCCAAAGAAAAGAGTATCCTACAAGTCAAGATATTCATAAAGGCAAAGGAGTAGATCACCATAAGAAAGCATCCCTTCATGTTAAAGAAAATATTAAGGGTTATGGCCTTAGTGAAATTCCTCAAGACGTGGGTACCCCTGCTAAATCCAACATCCCTTCAAAATCCAAGCATACACCTTCCCCATCATACTTTCCATCCATCTTAGGTCCTTATATTCCTTCATTCTCTATGAAAGGTCAGCAAAGGCATACATCCTTTAGTAAATTTCATCCATCCAAAAGAAGTCCATTTCATAGATATCCATCCATGCATTCCTTTCCCCCTCCAAGCAATTTGGATGCCAAGTATAAAAGTCATAAGTCTAGAAATCCACATGTATTCAAGGATCAACATGTCAAAGCAAAGAAAAATATGAGCCAAAAAGAAAAGGAAAAATCCAAAAGGTCACAAAGGCCCATTGCTAGAAAAACAAAAGTCAAAATCTATATGGGTTCCTAAATCCCTTGTGCAAGCAATGCACTCCAAGGAACCACAAAAGCATGAAAAATCAAAAACCATGTGGATCCCTAAGCGGCTCCTTGAAGCACAAAAGCCTAAAGAAACATCAAAATTGGCATCTACAATTGCTATTCCTCCATCCAAACATTCCAAGTCTATTCCTCCATCACCTTCTTTATCCATTTTGGGCCCTTATGTCCCAAAATCCATAGCCTTTCCTTCGTCAAAATCTCAATATCCAAAATACGTCTTTCCTCCATCAGTCCATCACCCCTCAAGGTGTGTGCCAATGTTGATCTTGCCATCATTTCCATCCACTGAAGCCCAATTCTTCCAATACCTTACCTATTATCCAATGCATATTCCATCCTTCCATCCCTTTGATCCAATCCTTTGCATAAATCCTGGCCTTAGTTTCATCTTATTTTCCATGTCCTTATCCTACCAACGTCTTTGAGCATGTTTTTAAAGGTCATGGTCCATTTTTTTCAAAGCTACTATCCAAACAAAAAGATGTTTGAGTCCTTCTTCCATCCTCTATCATGTGTCCATTTTCGACTAAAATGTCAAAATACAAAAAAAAAATGACAAAAAAGTGAAAAAAAAAAGTGTAATGCCCCACCAAGAAACCCCTAAGGGTTTAAGTTAAAAACACTCAAATAGAGTGTAAATATTTTTTTTTTATAATAATAGTTAAGAGTATTACTGACTAGTTACAACATTAAGATAATTAGGAGTCATCTAAAACTTAGATACCATAGCGGAAGGCTAAACGAACCTAAGGAGTTTCCCAACGTGATTACATAACCTTACACCTAACTCAACTTGCGTCAATTGATCCAATAATACTGGATGACTTAGTTACGAGATAATGCATTCGACATGGTCATATGAATGTTCAATGAATTGACATCTTAGAATTTTAGGAAGCGCTCATTTACTTTGGGTGGTTAAGAGGCCATCGTGAGGTTATTTACTCAATGCACATTAACACCTATTTAATTTAAGAGGCCTCCCTTAAGGTTCAATGTGATAAATATAACGAAGTTCATTCATTGGTTTTAAGATAACCACCCACATTTGATATCTTTCTTAAATATTAAAAGTATGGCTAATAAGATGAGATTCGTTCATTAAGGATTAAACTTCCATTAATAGAGTGAGGTCCCTTCATTTGATTTCAAGTATAACCAACTAATGAGTCGCAGTTCTTTTATGGAGGATAAAATTGCAAGTAACCATAGAGTTCATTCATTGAAGCTTTAATAGTGCTAATAGATGGACTTAATTCATTAAGGTGGATATGTATTAGGACACATGAGTTCATCCTTTAAATTAAAATATAGTTCTTTTATATAGGATTAAAATGAAAGTTCATAGTGACGTTCTTCCATTAGGATTAAAATATAATTATCTTATTGCATGTCACTCTTTTTAGTAAATGAAGTTAATATGAAAGGATACATTTACCAAGATTAAGATATAAACAACTATACGAATACTTCCCTTTTCAGTTCAATTTTAGCAAACATAAAGAGAATTCTTTTATAAGGGTTATAATATGGATATCTAGTTGAGTTCACCCAATTATCAAATTAATCTGGTAAGGATTATTTGTTATGATTACAACATAAATAACTAAATAAATTCATCCAATATAGTGGAATATAATTAACATGGCGAAACTCATTTAAGAAGATAAAGAGGAAAACACCTAACTGAAGTTCATCCTTTAGTTTTCAACTTAGAAATTATAACATTAATTCTAACTTGTTTCCCATACACATTCGATCAATTTACCAACTATATCAAGCTAAAACAACAAAGGCATCCTAATGAGATTCATTTCCCTATTACTTCTTTATTTAACATAAACCAAATACTTTTCCATAATCATAATTTACAATGTTTTATGAACCTGATTACTACGTTTACCAAGATGAATAATTTTATGCACTTTGATTTAATTTCATTAAATTCCCATCATACACTTATACAAGATAACAACCATACATGATAACTTAAAGTATGAAGTAAAAGAGACAAGGCATCACATAACACAGGTATGATCTCGGAGTTCACCCCTAAAGGGCTACATCTCTGGGTTTGCTCAACTGCAAGACCCTTCTGCCAATAAAATTTGTTTAGGGTTACATAAGTTACATGACATATACATTCCAGCCTTTTAGGCGAACACAACCATAATACAAATGACCACTTCGATCAGTAAATACATCTCTACAAGTTTTCCAACCAAGTTCACATAAATGAGCATCACTCGTCCAGATATATTACTTAATCCTTAGATAAACATCATTGACATATTGGTCTAGAACTAAACACTAGTACCCCTCTCTAGCAACACAACTATACCCTATTCAAAACAAACTATACTTTGAAAGGAGACTTTGAAATGAAAGAAAACGCTCCCCAATGATTTATAAATCTCTTGCATATATATATGAAGCAAGTATACGTGAATCTCAATACATATCTAACCGATTAAAATTAACATCTGAGCACTAAGAGTTAATTCACTGACAGAATTCGTTACAAAGGGACCAAGAAGCCACATATAATTAATATTATATATTGATATAAGGATTACCTAAAATAACATTTATGAAACACCCACATTTAACCATAGTTTATAATTAATAATTATTAATGCCATTTATATAAATCGGAGTGTAGCAAAAGCATATACTACTATATGGGTTATCTAAATATCAATATTCTAAATTCCAAATATTATTTAATACTCAACTATCATGCCCAAAATTTAGAGCAAAAACAGAATGAATTTTTTTTTTTAAAACAACTAGTTAATTAACAAAGTTTGCTTTCACGACATGATGAAACATGTTGGTCATAACAAAGTTCAAACAATTTCTTGATACTAACTAAGTATCGAAACTTAATTAAAATTCATTTGCGGAAACTAAATGTTTTAATTTGTTTTCTCATCAAATAAAGTCGATAGTCTAATTTATTTAAACTCATTTAAATGGGTTGACGAAGATAAGAATTGATCTTCCATAAAGCCATATTGACTAAATTTCATTTTAAATCATTAATTAAATTAATGGATTAAAGTGTCAACTTAATTTCCTAAATGACATTATCCGAGGAGGAAAATTATCTTTCCAAAATCCAATTTAGTTTTCGAGAAATTAATTTCCCCTATTTTTTTTTCTATTTAATCAAGGCTTCACAATTAGTTAATTTAATAAAATAATTAATTGGCATTTAAATTCCCAAGTCCATCCAAATTGAAAACCCTATCTAATCTAAAATATAGATTTTCCTCAACTTAAAAAAAAACAAATTCTCATGTAATCCCTATTTAGGATTGTTTTTATTTTTTTTATTTTTATTTATAAATAAGAATTTAACAGTCTATTTTATTGTTATTATTTTTATTACCCTAGCCCTACCCGAGCTAGGGTTTGATATATATTTTTTTGTTTTGTTCAAACCCCGCATTGCAGGGCCAAACTGAGAGAGAGATAGCACGACGAAGGGTGAATGGAAGGAAAGGCGGGGGTTACCGGTGGCGGCACGGCCCTGGCCGCCCACTGTGTAGCGCACAGTGCGCGGCCTTGCCGCCCACTGTGCAACGCACAGTGCGCGGCCCTGCCGCCCACTATGCAGCGCACAGTGCGCGACCCTGCCGCCCACTGTGCACTGCATAGTGTGTGGCGTCGCTGCCCACTGTGCCTTGCACAGTGGCTTTGGCCCCTTTATTTTTTTGCTAATTTTTTTAAAAAAAATTTCTTTTAATATTTATAATATAAAAATATATATATATATATATAAATACATTAAAATATTTTTATTTTTTTTCAAGGCTAATTTTACATGCAAGTTTTTTTTAAAAGGAACAAAAGAAATAACAAAGTAATCTCATTATGCTAAATTAATATATATATATTTATATATATATATATACATATATATATATATATGGTAAATAAACTTAGGTTTCCATTTCATTCGTTTTGCAGGGTATTTATATGGCCTGCTTATATAAAAACATATATATATGTATATCCATGAATTTTTACATGCATATAGATATATATAAATATATATTTATGACTAATAGATTTAATTTCTTTTTCTTAAACTAACATCATAATCATGAAAGATTTTGATAAACCATTGTAGGAAAAGAAATAATGAATTTCGCTTGTTTTAATGGATAAATATTTATTTCCAGAACTATATCGAAATCTAAATATTGAAATCTATGGGTATGCAGGAAACAGAATTCTAAGACTTATATTTTTTTTTTTAAAAAGAAATACTTAAGAAATACTATTTTAGGAAAACTTTATACTTTTCTGAAACAAATACATTTATGGATTTCTCAACTAATAAAACAACTAATTTTATTTACATGATAACAGCAAGTGCAATTCATGTTTTTCTGCAATTAAAAAGGAGATAGATTTTTAGCTAAAAAGAAGAACCCAAATTTAAATAAACTGATTTTTATATTGCAAAAAAAAACAAAAACTATTGCATGTAAATCAAAAAGCAATTCTTTTCTTTTTTTTTGAAAATAGAAGCTTATCTAGCTCTTTACAACTCTAACGATATTCTCAAATCTACAAGATGTTTCTTTATTTAACTACAACCATAGATCTCATGTCTATTTCCAAAATTACAACTTCCCTCTCATTTCTATGAATGAGGATGTATTTCTCTTATCAAATTTTAAAACTAATAACTGCAATAAATTTGAAATTCTTTCAACAATATTCTGCTGCAACCTTTCACTTTTCCTAGTCTTTTCTCCTGGTATTCCTACATAATAGAAACACAAATATGACCACGGAGTGCTCACCTCCCAGCCTAGGCTAACTGGTAGCCACCCCCGAGCTCAGAGAACCAAATCCTAGACGGGTAACAAACAGGCAACCACATAGAAGGCAAAATCTAACTTGGCTTCACATCACCACACTTTGGTGATAACTTTTTTTTAAGGGTGGTAGTGGACCAATACCCTGAGGAGAACTGCAAGTATGGAAAAACAAGTAACCACCTCATGGCACAATAAATATATCAAGAATCTCAACCCCTTATTCCTTATACCCCCCAAAGGCATTCTAGCCTTATAACCCTCCTTATGACCCCATTGCACAAACAGGCCATGCAGCAAGGGTCACACAAAGATCCCTTGTGATCGCTCTCAAACGAGAGTCTGTCACTCAAGGGTTGTCACTACTACCACCCACAAGATCCTCCTCTCTCCCAAGAGTAAGAGGTCTTGAGAAAACTCCCAAAGCACAACAAAACATAATGCAAAATTTTCAAATGAAATTCTAAACAAACCATTCAAGAAGCTCAGATTTCTTCACCAATCATACACTCAAAAACATACAAGATAACAGACATTTTTAAAGAAAAATCAAACCAACCTTAATCTGCCCAATGGTAGTATATTATTTGAGGAAGAGCTGCCCAATCCACGATTCTTCTTCTTCTACCCTTAGTTAAAATTTCTATTCCAAAACTATTCTTTTTTTCTTTTCAAAATTTCTTGTCTCCAAAAATGGAGAGTGGGTGATTACCCTCAAATTCTCAAAATCTTGCTTAAGAACCTCATTCCCTGAGTTCTCACAAGTTTCTAAAAACCAAAAAGGAAAGAAAAGCAGAATGCAAAAAGACTCTCATTCGAATAGGAAAAATCTCAATTAGATTTAAACTTCTAATTTTCAATTTTCGTACAACTCGAAAAAGCCAATTTTTAAAGCGTCAAAAAGATAATTTAAAAGTAGAAACTTGCCTAAAATTACCTCTAACCCCTAGGTATACCTTATGAGCTTTAGGAAACCCTATTAAACTACCCCTAGGTGTTCATTTAACCCATTTTAAACCCCTCTGAAGTTTATTTTCGGGTCAAACATATGTTGACCACTCTAAAGATTATATTCCCAAAGTATTTATGACAACACATTATATTATTTAAGAAAAACTATAGTTAAACACTTTCCCTCCAAGAGACAAAAATAAAACATTTAAATTTAAATCCACACATGTGTCAAGTGACACAAATAAAACACTTTTACAAAATAAAACATGAAATTGTCTCTTGTGGTTTTTACACATTAAATTTAAATAACACTTAACACTCATGCAGCATATACTGTTACGAATAAAATACAACACAAACAGGGTGTTGTCTCTCCAAATAGACAACCCCCGGCTTACGAACATACATAAGTCTAGGTTTGGTTCTCCGTGATTTTTCATGGTCACATGGTAAATTTCCTGCGCATCTCAATTTACACATTAGTACTATATAATATAATTCAAAGGAATAACAATACACATCATCACTTGCATACAATTCTCATCTGCATAGATTAAATACATCTTTTATCAAGCAATTTCACATAAGCAATTTATCCCAATTCACATAAACTTAACCATACATCAAAGTTCTATTATCATAGTAAAGTCCTGCAAATTTAATAACGACATCTATCATTGCAATATCATTCTATCTAATGATCATGTAGTGTTCTACTCATAAAGCATATAAGTAAATCATCAAAACATAGCAATGTTATCCAAATCCTGAAATCATATATATAAAATCTACTGAATGTCAGACTGAGTCGAGGTGAGGCCTCACATCAACTTAAATAATATTAAATAAATAAAGAAGCAAAAAACTAAATTTAAATAATTAAAAACTCCATTTAAAATCATTATTTTTTTTTTTCATTTACTAACATATCATTAGTTTATTGTTTTTGCCCCTTTTTTTTTTCTTTTTTTTTTTTAAAACAATAATTAAAAACTAATTTAAAAAAAATATTAAATTGGGGTTACCCACGTGGACCCCCACATGGGCCCCCTTGGTAGCCCACGCTACCATTGGTAGCGCTGCTACCAAATGGTAGCAGGCCGCTACCTTTGGTAGCGCTGCTACCATTTGGTAGCAGTTTGCTACCAATGGTAGCGCTACTACCAACTGGTAGCAGTGCTACCCGTGGCAGCCCATTTCCTCCCAGCCGTATGGGGGTTGAAAAAAACTTTTTTTTTTTTTTTTCTTTTTTTTGTTCTTTTAAAAAATAACAATAACAGACCAAGAACAATCTGCTAGAATGTGCAGTCAAAATTTAATTTATTGAATATATTTTTTTTTTTTCTAAAAAAAATAGTATATGTAAGTATAACAAAAAAAAATGAATAACTCACCAAAACACACAGTCTAAAAACACAAACTTAAAACATTTTCCAGCAAACCCCATTTTTTGAAAACAATCACAGTCATAGCCATTTCTCTTCTTTTTTTTTCTGAATGACAAGGGTTTCAAAATAATAGAAGAAATTGTTGAATAACCCTCCCATTAAGCAAATCTTTGGCACAGGGAAACTCTCTTCTCACACAAAGATCCAACAAAACTAATCTTTAACCATTTTCTACAATGAAACTTACTCATGTGCAAACAATGGAAAATCAGAAAAACCAAAATTGTAAGAACAACATACAACCCCCCTTTTTTTTTTTTTGGTTAAAAGAGATTCCTACCTCAACAAGCTTTCCTGGAAGGATTTTGATTATGAGCCCCCAAATCTGCTGCTCTAAAACTCCATCTTTGTCCAAAGCCTCCAATCTCCCTTCCAAAACCATTTTTTTTTCCCAAAAAAATGACCCCAGCAAAGAACCCCCAAAACATTTCAAAAACTAGGTTAAAATGAGAAACCCCATTTTTTGACCTAATTTTCAATTTCAAATTTAGGCATTTATTTTTAAAATAAAAGAAAATGAAAAATGGAAATCATTCCTTTCCATTATTCACTACATCTTATTCACTTTTCTTATTTAAAATTAAAATGCTTCTATTTCTTATTTAATTCTAATTTTAATTTCTCCATATTACTTTAGCCAACAGTTATATTTTGAACTATTAACAAGGGTAAGGTATTTAAATTAATTTAAATTTCCAAAAATCAATCCTGTATACTATATCAACTTAACAAGTAAAAAGAAAATAATTTCTTTTAAGTAATAAAATTTACCCTTTCCCTTCCAAAATGCGAAAATGATTAATTTATTTATATTTCCCAAATGACTTTAAATCTTTCCTTTCTAAAATGCATAACTTATTAAATTCGTTATTTTAAAATTAGCTATTAAATTAACTCGCTTTAACATAATAAAGCGACCTTTTTAATAAATGACTAATCTCATGAAAGAATCTATTTATTCTAATTTTCTCAACTACTAATGCAAAAATGAACACATTAATTCAAGTTAACTACTTTAAGCTTGGTACAATTATAATTAAAGCGATCTCTTTAAATTAATGATTATTCATATAAAAGAAACTACCCATTTTAAATTTCTAAATTACTAATGCATACATCTCCTCATTAAATTGAATTAAATACTTAGGATAACAAACTCCACTTACCCTGCGCAAGGCATGCAAATCGAGGAGTCCACCAAATCACATGATGCGCAACCCAATGAAAAGAAAGCCCCATGAACCACACACATGATGCTCACCTGACCATGGCTAAGGCAAGATGAGTTTTATGACCCCCAAATCCGAATTCTGAGGATGGAGGAGGTTTACTCAAACCTGCGAATCCCGAAGGAGAGGAACCTCGCCCTAGGCGGTGTTGTCCCTACAATCTCCTGCACCCATGAATCACGCAAGCATACATATACATATACATATTCAATGAAGGCGTTAGCTCGAGATTTATCACAAGAGTTAGGAAACAATTACATATACCCAAGAATCGATGCAAAAGCACCATAATAGGTATGCACGATTATTTATATTATCTAAACTACACATTGCACCACGGTTAACCTACCATTCAAGAATGCCACATAGGAAGTCAACCAAGGTCAAACGGGTTTTACAAGTCTAACTAGGGTAGGGGCATTACAAAAAGACAAAAAAAAAAAAAAGTAGAGCAAAAATACTTCATCCACTGGTGAAAACCTGGTCAATAGGCGCCTTGGGCAAGTACCGTGATGAAAACTTGGCAAACAGGCGTCATGTGTAATCTATCAACTTCTTGCATACCATACTTGGGGGTAGGTTTCCTCCTTCATATCTTATTGCCCTTTACTATCCTATCAAACCCCTATCATTACCCTTCATATCCTATTGTCCCTCATGTCCATTTCCTCTTTCCACCTTTGATCTTAACAAGGCTGAGGATCTTCATGAGCATCATGCATCTTGTTTGTAGCTTCTAGTCCATCATAGCTTTTGGTCATTTATCCATTTGCTTATTACAACCTTTCATCCATATTCCCTGGCTTATTGCAACTTTCTGCCACTATCCCGTATCCTATCCCGACCTTCAATCCATGTTCCTTATCCATTCTTGGTCCTGCTTATCCTATCCATATCTTATCACTATCCATACACTCTTTTTCATTCCTTGATCTTGATCTGACATAAGGATGCAAAATTTAAACATGGTTTCAAAAACCTCTTGACATGTCCCTCATGCCATGTCACTGCTTTACATTGTCATATCCAGTCTCTTGTCCCATCATGCAATAGCTATTGAAAATTGCATCCGTATTGTCTCCATACTAAAAGGCCTTTGTCTTCCCTCTATCCACCAAAATTTCAGAAAGCCTATTTATTCACCTATCATATTCCTTGCCTTGCTAGACACTAGGGGCAAAAATCATAAAAAATTAAAAAATGTCCTGAAATAAATCCAAAAAAATTGAAAAATATCCTAAAATAAATCCAAAAAAAATTGAAAAATGTCTTGAAATAAATCCCAAAAAAATTGAAAAATGTCCTGAAATAATCCAAAACAAATCAAATAATGTCCTGAAAAAATCTCTAAAAATCAAAAAAATGTCTTGAAAAAATCCCTAAAACATCAAATAAAGTCCTGAAAAAATGAACAAAAAAAAATTGTAAAAACTCAAAAAGCAAAACAAAAAAATATATTTATCCTCTTGGTGCATAAGACAGATCACTGAGTATACATCCAATGACACGCAATCACACACTGTGCTTTAACGAAATCATGCATAAACAGATGAACTTTTTTAATCAAACCAGACATTCAAACTGATCACAATTGTCATATCAATCGAACGTCAGCATCAATATCATTTGACTTTGTCACTACTATCATGGGTCTTATATAGAGTGTGGTATACTCGAAACTAGACTGTGTCCTATCTTAGATGGGGTACCGCATGTCCTAAAACCAGACAGCATGATCATCCTATCAGCACTTTCAACTTTTGAGAATGAAGATCAAGATGTTTGTTTGATTTGTTGGAATTTGTGCATGTTATCTTTTTACTGATTTATCTTTGGCTTCGGTCATGTTCCTATGTTGTTCGGTGATGTCACTGAGTGATTTAGAGTGACCGGGATGGTTCCTGATCCCTTTCTTTTTTGTTGTTGTGATTGTTGTTTGTCTGCGATGTGTCTGTCTTTTACAAAAAGGGTTGCATTTCAGCTCTGGCCTTCAATGCCATGATGCTACGCATCCATTTTGCTACATTAAAATAAAGGTTCTCACCTACAAAGTGCATTACTGAAAGCAAGTTTTTCTTCATTTCTACCTGTCCTCCATCTCATTTTCTTCTTACTAACATTTCTTCTGTCAATTCAGATAGTCAGTTCGGTCTAGTACTCCGATTTCTCCAAACACATATGCTACATCCTACATCCATTTGGTTAGTACATTTGCATTACATCGAGCATCACATCAAGCATTTTTATCCATTTCATATTATCAAAAACACATAAAAAATACACCCATACATGTTCCATAATGTACATCAACATTGTATAAGTCATCCATACATGGAAAATAACATATGTCATAACGCATTGCATCCCATCATATAGATGCATATCATATCATATGTCAACATAATATCGGAGTACAAAATTGGACTGTCTATCCTAAGTATGGCCCGCAAGCTAACTACAAAATGTTAAACTACATATGCATTTGTCCATCATAAGGAGCATGTGCCTCTATCACTGGGTGCTCCCTCTATCCTCCTCATCTCTGCCATGTCTCACGGATGATGTCCCTCCTAGTCCTGGCTGTGGTGGTCTCATAGGTCCACTCACCCCCATGCTGCTCAATGACCTTCGAGAGCGTGCTCTGCTCTCTGTCCTTGATCATGTCCGATATGAAGCTGCTCTCTGCTTTGGTGGAACTGCACTCTCATATAGTGTCCTCCGAAGGCATATCTCCTCTCCGGTCTCTACCAACATCTGTGCCATCTCCCGTGCACTGGCATCCCTAATCGACCCAATATACTTAGTGACTCTCTGTTCTTCTCGTTGTGCCTGGGCTATCGCTGTATCTCAAGCCGCTGTAAGTCTTGCTATCTCCACTCTGAACTGATCCTACTCTATCCTCAAGATGGCATTCTGTCTCTCTAATGTTGCAATATGATCATGCTAACTCGCTATGGTAGCCCTACACATCTCCATCTCCTCTATCCTAGCTGTCTCTGGCTCTATGGGTATATCCTGCAATGCCTCCTGCTCGCCTGAATCTGGCTCATCCTTGTCATCCCCATCCTCATCTCCATCCTCGTCATCCTCCTCATCCTCATCCCCGCCCTCATCCTCCTCATCCTCATCATCTCCCTCCTCCTCTCCTGTGAGTGGGAAGTCCTCCTGTCTCCTCGGTACTGGAATATCAAGATCTGTCAATGGCACTGGCCGCCATTATGCAAACCATCTCTCATACTCCTCTATCAACCCAGCGTCCTCCACCTCTGATCTCCAATCCCATTGTCTCTGCTATAGCTGTGTGAAGTCAGCATATGCTATGTGTGGCTGAATCATACTCCCCCACTGACTCGTCTCTCTATGAGATCGAGCAAAGTGTGCAATCCTCCTAGGTACATCCCGCCTCTCTCCAAACTGTCGTTTGACTCTCTCTGGAAGGTACATCTCAATCACTCTCTAGTGATTCACTGGTTGCCCAATTAGGTACCTCTCCTATCTACAATACGGTAGCTCATCACTATCATCTGACCATCTAGGGCAATCATGATATGGCCTCCATGTGAACTCTCTCAGTCTGTCTAGCTCATGTCGCCAATACAATATGTATCCAAAAGGACCCTATCTCAGTGCTCCCCCATAGCAGTACACATATGGTTGGTGTGGTAATACCTATCTCTCTGCAATCGGTCGATATATGGCTATGTGCTCAAATGCCCATACCTATAACAATGTGACTCCATAGCTCAAAGTCTGAACTCTCTGATATGCTATCTGATGCAACTGAAAATATAGCATAGCCAGTACACATGGTCCCCATGCGTACACTGTCCCCTCTATAGCCATCCGCTCTAGCACTCTTCCCCATCCAATAGGGAATCCATGTCCTCGTCTGTCTTCTGCTAGTAGACATGCTATCACCACTGCTATCACTACATACCGTCGATCATACTCTAATGCCATGGTCTCCCAGCCAATCTCCCTCTCTACGATATCTAGATCATCTATGTTGCACTCAAATAATCTACACAAAGAATCTCTCCCTATCACTGGGTCATACTCTACCATCTCTCCATGAATCGGCATGCGGAGGATACGCCATACATCCTCTAGTGTCACAGTCGCCTCTCCAGTCGTCAGATGGAAAGAGGAGGTCTCCGAATGCCATCGCTCTGCCAATGCGGTAAGCAGTCCTATGTTTGCCCTAATCTCGGGCATGAATGTGATATAGTATATCCCAAGTCCTTCTAATGTATCTCTGTCCGTGCTCCTGAGTCTATGTCGTAACATGAAGCAGTCTGGTCGGTTCTCCCGCGTGATCAATGGATACTGTCGACTCTGCATCACAATTGGGGCATATTTTGTCAGTTTTAGGGTTTTCTCCTATAGGTTACATTTCCTCATTTCATGTCTAAATCAGGGTGTTTCTAATCTATTCTAACCTATCCTACCCTTATCCCCCCTTATTGGATCATTCGCATGCCAATTTTGACCAAATTAGGGTTGCCAATGCACTTTTGTGCCTGTGTGCTCAGTCCTGCACCTGTGTAACACAACCTATGCCTGTGTCCCCCTACACAAGCACAAAAGACCCTACACAAGTGCAGGATTCACCCTACACAAGCGCAGGAGTCCATTTCTACATTCCCTGTGGGCCCTGCAATGTCCTGCAAGCAATTCAAATTCATCAAATTGAAAACATGGGTTTTTGAGATACATACCGCTGCTCCCATGTCGTCTGGTCATCTGTATGTGTGTACACATTCTCCAAGGTGATCTACCCTTGGAATGTTCACCATCTCTCTCCAAGTGTCCTTTTCCAGAGCAACAAATTCTCCTCTTTGGCTAGTGCAAATGAGCAAATTTCACTCTCTTTGTCTCATTTATAGATCTTTGTCAGTGCATAGATGGACGTGCACCCTATCCATCTTATGTTGGTCGTGGTCTTTTGCATCTTCAATTGCTTGTCTTTCATGCATCCGGTCTCCGATTGTCAGTCTGCATGCTCCTATCATGTTCTATCATTATTATCGATCAATTGGCCTCTTTTCTGCATGTTTCCGCCCAATTCCTCGAGGGGGCATGCATATGTCATTGTCATTGTCTGGGGCATTTTCATTATTATTCTTTGAAACAATGCTTAAAATTGCATTGTCTCAAAGAGGGGCAAAATGTAGACACCTAAAAATGGTCAACGCTTGCGGAATCATACTTTAACATTTGCGCATTGCCTTATTTTAGGGTTTTTGCGTCGCATTAACATTTCTTCTATGTCACGCACTTGGTCTTTATCATTTGTGAGCATCGAGTCCTTCTTCTGCATTCTTCATTTGTCTCGCTTTCGAATTTGGTCTTGTCAATAACAATCTTTAGTCATGATTTTGGTCGGTCTTATCCTGTCGCATCAATGTGCGTGCTCATTTCTCATCATTTTGGACATCATTGATCCTAATTAGGGTTTTTTCCTCTTGTTAATCTTGTCAACTTGCAATCAATTTGTCATCTATCATTATCATTTTCAATCTTGTCATTTTGCGTTATCATTTTCAATCTTGTCATTTTGCGATCAATTTGTCATCGATCGTCGTCCTTCTCAATCGTGTCAATTTGGATCAATTTGTCATTATTCCTTGTAAATTGGCGCATTTATCAATCAAATCACTTATCAGTATGAATCATTTATCAGTTCAAAATCATGATCAAATCAACATCAAATCAATCTTACATCAAGACCTAATTGTCGTCCTTGCATTTATAATTTATCTTCTAGGGTTTCATGATTTATTCATTTAATCTTGTTTGTCATTTTCCCTTTAGGTTAAATTATTTATTTATTTATCCTAAGTCTTCTTGTCACAATTAAATGTTTATTTAATTGGCTAATTAATTCCTCCTATTTTTGTAAATTAATTAATGAATGAGAAATTATTAATTAATTTACCTAATTTTCATCAATTTCCTAAATTCCAAGTCATCATTTCTAACCTAATTTTCTAATTCCTAAATGTCTATTTCTATTTCAGATTCTAGTCCTCTAACCTTTGCCTTGACAATATGTCATAATTCATGACATAGAAGGTGTCATAACCTTCTTTCTTCAACTCAATTTTGCCATTTTTAAATCAATTGCCTCTAATATCAATTTAATGTTAATCTTGTCTTTTCTCCATTTTATCTATAAATTGGATGAATTTCTTCAATCAAGACTAATCACATTATTGAATGAATCACTTTTTTGAATCACTTTGTCGAATCAATCATGCTTCGAGTATTCTTGCACTACTATCTGGTCTACTTGCTTTCATCTCATGTGTATGCACTTGTAGGTGAGATCCACAAACAAAGCTATTTGAAGAAGAAAGAAGGACAATGGAGCCACATGAAGAAGATATTCAGAGCTGCATTTGGTTTGCTTAGTTTTTAATCTTGAATATCTTGTTTTCATATCTCTATTGGATGTAATTAGGATTGATCATTGCATTTGAGCTTTTGTGATTGAGCTATGACTAATATTGAATTGCTTGTGATGATTTCCGATTTCCTATGCTACACCATCTATCATAATTATCAACATCTTTATCTCTTAATCGGGCATACCAATTTGATCATTCAGCTAATCAATAATATCAATCTGATCAAGTCCTTTATGTAATCATATCATATCAGTACCAGTAATCTCTGATAAACTTTAAATGACATATCATAACCGGTATCTCAGAAAGAATGCATGTAAACATAAATGTCATAAAAAGACATTCCACACATAAACACTTATTTTTGACGTGGAAACCCAAATGGGAAAAACCACGATGGGAAATGGTACCCACAATAATTTGTACTCTTTTGAAGTATACCATGTTAGGAGCTTGTCCTGGTTAAGAGCTTACAATATCACCGATTAGGAGCAAACCCTGTTAAGAGTCACCTGGTTAAGGGATTTCCGTATCACTCCAGCTAGGAGCTTAATGATTTGTTAGGATCAACCTGGTTAGAGGATTTAAAAACTCTTTTATGAGTTTCCCTATTAAGGTACTTAGATGAAAAAGGCCTATTAAGACCTACTCGGTTAAGGGATTTATGTTGTTCTAACTGTTAGGGAACAACAGTGAAAAATGATCTGTAACTTTGCACTTTCATCTTGCTAAATTAGATCTAGTTTTGCTTCACAATCTACAATAGTCAAGGAGATCTCTATCTTCTCTCAAAATGTCTTAACTCATTCTCCAAATGCCACCGACACATAAAACTTCAGTTGTGTCGTCCTGAATAGCTATAACAACTAAGTCGGCCATAAAACCTAATTACATCTTGAATTTACAATACAGATAATAAGAGATCAATATACAAATCACTACAACAAATTACAATGCAATATCAGTCATTGATTATTCATAACCCATCACAAAAATCTGATCTGTATAGAATTCAAACCCTCAAAACATTCCGCTAAGAACTTTGCACATTCCCAAGAAATTCTACCATCTTCTATGCCAAAACACATTTCAAATTATTCGTACGAGTTGTGTCGTGTTATCTTCTTCATGTAGATTCACCACCAATCACCATCAAATAAAAAATCATTACCGATTGAGTGAATTAATCATCGGTCCTAAAACCCTACTAAAACCTTAGCACAACTCCATCAGAATTTTAAAACATGCTTTCTGGTAATCAACATAGGATGTGGTTCTGGTCACATACACAAATCCATCATAAAAGCTTATGTCTCAACCCACAAGTTTCCAACCATCACCAATTTACTGATTCCACCAAAATCTTTTCTTTTACCTGTTGAAATCCTAATTCTCAGTCGTGCTGGTAAACCCTGTCAGACTTACAAATTCTGAATCTAGTAGACCAAATTACTTATCCAACAAGCCAGACATCAAAGTTCATTTGTAACCATCATCAAACATTAAATGACATAGGTCACCATCAATGACAACACTAATAACTGATCATGTCATCATCATTCCTCTATCGGTATAGTCATCAACTCATATGCATCAGTTATGCCAAACAAGCCAACAATCTCCCCCTTTGGCATTGATGGAAACACCAATCATATATATAATCAAAGATCATATATGAAAATCATCTGCATCTTAGCACATTAATTGTCGGTCTCTGCATCTATCGGTCTTCTCTTTCTTTTCTTCTCCTCAAGCCTGATCATTAGATTTCTTTTCCTTCTCCCATAAATGATTATCTAATTTATTTTTTTTGTCCCCCTTTGACAACAATGCCAAACAAAAATGCATCACTTGACTTCAATCTGATCAGAGCTGTAATTCATATCATACTATATCAGAGTCACTCCCCCTATGGAGTAGCCCACATCTTCATCAATCCTTAGTGAAGAATAAACATGAAATCCACATGATTGATGCAACTTCACAATCTTAGTTCTTCTGGTGTAGGGGTCTAACCCCTAATTTTCTTCTGAGAAACTCAAAAGTAGTCTTTGGTAAGGGTTTAGTAAAGATATCAGCAAACTAATCTTTACTTTTCACATACTCCATCTTTACCTTCTTCTCTCAAACTCTTTCCCTTAAGAAATGATACTTCAACTCTCTATGCTTGGTTCTTGCATGAAGTACAAGATTCTTGGAAATATTTATTGTACTCTTATTGTCACAATAGATAGTCAATGGTTCAGGCATATCTATCTTGAATCCTTCTAGCACATGTCCCATCCATATGGCCTACATGCAATTCATGGATCCAGCAACATACTCAGCTTCAACTGTAGATTGAGAAATACAAGTTTGTTTCTTTCTTGTCTATGCTGCAAGTCTTCTGCCAAGTAGAAAAGCTCCACCAGTTGTGCTTTTCCTATCATCCACATTGCCTGCCCAATTTGCATTAGTAAAAACATCTAAAGTGAAATCTCCTTTACAGGGATACCATAATCCATAGTCTAATGTTCCTTTAAGATATTGGAAAATCCTCTTAATAGCCATCAAGTGACTTTCTTTGGGCTCTTTTTGGAATCTTGCAACTAACCCAACAACATGAGCAATGTTCGGTCTACTATGTACAACATAATGTAGTTTACCAATCATAGACATGTATTCTTTTTCACTAACATCAGGTGAATCATCTTGCTTTGTCAACTTCCATCCTGTTACCATTGGTGTTCCTACCGGTTTGTAGTCTTCCATGCCAAAAGTCTTCATCACCTCTTTAATATACTTGTTTTGACAGATAAAGATACCACCATCTAGTTGTTGGATCTGTAATCCAATAAAGAACTTTATTTCACCGATTAGAGACATCTCGAATTCCTTTTTCATTTGATCAGCAAAATCCTTACTCATATTATCATTTCCATAAAAAATTATGTCATCTACAAATAGTTCAGCTATTTAGCATCTTGTCTCCATCAGTTTTTAGATAAATATTATTGTCCTCACTAGTACGCTAGAATCCAATCTTGATCAAATGTGCATGTAATCTTTCATACCATTCTCTTGGTGCCTGCTTTAGACATACAAAGCTTTATGGAATTTACATACCATGTCCTTATCATTGGTCAAGGAAAAACCATCTGGTTGTTCAATGTAAACTTCCTCTTCAAGGATTCCAATTCAAAAAGGCCAGCTTGACATCCATTTGGTAGACTTTGAATCCCTTATATGCAGCAAATGCTAGCAACATCCTTACTCCTTCCAATCTTGGAATCAGTGCAAAAGTTTCACCATAGTCTTCACCTTCTTCCTATGCATATCCTTTGTAGACTAAGCTTGCCTTATTTCTTACCACTTGTCCATCTTCATTTAACTTATTCCTGAAGACCCATTTAGTTCCAATCACATTCTTGTCCTCTTGTCTAGGAACAAGTGACCATGTCTGATTTTTCTCTATTTGATCTAATTCCTCTTTCATTTCTTTCACCCAGTCATCATCCTTGAATGCTTCCTTAACTATTTTGGGTTCTATTGTAGAGATCAAATAGGAAATTTCTCTAATCTTCCTCCTGGTTTGCACACCTACATTCTTATCACCAATTATTTGGTCCTGAGAGTGATTTAATCTCACATATCTAGGTATAGTCGGTGCTGGTTCGACATCTTCCTCATCTGATTCACTAGTCAAATCACTACTTCCTTCATCACTGTCATCACTTATTGGTTGAGTACCTAATACTGCATTTGTCAGTTAATCGTTATTCTATGCTTCTAGTTCAAAGATCGCCTGTCTTTCTTCATTATTATCTTTTTCAGATTCAGACCTACTTGATCTTTCATATTTACTTGACAAATATTTCACCTTTACATTAACACTTTCAACAATTTTCTTAGTTCTCTTGTTATAGCATTTATATGCTTTGCTCTTAGAAGAATAACCAAGAAATATTCCTTTGTCAGATTTTGCATCAAACTTTCAAGTGTAGTTATCCTTTTTAATAAAACATTGAGTTCCAAAGATTTTGAAATAACTAACATAGGAAGTTTTACCATACAATAGCTCATAAGGTGTATTATTGTTGTCTTTCTTTGTAAGTATCTAGTTTAGTGTGTAGACTGCAGTACTAATCACTTCTTTCCAAAACATCTTAGGCATATTACCTTGTAGTAACATTGTTCTAGAAGAATCAACAATTGTTATTTTCATTCTTTTTGCTACACCATTTTGTTGCGGTGTCCTTGGAGCAGACATCTATCTCTTGATACCCTGTTCATCACAATACTTGACAAATTCATTAGATGTGAATTCTCCTCCTCGATCAGATCTAAAACATTTCATTTTTTTTTGGTCTCAATCTTAAGTAGAGCTTTAAATGCTTTAAATTTACTAAAGGCTTCATATTTCTCCTTTAGGAATGTAACCCACATTCTCTTAGAATAATCACTAGTAAAAAGCATGAAATATCTATCACCAAAATAGATTTTTATTCTCATAGGACTACAGAGATCAGTATGAACCAGATCCAAAATATTTTCAAATGAACACTTCTTTCTCTTAAATGTAATAGAGGTCATCTTACCAATTTGATAGACATTACATATCACATTATCTGGTTTAATAATATGTGGTAATCCTCTCACAACACTAGTCTTGCTTACCTTCACCAAGTTATCAAAATTCATGTGACAACATCTCTTATGCCATAACCAGCTATCTTCCATTTTTGCAACTAGACAACTAGAGACATTAGCATTTAAATGAAATAAGTTACCTCTTGTTTGTTTTCTTGTAGCAATCAGTTCACCCTTTCCTCCAATAATTTTGTAGATTCCACCATTAAACTCAAGCAATTAACCTTTATCATTGAGTTGTCCAACACTTAACAGATTATCTTTCAGACCATCAACCCAAAATACATCATCAGTATTATTTTTCTCATTCAAAGAAACAAAACCTTTACCTTTCACCATGCAAGGAGAGTCATTTCCAAATCTAACAACACCTCCATCAAATTCATTAAGAGTTAAGAACTTACTCTTATCTCCGGTCATATGATGTGAACAACCACTATCTATAATCCATTCATTACTATTTTGTACATGAGAAACCAGTGCCTTCTCATTAGACAATTCCTCCTTTATAGCTACAAACACAATCTCTTCATTGTCATCTTCATCTTAATATTCTTCATCGGTCACACATTCATCCACTACAACATAACAGTGCTTTTTGTCTTTCCCTTTGAATTTATTGAACTTATCTTTCTTATTAGTGTTAAGGTAGCTAGTAGCAATATGACCAATCTTACTACAAGAGAAACACTTTAAAGGTAGCTTTCCTTTATACTTACCAGTGCCTCTTGGAAATCTCTTGGCTAGCAGTGCTTCAAGTTCAATTACTTGTTCTTCACTGTCTTCACTCTCTCGGTTACCTCCATGACTAGATCTACACTCATAACTTAGACATACATTCTTTCCTTTTCTAGCAGATGAACCAGTAACATAAGCTTTAAAAGAAGATTCAATAGATTTTACCACACTATTGTCAAAACTATTTAACTCAAAGGTTGTAAACTTACCAATCTAAGAGTCAATAGTTACCTTATCCTTTGAAATGGATCTCAGTTCTTCGATTGTCGATACTCTAATAGCATACTGAGGTTGGAGAGTTCTGAGCATTTTACTTACCACCACATCATCATCAATTTTACCACTAGAACCTTTTATACAACCAACTTCTTTAATTCTCTGACCATACAGTGCAATATTTTTGCCTTCTTGCATTTTCATATCATCAAATTTTTCTCTCAAGCTTTTCTCTTTTTCTCTTTGTACATGCTCATCTCCTCCATGAATTGTTTCTAATTTTTCCCAAACCTCATGTGCAGTTTCCAATCCTTGAACATCAATATATTTCAAATCAGATAAATTTCTTACAATAGCTTCAAGGGATTTCATGTTCTCCTGTTGATCTTTAAGTTCATCCAGTGTCAAGGGAGAAGTAGTATAAGCCACATATGTTGTTTTAACATGTTTCTAGTATTGAGCACTAAGACCTTTGAGATATATCTTCATTCTGTCTTTCTAGATCTTATAGTTATCCTTGTTGAATTTCAGACCCTCTTTCTTCATCAGCTTGTCTTCCTCAGAATATTTTCCTCAGGCGGTTAAGCTTTTTCAGCACACAAAGGACCAAAGCTTTGATACCGATTGTTAATATTATGAAGATCTGGTTAATACTGAGAGGGGGGGTGAATTAGTATTAATAATAACTTAAACTTCAAACTCAAATTCAACTCAAATCATATCTGAAACTTCTTAATAGATATCTTCACCTCTATAATCAAATCTAACAACCTTTTAATCAGATTTGCTAAAACCATCTATCATAATTAGCAACATCTTTATCTCTTAATCAGTCATACCAATTCGATCATTCAACTAATCAATCTTATCGATCTGATCAAGTCCTTTATCTAATCATATCATATCAATACCAGTAATATTTGATAAATTTTAAATGGCATATCATAACTGGTATCTCAGAAATAATGCATGTAAACATTAACATCATAAAAAAACATTCCACACATAAACACCAAGATTTTTAATGTAGAAACCCAAATGGGAAAAAGCATGGTGGGAAATGGTACCCATAATAATTTGTAATATTTTGAATTACGCCCTGTTATGAACTTATCCCAGTTAAGAGCTTACAATTTGCCTAGTTAGGAGCATACCCTGTTAGGAGTCACCTGGTTAAGGGATTTGCTTATCACTCCAGCTAGGATCTTAATGATTTATTAGCATCAACTTGGTTAGATGATTTAAACACTCTTTTGTGAGCTTCCCTATTAGGGGAATTAGATGACAAAGGCCTATTAGGACCTACCCAGTTAAGGGATTTATGTTGTTGTAACTATTAGGGAACAATAGTGAAAAATGATTTGTAACTTTGCACTTTCAGCTTGCTATATCAGATCTAGTTTTTCTTCATTATCTACAACACTCAAGCAGATCTCTATCTTCTCTGGGATGGACTAAATCATTCTCCAAATGCCACCAACACATAAAACATCAGTTGTGTTGCCCTAAATAGCCATAACAACTAAGTCGGCCATAAAACCTAATTACATCTTGATTTTACAATACAGATCATAAGAGATCAATATATAGATCATTACAACAAATTACAATGCAATATTAATCATTGATTATTCATAACCTATCACAAAAATCTGAATTGTATAGAAGTCAAACCCTTAGAACATTCTGCTAAGCGCTTTGCACATTCCCAAGAAATTCTACCATCTTCTGTGCCAAAACACATTTTAAATTATTCACACGGGTTGTGTCGTGTTATCTTGTTCATGTAGATTCACCACCAGTCACCATCAAGTCAAAAATCATTACCGATTGAGTGAATTCGTCACCGGTCCTAAAAACCTACTAAAACCTTAGCACAACTCCATCATAATTTCAAACACATGCTTTCTGGTAATCAACATAGGATGCGGTTCTAGTCACATACACAAATCCATCATAAAATCTTATGTCTCAAACCACAAGTTTCCAACCATCATCGATTTACCGATTTCATCAAAATATTTGCTTTTACTGATTGAAGTCCTAATTCTCAATCCCGTCAGTAAACCCTATCAGACTTACAAATTCTAAATCTAGTAGACCAAATTACTTATCCAACAAGTCAGACATTAAATGACATAGGTTTCCATCAATGACAACACTAATAATTGATCATGTCATCATCATTCCTCTATTGATACAGTCATCAACTCATTTGCATCAATTATGCAAAACATGCCAACAATAGAAAACGTAATCTTGCTTTATGGCCTTGATCTTTGTCGATCCTATTTATAATCCAATTGTATCTTTCTCGAGGTCAATCTGCAATCAAAATTCATGATTTGATCATAATTCCTCAATAGTCTGATCATTCTTTGTTGACCATTCTTCCTTGAGACACATCAATTAGATAACATCCCATTATTTATGGTTTTATCATTTAGTGACCACCTACTACATGGACAACAATGTCGATAAATAGTTCATCGACCTCTGCATGTTTTCCACCTCAACTCCCCATGGTACACATTAGCATACATTCAACTCACTGACAAAGAGTCGGTTCAACCTAGAACATCCAGCAAGTCCTTCTACTAGTACAAACCCTTACCGGTATGCCCAACACTGAATAATTACTCTTATTGACAACACATCATCCTAACAATTAATCTTCCCTTCTAGTTATTAGGACCCAGAGGTAACTAAGAGGGGGGGGATGAATCAGTTGTCTATTAATTTTAACCCAAATATAACTTAATCAAACTTGATGCAAAATATTGGTAAACCAAACTTAATGTCGATTGACAGTTTAACAGATAATAACAGTATCGGTAAAGTTTAACGCATGAAATAGAAAGACAAATAACAACCACAACACATAACACAGATATTTGTACGTGGAAACCCAGTAAGAGGAAAAACCATTGTGGGAAACCTTACCCACAATTAGATGATACTACTGCAGATAGTATGTATGTACAAATGGGGTCTGCACATGCACAAAGGCCAACTGCCTAGAGCTCACTACTCAATCACAAAATGGGAGTCACACTGACTACAATTGGATGGTTAAATCTAATGATAATGTACTTCTCAAAATAGCATCTTCATATACTGGATTCAGTACCGGTTAAGCTCCGATTGTTGTCTCCATACCTTCCTTGAATCTTCAAATGATGTCTGCATGTATATCTCTTCTTATATTCGCATATACCGAATATTACAACCTTGTAATACCTTATTACATTCCCTATATCAATCTCACAAATGAGATCTTACATATATACCAACACCTAAGACCAAATGTGTAGGTCAAATCACTAAGAATACTACAATAAAATTAATTACAAATGAATCAATATGTGATGCATCATGTCGGTTCAATGCATTTACAATAATAACCAATCAATAGATCATCTCCATAACATGTCATGCTGATCTGGAATAGATAACACTTGCTGGTCCATAACCTAGACCAATTTGCCGGTAACAATAAATGTGCAAACTTGATTACACCAATAACCAAATCTCCAAAACCAAGTGTCCAAACAATGTCTTCAACATAACCAAGTAATGTCCAAATGATAACAGATCATCCTCAGTGTCGGTGAACAATATAACCTACCGGTAAACCAAATGTTGGTGACTGTGCATAAGTCACTGAAAATTTCGGTGAACATAACCAAAGATATTAAGTGCTGATAAGTGTTCACAAGTGTTGATAAGTGTTGAAATCAATGACAAAACCAATGCAATGCATCCATAATACCAACAATATCCCTCTTTGGCATTAATGGCAACACAAGATGGAAAAACCATCTAAGTGCCAAAGCAGAAATGCCAAAAACCAAAAGCCAACAATCTCCCAAAGCGTTCAATTACCAGAAATCAAAATACATAATATTTCTCCCCCTAGGAATAATCTCTCCTAAAAGATAATGTGTTTTACCGTAGATATCTCTCCCCCTTTGACATCAAATGCCAAAGCAATACAAAAACCAAATACAATCAGTTCATAAAACTTATTACAAATACCAACTTATAACCAAATTTATCCAACTACTCCCCCTGAGAAGTAGCTCTCCTTCATCAAAGCCGGAAAAAGGTTTCTCTGTCAATTCCTATCGGTTTGATGCCATTCTTCAACTGTCTAAGTCTTTACCAGTGAGGGTATAACCCCAAGATGCTCTCTGAGATATTCAAAAGTTTCCTTAGGCAAAGGCTTAGTAAAAATATCTGCAATATGCTCTTTAGTATTCACATAAACCAATTTCACTTCTTTTGCTTCAACATTATCTTTCATAAAATTGAATTTGATAGAAACATGTTTATTTTTAGAGTGAAATACTGGATTCTTAGATATATCAATTGCTGCCATATTATCACAGTAAATGATTATAGGTTCTTTGCATTTTACCTTTATGTCCTTCAAAATTTTCTTAATCCATAATACCTGAGTACAATTAGTTGTTGCTGCAACATATTCTGATTCTGCTGTTGATAATGATGTACACCTATGTTTCTTGCTCAACCATGAAATCAATCTGCTACCAAGAAACAGTGCTCCACCAGTGGTGCTCTTTTTGTCATCTACATCTCCTGCCCAATTTGCATCTGTGTATGGACATAAATCAAAATTTTCATCCTTAGGATACCATAAACCAAGATTTTTTGTGCCTTGTAGATACCGGAAAATCCTTTTTACTGTTGATTCATGATTTTCCTTAGGATTACTTTGAAATATTGAAAAAAAACATACTGCATTCATAATATCAGGTCTTGTTTGTGTCAAATATAGAAAACCTCCAATCATAGATTTATATCTTTTTAGATTAACAGGTGTTGATTCATCCTTCAATGATAGTTTATCAGTTGTAGTCATAGGAGTACTTACAGGTTTAGAGTTTTCCATACCAAATTTCTTTAGTAGTTCTTTCAAGTGTGTGTGTGAAAAGTGGACTAAGAATCTATTTTTGCAAGACACAACACTTCAATCAAGTCATTACATGCATGGTTAATCAGATATAATCAATGAATAATAAACCATAACAAATCGACCCATTGCCTTCTAAAAGATGCGAGTATAAGATTGCTCTCAGATTATAAGCAATACCAGTGACTAGACAACATCAAGACGAAGGATTTTATCTATATGAACATGATGAATGCTAGATGGATGCAATATTAATCTAACAATATGTTTGCAATATTAAACTAAATGATTTAAATCAATATGAAATAATTAATATGCAATGAGCCTAGAGAAAAAATAGTATAATAACGATATATTCTCCAGCCTCTCTTTGAATGAGAGATGAGCCTAAATTTATAGAAAATTTAGAAAGAAACCAATGGTTGAGATCAAATGATGATGAGCGGTCAAGATTTTCCAAGAGGAAGCACAATCCAGGTGAATTGATGTGATTGGATGTTTTTCTCAGTTTTAAAGGAAATTCAACTAAAATTAAGATTAAATCAAGAAAAAACTGATTTAAAGGAAATTGAACTAAAATTAAGATAAAATCAAGAAAAAACTGATTTATTATCTATTTCAATCAATTTTAATATTTAATTGTTTTAATTGCTTTCCTTGAGATTATCTATCAATTTTTAATTTGTTTTTTCAAGATTGTCTCCAATTGATTTCTTTTCTCAATTAATTCCTTTCTTGGTCAATTAAATCCTTTTTTGATTTATTTCCATTTTTGAAGATTTGTGCTCAATTGATTTATTTAATTGAATTAATTCCTCTTTCTTGATTTGTTTCCTTTTTTGAAGATTTATGGCATTTTGATTTATTTAATTAAATATGCTAGGATATTTAATTAAAATAAATAAGATAATTGTTTAAAATGATTTACTTGGAATGATCAATCAATTAAATAAATATTTAATTAATATTGAGTGATTGATTCGCCATGTGACATTGATGATTTTAGGAATTAATTGTGTGCTCAAGATTTATTTAATTTCCTTTGGTTAGGACCTTGGTGGCGTTGTCGAGATTAGGGGCCCATGGTTTAGATGACCATTTTTTAGGGTATTACATTTGCCCCTCTTTGAATTAATGTGCGAGCAGCACGTTGGTTCAAAGAAAATTTGATGTCTAGGAGATGTCAGTTCTGAACTTGATTGATCACGAACTACATAAAAAAATGAGGTGTTTAGTTTGATTTGAAGCGACAAAGATGAATAAAGTCTGATTAACGTGATACTGTTTCAGAACTTGATTGAACTTGGGAATGATAGAAAACAAAAGATACCGAACTTGAACTTGATTGATCAAGAAGCGGATCTTACTGATCTAGAACTTGATTGAACTTAGATACAGTGAGTGATGATAAAAATCGATCTTGAACTTGATTGATCAAGATACGATGAAGATAAACTGTTCAGCTTGATCAAGAAATGAATGAAACTAAACACCTACTTAGATTAAGTGTGATTAAAGATACTCTTTAAACCCTTGATTGAGTTTAAACGAATAATTAGCTTGATGAAAAGTGATGAAACTGATTAACATTAAGAGATTGATTCAGACGAAGACAAATATCAGCTTGATATGAAGTGATGAAACTGATATGCCCCTAGAGATTGATTTGATTCAAATGATCGAGAAATCTCAACTTGATATAAAGCGATGAAGTTGAGATGCCCCTAGCTATGAGGTCTTGATTGATTTTCTTTAGTTGAAAAATATTTTTTTGCTCGACTTTTGATGAAGATTTGAAAATTTTCTCGACATTTGAAGATGTAAGGTCATAATGTCACCAGTATGCCCCCTTGGGAGCGAAATCGAAAGATAGCGAGGGTACATGATGATAGGCAATTTTTAGCGATGATAAGTTGTTTGAGCACAAATTGATTCAGAGGAATATTTGAAAATTTTGCATTGATTGATAAGAAATTGAGCGCAAAGTTGATTTGTAGAAATTAAATTGAGATTCAGCATTGATTTGCGAAAAATTGAGTGCAATTAGAAGAGAGAATGAGCTTTTGATGAAAAGAGCGCTAAGTGGTCCAAATTTTGAAATTGACTAGCAAAATGATCTCGATTTTCAATTTTGATCCCAACCAAAAATGGACTCAGGACAGCCGATTTACAAGCTCATGATTTGATTTCATCGTACTTGTGTTGATTGGTTATGAGATGTTGTTCTATATCCTTTATTCTATATGTATGCATTTCCTTTCAGTATAGATGAATGAATGTGAATGAGTATTGGTGTCTATTTTTCTTTCTTTTCATATGCAAATAAATGAATGTGAATGAGTAATGAGAATGAGTAATGTAATTTATTTTTTTCGTTTTTCTATGCAATAAGATGAATGCAAATGAATGATAGTGAATGTATGAATCTATATAATATGCTTATGTATGCAGCTAAACATCTCAAAACACAAGTACTTGATCAGAGAAATGATGAAAAGAGACCACTTAGCAAAGAAATGATGATGCTCCAACTCTCATTCAGCAGACAAAGAGGAAGCATTGTTACTATACCGAAATCACTCCAAATTCACAAAATGCGGAATGAAATGCAAGATGAGATGCAAAATGAGATGCAACCTAAACCTAGTCACCAGACTTTGAAAAGCTTAATTGTCATCATTGAGCATTTTACAATTATAGCAGGCAGAATAGAGTTCATTTCTTTTCATGTGCAATATTAATTATCTTGTCCGCAATGACCCTTTTTTCGTTCATATCCTTGGACAAATTACGCACGGACCCAGATTGCACAATAAAGAAATTTCCTCAAAATAGACAAAGAAATGATGGGAACCTCCCTGTAGCATTCAAATAAGCGGAGTCGAGGTCTGTGTGGCAATTTCACCTTGATGTGAAGGATCTTATCATAGACACCCAGCTAATTTAGATGTTCCCAGATCATTGGAATCATTCCTTCGAGCAGAAAACAAAGAAAATATTATGCCCCCAATCCTTGCTCCTCTTAGTCACAATAGACTTCCTCGAGTTACTCAGAGGGATAATAATCAAAAACCAATATAAAAGATAGCACACAAAGAAAATTCCATGCATATCTCAAATAGTTTAGTGATTGTTTTCCGTTAAGTTGTTTTGCTTGTTTACTTAGTGATAAAACTTTTCAATAGTCAGGAGACGAGTAACTGACTCAGAGTGGACGACTAGGTTTCACTGATGTAAGATTGACTTGGTTGATACTACTTAGGACATGTAATGTGCCCGGTTGATTAACCTAAGACTAGGACAATGATCGGTTTCAAGCCATGAGAGTTCCAACGAACCAGGATGTCACAAAAGTGACCAAAAGATATGTACAAGCGAAAGCAAAGATGCATGAAAGCGGGAATGTCAATGTTGTGTTGATAGATGGAGTGCTTGAGTACAAGAGGCGCTTGTTTGCCAGGTTTTCACCTGCTTGGTAGAGATGCATATATATTTTTTTTTATCAAGGTGCCTGTTTACCAGGTTTTCACCAGGGCATTTTCTCTCTTTTTTCCTTTTTTTTCTTTTTATTTTTTTTCCTGCTTTTCCTTTTTTCGAATTTCTTCAGGACTTTTTCTGATTTTTATGATTTCTTCAGGACTTTTTGTGATTTTTAGGATTTCTTCCGGACTTTTTATGATTTTTAGGATTTCTTTAGGACATTTTCTGATTTTTATGATTTCTTCTGAATTTTTCTGATTTTTATGATTTCTTCCAGACTTTTTCTGATTTTTTATTATTTCTTCAGGACTTTTTCACCATATAGGCAGCTAGAGCCAAAAATATTTAGGTAAAGAATTTCTCCAGATGGATGGTGTTAATCAGTTCACGGAGCTATTCTCCTTCCGATGTTGAAAGTTGATAAGCACCAGAGCCAAAAGCTGCAGTAACGATATAGGGACCCAACCAGTTGGGTTCAAACTTCCCTTTGTTATCTCGAAACTGTTGATTTTTAGAATTCTCTCTTAGAACTAAGTTACCAACTTGAAATTCTCAGTGTTGAACTTTCTTGTTATATCCTCTGGACATCCTCTTTTGATACACTTTGAGATGATCAAACGCCACTTGTCGACAATCATCCAGCAATTCAAGCTCTTGCAATCTAGATATTCTATAGTCTTCATTAGTAATAAGACCTTGCAAGGAAACTCTTAGAGATGGTATTTCCACTTCAATAAGTAGTACTACCTCAAACCCATACACCAATGAAAAAGGTGTAGCCCCAGTAGGTGTTTTGATACTTTTTCTATAAGCCCATAGTGCAGGATTGAGTTGCAGATGCCAATCCTTCCCGAACTTGTTCACTGTTTGGTGCAAGATAGTTAGTAGGTTTTTGTCAGATGCCTCTGCTTGTCCATTACCTTGAGGGTAATATACTGAGGACCAATGTTATTTGATTTTAAACTTCTCACAGAGTTCATCTAGATCTTTCTTCTTAAACGGTCCTCCACTGTCTGTTATAATTGATGAAGGTATACCATACCTGCAGATGATATAATTAAGAATAAAGAGAGCTACTTGTTTGCCAATGGCTTTGATGAGCGGAATCACTTCTACCCACTTAGTGAAGTACTCAGTGGCAGTGATAATGAATTTGTGGTCGTTAGATGATGCAGGATATATTTGACCAATTAGATCAAACACATACTGCTGGAAGGACCAGTGTGTCACAAAGGGTATGACGTCTCTTGTTGGAGCATGAATAAGGTGCTCATGTAGTTGACACTTTTCATAGGTTTTAGAAAATTCAATAGCTTCTTTCTCCATGTTTGACCAGTAGTAGCTAGCCCTTAGTAGTTTTCGTGCTAAAGTCAAACCATTCGAGTGAGATCCGCAAACACCTTCATGAATTTTAGATAATGCAAGTTGAGACTCCTCAGTTTCTAGACATATAAGCAAAGTATTATCTAAACCTCGCCTGAATAGGTCATTAGCAATGATGACGTACCATGATGCATTTTAGATTAGGTTTCATTTTTCATTTTGGGAAAGATTGGCAGAATATAACAAGATGAGTCATGTCCAATGATAGAACAGACTACCTGTGACTCGGGAGAATCATAGGCAGGGTAATGTAACTCTTCCACCAGGAATTCAAAATGAAAGTTAGACTCCTGTAGCTGTGGTATAGATGCCAGAGTGGCCATTGCATCCACTGCTTTATTTGTTGTTTTGGGGATCTACTGAAATGATACAGAAGTAAAGTATTTCTTGAGATCATCCACCATCCTCTTGTAAGGCATTAGTTTCTCATCTTTCGTCTGATATAGGTCATTTATCTAGTTGATAATGAGTTGAGAATCTCCATAGATGTGTAATTCCACGATCTTCCACTCGATGGCCAGCTTGATCCCATTTACCAAAGCTTCATATTATGCAATGTTGTTTGTGCAAGGGAAGAGAAATTTGTAAGCTTTTGGAATTGTGTATTTATAGGGAGTAATAAATAGTATCCCGGCACTAGAACTATGTTGAGTGAAAGACCCATCAAAGAACATCTTCCATGATTGTTCAGTAAGGTGCATGATTGATTCATTTGGAAATTCTATATGCAGAGGTTGATCGGCTTCAAGTGGAGCTTCAGCAAGTTGGTCTGCAATAACCTATCCTTTGTACATTCCACATATTCAATGTCAAATTCTATAAGGACCATGACCCATTTGGCCAGTCTTCCTGTAAGCATTGCTTTACTGAGAAGATACTTGAGTGGATCAATCTTGGCTATTAGCTTAATAGAGTGTGCCAACATATAGTGCCTTAATTTTTGTGATGCAAAGACCAAAGCTAAGCATGCTTTCTCTATTATGGTATAATTCATTTCATATGACACCAATGTTCTCCTGATGTAATAGATAGCTCGTTCCTTTTTATCATTATCCTGTTGTGCCAGAAGTGCCCCCAGTGAAGTATCTATGGCTGATATGTACAAGATCAGTGGCTTACCTTGAATCGGTGGCATTAATATGGGTGGATTAGAAAGATATTCTTTGATCTGTTGTAAGTGTTGTTCACAATCTTTATCCTAGTTGTATTGAATCCCTTTCCTTAATACCTTCGTGAATGGTTGAGCCTTGTCAACTAGCTGAGATATAAAATGCCTTATGGACTGAAGACGGCCTTGTAGACTTCTCATCTGACTGATATTCTTGGATGGAGGCATGTCCATTATAGCTTGGACCTTTTCAGGATCAACCTCAATTCCCTTTTTTGAAATTATGTAACCGAGTAATTTTCCTGATGTGACTCCAAATGCACACTTTTTTGGATTTAAGTGGAGCTTGAATCTTTCCATTCGATCTAATATGAGGCCTAGCTCTTGAATGTGTGTAGATCTCTTCATAGTTTTTACCAGGGTTTCATCTACATAATCTTCCATGTTTTTATGCATCATATCATGGAAAATAGTGGTTACTGCTCTTTGGTAAGTTGCTCCTACGTTCTTTAGACCAAACGACATAACATTCCAGCAGAAGGTTCCCCATGCACATGTGAAAGTTGCCTTCTCTTGATCTTCAGGTGCTATCTTGATCTGATTGTAACCAGAGAATCCATCCATTAATGAATACATCTCATATCCAGCAGTCATATCTACTATCATGTCAATGTTGGGCAATGGAAAATCATCTTTTGGACATGCCTTGTTGAGATCCCTGAAATTTGTGCAAACTCTAATAGATTTATTTTCTTTTGATACAAGTACTATGTTGGATATCCATTCTGCGTAGTCTATAGCTCTAATAAATCCAGCTTTTAGCAACTTTTCTAATTCAGCCTTGACAAATAGTGCCACATGAGGATGCATCTTTTGGAGTTTTTGTTTGACTAGTTTAACTCCTGGCATAATAGAGAGATGATGCATGATGAGATCAGGATCTAGTCCTGGCATATCTGAGTATGTCCATGCAAAGTTGATCTTCTTTTCCAAAAATAGATTATTGAAATCTTTTAACTCTTCTGCTGACAGTGATTGAGCTAAATGAATGATATGCGGTATCTCTTGACTCCCAGTGTTCACTGGCTAAGTTGGCTCGATTAATATGGAAGATCTCTCCTGGAAGTGACTTGGCAGTATATCAAGTACCTCACCTTCAGGTGCCTCATAGAGGTTTTCACCTTTGGGTACGTCCTTTATTTTCTCTTTTTTAGAGTCTGATACTGCCACAATGTGGTTTTCACCATCAGATCTTTTATTCTTATTTTTCTTGTTTTTGCGACTAAGATACTTGATATCTGCTTTAGTCATTTTTTCATTTTGTTTGTTGGTGGAAGAGTACATGGGTTCAACTACATTGAGATAGTAGGCTATTGTATAGTCATTAGCAAAGGTAGGTACAGCCAAGGGTTGGTTATAAAGGGTGCAATCAATCAGTTATGGATGTATTAACGGTAAGGTTGGAACAGGCTCAAGGGAGTTCATGGTACTATCATCATTGTTTTGGCCCGACCAGTCGAGTTCCAGAAGACTACCTTGTGTATGTGTCTCGAGACTAGGAAGAGTCACGACACGATTATCGTCATCCATGTTAGTATTTATTGGACCTAATTCAACTGACCTACTTCTAGCGTCATCACCTACTTCAGACTGGGCTACATACCATGGTATAACAATAGACAGCATCTCATTGTTCATGATAGAGTAGTCATAATGTGTTGTTGAATAGTTGTTGTCATAGGTAGAGCTCCTGTCTGAGTCATCAGAGTCATAGGATGGAGTTGTTGACTCATCTTCAAGTCGTTTAGTGAAGGTATATATAGTATCAACACCCACATCCTTGATGCTATAAGTTCCTTCTTGATTTGGTTCATTGATTGCTTGCATTTGACACACTTGTGGACATGACTTTGACGATTCTGTTAACCCCTATCATCTGTTCCATTCAACTTCTTCTAGACTGATGACTGGTTCTCTTGCTGTAGCCTCTAGTTCTTCTTGTGTAGTTTTGTACTTGGTTTGTCCTATCTCATTAGGAAGATTGGTAGGTGAAGGACTTGCTTGTGTCCTTTCTTTCTTTTGTTGTCGGTCATAGTCTTCTTGTCGTTTTAATCTGATTTCATCTATTTCCATTTGCATTCTTAGGCATATCAGCTCTTGTCTGTCATTTGTAATATCACTGAATTCTTGAAGGGTTTCTATAGTAGATGTATCTGAGATGTGATCTAGACCCCATTCATATTCATTTGAATCAGTTTCTGAGTCATCTACTTATTGTCTACCAGTATATGTGACTGGAATGTTCAACAATGCAAACAATTCTCTGATTCTGTATATTTCGTCCCTCATATCGTCTAGGGCATCTACTTCATGTGGTATCATAGCTGATATAACTAGAACTTGATTATCATCTGTTTCCTCTTCCTGGGTGGGCAATTCTTTTTATTCACCATCACATTCCTCCTGAGTTTGTTGAGTATTGATCTCTTGTATTGTTAAAGGTATTACCTTTGTCTTCCACTTACGTTGATGGCGAGGCGAGTGCTTCTGATCTGATTGCCTTCTTGGATCATATCCCAGTCTAGCTTTATCATTGATAGACTTAGTTTGTAACTGAATCGGTTCAACAATACCTTGTTGACACTTTCCTAGAGGACCAGTACCTGAATATCCCATGCATTGAAGCATCTTGTATCCTGGACCAAATTGTGTCAAATAAATCTCACAATGTCATATTTCTTTGCTTGCATTGTCTTCTTTGAAGAGCGATTTGAGAACATCATCCTCTTCTATTTCACCTGCAAGAGAAGTAGAGGATTCTATAACGGTGCCATCATAAATGATTTTTGGAGCTGAATTTTGTGGCTTCATAACCTCTGGTGGTTTTCCTGACTGTCTTGGTGACGGAGGAAGAGACGTTAGTGAGAGTATAGGCTCTATCTTGTAGCCATCCATGCCAGTGTTTGTGATTTTTAATTTCTTTTCTAAATCTCTCAGCAAAGATTCTAGACTTTCAGTTGTAGAAGCTACTCTATTGTTAGGAACAAAAGCATCAGCACCCTGCATTAACTCATTGTAGGTATAGCTTGCATCGACCGGAATACTGACTTCAACTCCATTATGAGGAAATTTTAGGCATTGATGATACGTAGATGGTACTACTTTCATGTCATGAATCCATGGCCTACCTAGTAAGATGTTGTATGAAAGAGGAATATCCAAGACCTAAAAAATGACATCTCTTTCCACAGGTCCTACTCTAATTGGTAATAGTACCAGACCCTTAGAAGTTCTTTCTTCTTCATCATATGCCTTGATTGTTATCTTCTTGGTTAGATCAATAACATTTTTAGAGAATCCCAACTATGTCAATAGATTGTAGCTACAAATATTCAACCCAGTGCCTCAATCTATCAAAACATGTTTAACATGGTGTTTATGGATCATGGCTTCAATGTGTAATGGCTGGTTATGTGGATGACTCAGTGAGTTATCATCTTCTTCAGAGAATGTGAGATAATGGGGTGAGGTCAAGTAACAAACCATAGATTGAAACCGATCTACATCTAAATCTTTAGGGACACTGGTGGTAAGTAGAGCCTTGTCCAGGACCTCTTTATGAGCAGAAGAGATCTTAAGCAGTTCTAAAATAGAGATTTGAGCATTGGTTCTCTTCAATTGTTCGACAATACTATAACCAAGGGAAGACGATGAAGCTGGTTGTTTCGATTTAGCCATGATTGTGTTTGTTTGTCTATTTGGTAGTTTTGATGTCATGTGATCAAAAGTTGGGGGACTAGCTCCTGGGAGAGAAATCTTCCTTTGAGCGTGAGTCACGGCATTAGCAATTTGTGCTTGACTTTGATGATCCTAAACTATGATCACATTGCAATATTCAGGTTGGGCAGATTCAATCATGTTGATCACATTATCGTGATTAGTGTAAGTATAATTGACTCTAGCTCCTCCCTTGGATTTTGAGGATTCTCCTTGTTCATAATTAGGTAACGAATCTTTAAAGGCATTATTATCAGCATTAGTTGCATGATTTCCAACAACAATCTTTCCTTCATCAATGAGATCTATGATCTCATGTCGGAGTTTCACACAGTGGTTTACGTTATGTCCCTTGTTCTGATGGTATTCATAGTACTCATTTTCTCTCAACCATTTGGGTCTAATTTCTGGGTCATATGGTCTGGAATTGTCTAGCAATGTTATCAGATTATTTGCCAATAAAGTTTTAAAAGCCAATTCGTAAGACTCATCTAGAGGAGTAAACTCACGCTTAGGTTTTGAGACCCAAGGTTTGTCTTTGAACCACTCTCTTGTTTTCTTTGGGGGATTCTTTGTTGTAGTTTCAGTTGCCTTGAGGCTTGTGTGCCACTGGCCAAGTTAAATATTGTGGATTTTGTTTTTGTTTGGATAGTATCTACCACCCCATCACTAATGACATTCTTGTTGTTGTCTTTGCCATATTTCCAATATTTACTCTTTTCTTTAGAGCTAGAACCTTGCGATGTTTCTTTCCAAAGTGATATATCTCCCTTTTTGATAAGCACATCTTCCATTCTGAGGGTGTTATCTACCATTTTGTTGAATGAAGGGTGTACTTGCATCTAGACATTGTATTTCAATTCAGGGACTAAGTTGTTGATGAAGATGTACATTTTCTCAAGATCTGGGATAGTTCGTGAATATCTAGAGAACATCTTTCTCCATCATTGGAGGAAAGTGAGAAAGGGTTCTCCTGTCTTTTGTCTAGTGTTGCAAAGCTCTATCATGGTGACTGGGTAATGAATGTTGTATGAGTATTGTTGCAAAAATAGTTGGATTAGTTCTTCAAATGTTTTTATTCCTTTGGGTAGGCTTGCAAACCATTCCATTGCTTGACCCCCTAAACTCCTTGGGAAAAGGCGCATGAGGTATGTTTGATCATGCATAAACTCCATACAAGTGGTACAAAACTCTCTGACATGATCTTGAGGATCTGAGGTACCATTATACTTGTCAAATTTTGGGATCTCAACTCGTGAAGGAAATGGAGACATGTAAAGGTTTTTGTCAAATGGGAATGGGCATATTGTGTCCATAGAATATCGTTTTGGTGCTTTGTCTTTGTTTTCTATTCTTGTGATTGCAGTTTGTAATGCTTGCATTTGTTTACTCATTTTTCCCCATGGTGTCTCTTCCTCTTTAGCAACGAGGGTCTCCACATTATAACTAGTAGGGAGTTTGGCACCTTGTTTTTCTAATTCTAGGAAATAATCTTCTTTTTCCCTAGCCATGATGACCTTCATCATTTTCTGGAATTATTTATTATTCTGACATCTATGTACTTCATCTTTAGGAGGTTCAGGAAGCTCAGTTTCGGTTGATGAATCACTGTCAGTAGCATGATTGCTGAAGTCATTGTGAGTATTTTGTTTATTAGGTTCTCTTTCTTGTCTTTCCCCAGACATGGTGGGAGATAGGGGCTGACCATAGATTGGTGTGTCGTAAACTGGTTTATTGTAAAAGGGGTTTTCCACAAAGGATGGATTGTCTTTTGACACAAAGGGTGTTTCTTTTTCTTTATCCTTTTTGTTGCAAGAACTTTTGGTTTGAATAGGCATTTATAACCGACAGGACCGCGAGTGAGATGTGTTGCAGAAGTTAAGATCAAATTGTAGCTAGTAGTTCATTTTAACGTAGTGATTGAGAGAAGTAACGTAAGATCTGGTCTAGTTTTAGGAATGATCTGTCTTGTGTAAGATGTTATCTAAGTTAACTTAGGTTTGATAAGATGTTTGTTTGAACTAGCTTAAGAGATGATCAACAAAATCGTGCAACGCAATGACAGAGGTACACAATCAAGGTTGTTTATGCTCGGGAGGATGATAACCAGTTTTAGGCTCGCTGTAGACTATTTTAGACAATTTTGACTATTTTGACTAACAAGATCAGGAATTCTTATGATAGAGGATTGGACAGAGATGAGATTCTGACAGGCAAAGTTTCAATGACTGACGACTACCATTTTTTGATAAGGATTGATGTTTCGATGACTGACAAAGATCGGTTTGGACACGGATAGAGTTTATCACTGAATTGTTTGATATTGTTTCATTTGTTTTCTCCAATTTTAGTATTTCAGTTTTAGTTTTAGGGATGAAAACATAGAAAACATGCAAGATATATAATAATTCAATCACAACACGCTAACCCTATGGAAGTTGGCTTAGAGAAGAAAACATTTGCTTGCTGACTTAGGTACACACCCAATAGCTAATCAGAATACAACCGCTGAGTCTCACGCAATGGATTCTCAACGACGTATTAGCCGACTCCCAATTCTAATGGGGGCATGTTGTCCTTGATTTTAGTTTGGCAAAAATCGTGAGCCAACCCTACAAAACTGGTCCATTTTGTACCTTATGGTCTTCGGGAGAGCTTAATTGACTTGGTCAGTTAGTTAGTTTTGTTATTCGCTTTTCATTTTTATTATTTTCTTTGCTTCTTAGGATTGCAATTTAACCTGCACTTTAAAGTCTGAACTGCAGGTGTCTTTGTTAATGAATTACACTTCAGACTTTAAAGTCTGAAGTGTATTTGAGTTTTGTTGTAGTCTGCAGTTGGACTTTAAAGTCTGAATTGTTGTTTGCTTAAGATTGCAGTTCGGACTTTAAAGTCCGAACTACTATTTGTTTTGGATTGCAGTACAGACTTTAAAGTCCGAACTGCATAGGGTTTTTGTGTCAGTTGCGTGTCGGTTTTAAAGTTTGACATGCAAGTACCCCTAGGTTGCATGTCAGACTTTAAAACCCGACATGCAACTGCGAGTTATATTAATTAGCATTTATTGCTAATTAGGGTTTTCTTAAAAGCTTTTTAAAAGTTAATCTTTGCATTTTAATCTTCATCCTTGGTTTGTGTCTTGCGCCTCCACCCCTGTTTTCATCGCTCACCACTCGGATTTTCTTCTCCACCCTCAATTTGATTGCTCATGCCTCGTATTTTTATCACATCAAAGCAGCAAAGGTTAGTTTTTTGTTTTCCTTTGTTCTTCTTCACCATTTTCATTCTTTTTCCTTTTGTTTGTGCTTTCCTCCTTTTGTTCTAGAGAACAATCAGATTTCAAAACCCCGACTGTTCTCTGGACCCTCTTATCTTCCCTGCACATCAGATTTCAAAATCTGATATGCTGTTGGACATCAGTCCCTCCGCATATCGGATTTTGAAACCCGATATGCGGGATATTTCCTTCCACATATCGGACTTTAAAGTTTGATATGCGAGATCTTTCCCTCCGCATATCGGACTATAAAAATCGATATACATAGGGGAATTGGTCAGCATATCAGGTTTCAAAACCCCACATGCCAACCGGCTATCCTTCTCCTAGGAAGCACATCAGACTTTAAAGTCTGATGTGCCTCTAAATTTTTCTAGTTAACACATCGGACTTTAAAGTCCGATGTGCTCGTTTGAGGTTTTTTCTCAACATATCAGACTTTAAAGTCTGATATGTCAATGTCTTTCCTCAGATTAATACTTCAAACTTTAAAGTCCGATGTGTTGATATCCTTTCACAAATTTTCACTTCGGACTTTAAAGTCCGATGTGCAAATTTTTGTTGGTAAAGAATCAGGTCAGACTTTTTTCTCTGACCTTCTGTTTTAGCAGTTTTTACTCCTTGGCCTGTTTTGAGTCCCGTTTTTTGATCCATTTGAGAAAAAATTGATTTTTGATAATGATGAATGGCTAATCATCAGTGTTGAATGTAGTCATTGTGCACAAATGTCAAAGCTCTCCCACAGCAAGCCCAAGTCTTCCTCAAGACAACCTTCTCCGAGTAAGGCATCATTAAAAAAGATGAAATAAAAGTATGATAGGTACTTGAATATGTACCCTAAAAGTTTAGTGGATTCTAACATTAAGGAGATCAGGGACACCAAAATTAGCCACGTTGACATGCAAGATTTTCTTGACCGGTTTCAGAAGGCTCCTGCACACCTGACCAGTTTAATCAAATCTGAGCTGCATAAGTATGCATCTTTCCTAGTTGCGGCTCATGATCCTGAATTTGTACTAGCAGTGGCTGATCACTTTGATACAAGCACAAGACAAGTAAAGGATGATGATCAGAAGGTCATAATGACTCCAGACAGCGTATTCTTCAATAGTATTTTCAAAGTCTCATTGGCAGAAGAAGTGGCTGATATTTCTCAAGAGAGTGCTCAAGAGTACTACGAGAAACACGAGGATAAATGCAAAAAGGTGATCAATATTGTTTATCTCTCAATTTCTAGATCCTCCCTCACCTCCCAATGGCCTAAGTCTTTCCACATGAGTGATTTTAATGAATAATATTATGACATGGTCACCATATTATCCAGAGTGAGAATTAAAAGACTCTCATTATTACCAAAAACTCATTCCTGGTTTATGCAGCTGCCTCTATGAGGCAATATCCAGGCTTGTCAACTAAGGGTGACAGAAGAATATTGCCTATTTGGGAATACTAAGATCAACTCACTATAAAAAATCAAGGTAATCATTATAGGAGAGTTAATGATGCTTTCTGTGCTATTTGGAAATGCATTTTTGATAAAGTTTTGTATAAGAGAAGAATATCAGAGGCTGCTTACAGCAGGGTGTCCCAGTTTGGGTGTGTCTTCCTTCAATTCCCCACATGTACCTATATTCAGATTGGATGCTTCTTAGGTGAGCCCTTTATTCTTCGAAGGTCTCCTTCAGATAAAATTGTCCTTATGGAGTTGTGCTTACAACTGATTAGTGTGCATGAGAAACAATCACAAGCACACAAGACTGGGCTGAAATTCCCAGAGTCTATTGGAAAGTATTCCATGCTAACTAATCCCAAAGCCAAAAATATGGAGGAGGAAATGTAGTGGAATACCATCAGAAGATTCAAGGCCTGAACTGATTTTGATTTTTAGGGTATAAAGAGAAAGCTCAAAAGGACATACACTCATGTCTATAGGTTTGAAGATGTTTTGGCAGACTTTCAGGATGAGGAGGATATAAGGAGGATGGACTTCAAACACCTTACTCTGGAACAAATTGAGAATCTGGATGTAGCTAAGATCCCAATGACTATGGAAGACACAGATGACATAGTGGATCCTGTTTACTATGAGAAGAAGATTGCTGACTCCCCACTCCCACTTGTGAAATGGTCAAAGAAGGAAAGCAAGTCCATTACTCAAAGGATCTCTCCTATCATAGCAAAAACCAATGCTTGGTTGCTAAAGAAGAATCTCAAGATGAAACAGTTTCCCACTAGTTCGGGAGATGATGACAATAGTGATGGTCCATTGGGCAAGACAGCGACAGCTAAAACTAGAACCAAGAACAGGGCAGACTCACAAGCACTATCTTCAGCTCCAGTGGTACAATTAAAAGGTAAAGGGCCTAAAATCAAATTTACAGTTAAAGGGCCAAAACAAGGCAAATCATCATCAGTGTTACAGGAGGCAACAACAAAAGAGCTAGAGCAACCACTTGTCAGTGAAGCTGGAAAGGCTAAAGAGGTCGAAGAAGTGAAATTCCTCAACAAGAGGAAGTTCAGGTAGAAGAAGTACCACATTCAGTTGAGGTAGATACGACAACTACTTCACAAGTAGTCATTCACTCTATTGATTCTATCTCTGATTCTGATCAAGAAGATGAAGATATTCATGAAGATGGAGATCTAAGTATGGGCATGCCACAATCAGAGACTACTGGTCAATTTTTTACAATAACCAACTTCTCTACTTTATATGATATCCCTTCATCTACTTTTGTATCTACCATGATGGACTTTAATGAAACTTTGCAAGATGCACTTGCAAAACAAGTTTTGGTAGATTTACTAGTCATTACTACCACCGTCACAACCATCCCTTCATTGGTAAGCACTGAAGTTACACTGACGACACCCTCAACTCTTCCAACAATAATTGAAGAGGTACCAGCAACAAATGTTCCATTAGATTCTTCAATATCAGCACCATCAGTTACACTTGCAACTACTCCAAGTTCTAGTCAACCTACTCTAGAATCTTTGACCCCAAGTCAGCAAGGAGCCACTACTACATCATCCAATCTAGAACTACCCCCTTGGATGGAAGTAGTGACCCCTAAAAGGAAGAAACGGGTAATATCTCCTAATGAATTTGACTTTGAAATTTTGGTTCCTCCAAAGCCTAAGGGAACAAAGAAGCCAAAGACAATATCTCAGGTGTTAGTAGACCTGGCTTCCAAAAGAAAATACATTGAAGTTATGGTGCCATCATCAGATAAGGACAAAGGTAGCATATGATTAGAAGATTATTCCATCTAGGTTGTGGATCTTGGAGTGGAGACACATGAAAGTGTGAAATTAGATTCTTAGACAACCCTTAATTCTTTGTTGAGAAGACTGGATCAGAAGAGGGATGAGAAAAATACCCTGAAGCAAAAGTGTGAGCAGTTGACCAATGTCCTCCTAAAGGTAACACAATCTTCTCAAGAGGTTGAACCTATAGGATCATCAATAGACACTGAAGCTATCAAGAAGATTGAGCAAGTAGGAGCTAAGGGCCGAGTAATGGATGAATGGATCTCACGGCTAAGGTCAGAAGGCTCTCATCTCCTGAGTTCAACGGTGGAGCTATTGTCTGATTATGAAGTGATCTAGAGTTGGATGCAAGGACTCAAAACCTCTTTATCCCAGGAAATTGAGGAAGTTTTGAAAAGCACCACCCTTTGGAGAAAAATGTAGGATTTCAGGATAGATGTCCTAGTTGAGAACAACGTAATTCTCACAAGAGAGAAGTATATTCAGATCTTCTCATTATTGTCTCATAAACAAGAGACAATGAAATTAATGATTGCAGAACTGGATCGCAAAAAGAAAAAAGGTGATGATGAGGTTGACCTTAGTTTTGCTAAAGTAGGTGATCTCCCTTGCTATTTGTATGATGGTGATCAAAATCTCATCACTGTTGAGGTCATCACCCAAGAATTTCTTTCCTTGATGGACCAGTGCACGGGACAAGACTTCTCGCTTGATACATTTGATAAATTGTTAGAAATTCAAGTCATCTTTGAAGTACTCACATCCATGCTAAAGGATGTTAAGAAGAAACACGTGAAGATCCAAGATGTGATATCCCGCATTCAAATCATCACAAGTTCTACCTTGATGCCAAATGAAGCAGAGGTCAAAGCTATCCTCGCCAAATTCAAAGGTTTTCAGAAATCCAACGAAGAAGAGAATCAAGAATGAAGTTCCCCCTTTTGGCACTCTTCCTTCATGTAGCTGCACCAATAGATGTTGTAAATTTTTATGTAGCTGCATGTTTTCTTTATGTAGTAGTTGTAGTAAAATGGGACAGTGCGATTGAATAAGTCAACTGTGGCCACCTTTTTCTCAAATTCTTTTCCTATATAAGGAGGACCTTTTTGTAAATATTTTCATCTTTTTCATGCTTAGCAAAACTCTGTTGGATTTTTATCCCAATTTAGACTTTGAGCTTTTGTGATGAGAATTCAATCAAACAAATAAAGAAAACGGTTTTGTTGATTGCAAACTTTGTGTTGTATCAATAAATTTGTTTATATTATTTAATGTTCCTATGTCCATTGAATACATATTATCTTTACGTATTTGATCTTAAGATATTGCTACATGGTTAAAGAGCTCTCAAATCCTACCAATAGACTTTGTGCTCTTAGCATGCTTGAGAAATCTTCTGATAAAGGAAGTAACTTGTAGTAAGCTTTGTATTGCTGCGGTTATTAGTAGTTTAATTGATTAGAAATTTACACTTAAAGACTTTGAGCTTTAAGCTAAGTTTCTACTTGCTTAATTTGTAACGATCAGTGTAAATCAATGTTACCATAAAGGAGACTTTGTGCTGCTTAAAAGTAACTCTTAGTATAGTTTATTAGATTAATAGTTCTTTTCTTTGAATATCTGAAGAGGTAGAGAAACTATAACTAGGCAAAGGGAGAATACATAAACTCTGAAAAAAGAGAGTTATATGCCCAACGCCAACCCACCAATTTAGTTTCTTGTTAATTAGAGGAGAAATTTCATAGGGAACCTCCCCTTGATGAGAGGAGAGATTAATTTCTTAGCATAGCATTGTATGAATTTTATGTTTTGTCATTAGTACGCTGGTGACAAAATATTCACCCAACAGTTTTTTAGCGACTCTGCTGGGGAATGACATGCAACCGGTTTGTCTCTTGGGTTGCAGTGCATTTTCATTGTAATTTCCACATTGTTGTTTTTCTTCAAATTATAATCTGGCTGATCGACGTTACACTCGTGGGCAACGATTAGAAGGAATTGTTGATCCTACCTTTGAAGTATTGCAGCAATTTAATTTTCCCTTTGTAATACCTCCACGGACGTTTTCTCCTTTGCAATGGACATGAAGTTTTCCTCCATCTGCATGGCGATCTCCCGTACCAAGCGAGGCATCAAGTTTGCAAGTTGGAGCTGTTCCATTAGCAAACCTTTTTGTAATACCACCTTATAATCCATTAAGGATGGCTGCTACTGGTCCTTGGGGTACTTCTTTTGGTCTTCTAAACTTGACCACACCTTTGCATGAATTACCCAAAGGTACACGAAAGAATCTACCCAATTTTTTTGGAGATGGTGCTCAACATCTAGATGAACACATTGCTGCCTTCTACATCGCTTGCGGAGTTCTTGGTGTTGAACACGAAGATGTTTTAGTAAGATTGTTCATTGAAACTTTGCATGGAGCTGCTGCCGATTGGTTTTATCATCTACCCAATGCTTGTATCACTTCTTGGGCGTCTCTCAAAATGTTGTTTGAGGCAAATTCAAGTCTTTTGAAGATGATCATACTTTATTGGCATAGTTAACTCAATTGAAGAAAGAGACTCAGGAACCCATGCGTGAGTTTGTAGCCAAATTTGACAAGTTACATAATCGTATTCCAATTACTTCAAGACCTACTGCTAGAAACTTGAAATGTTTTTTCATCAACTCCCAATTGCCAAAGGTGAGTTTCCTTTTGCGAAGGAACAATCCTACAGATTTGGCTACAGCTCAACAAATGGCTATATCGGTTGAAGATGACCTTATCCTTGCTGGCAAGATAAGGAGAGATCCTAACAAGGTTAGGAGTAATCAAGTTGCAGATGCATCTCCTTTTTCAACTAGTTCCGTTGATCCTATGATACAAAAGCTAGCAAATGAGTTGCTGGCGCTTAAAAAGTAGATTTCCTCACAAGGAAATACTTCTTATCAAGACGTCCCAAGAAGGACATACCCAAACAATGCTTCTAATTATGCTATGCGTAATCAGAATAAATTACCTCCTACTCCAGAGAGGCTTGTATTGGAAGCACCACCCCAAAGTTCAGCTACTAGATACTATGAAGCTAAACAAAATGATCTTCCTCCCTTTGGTGAAGAAGATGCTAATTCGCATCAAGAAGGTGATGCAAATTTAGCTGGCGACTCTAACATCAGGTTTTTGCAGTACCAAGAAGATGATGTGTCAAATGCATGTGAAGGAGATGTCTTTGCAGTGTTCACGCGTTCACAAACACAAGCGGCTCTGCCACCTGCCAATGTGAAAAATGATGATTCTACTTAGATCCAGGATTCTCAACATTTGCCCATTTCTATTGCTAAGTGCGGGAATCCTATACCAAACCCCCCAAAGGACACTTCTATCTCGAAGGACGTCACGAAAGATAAAGGTGTAAGTACTCCTTCAACTGCTGTTAATTTTTCTGCACCTCTTGTTTCTTCTACACCTGCACCGAAGACTAGTGTTCCTCAAGTTGTAAGTTCTCAAAATGAGAATGCAAGTTCATCTTTAATGAATTCTTTGCAGTCATTTGATATTCTAGATCATGCTAGAAAAACCAAGATACAAATGTCTAAGGTAGAATTTTTAAGATCTAACCCCGATCAATTTGACCATTTGGTCAAATTTGTTAAATAAAAAGATATCACCCCTAGCAATCTTCCAAAATCAAACTTGCTTCAAAACAATTTAGTATCTTCCCCTTCTCTTGTTGAGAAGATAGAACCATTTTACATCTCTTTGTTAATAAATGGTTACAAGCTTAGCAACTGTGTAATTGATTTTGGGGCATCTGATAATGTTATACCATCAAAAGTTGCTAATTCCCTTGGTTTAACTTTGACCAAAACATTTGGAAGGTGTTTCTCTATGGATAACAAGCAAGTTCCTTTGATTGGTCAAATCAAAGATGCACAGTTTGCCTTTGCTTCATTCCCAAAAAAGAAAATCAAGATGACAGTACTGGTAGCTGACGTACCAGCTTCCTATGGGCTATTGTTGGGAAGAAATTTTTGTAGAGATGTTGGGAGTGAGTTAAACATGGATATGACTGAGGCTCGTATCCCAATTAAAGGAGTTGTCCAAAGGTTACTTCCAGAAAAAGAATTGAAATATACCATTGTCAAATCTGATGATCAGCGGGCCCAGATTCTTTTTGAATCATCAGGCATGGGTAATTATTTCATGCATGCTGATGATGGTCTAAAGATGACTCCTGAGAGTGAAGTTGATACTTCACTCAATTATTTCCCAGTTAATTGTGAAAGTAGTTGTGAAAGTAGTGTTATTGAATCAGAAGGAGCTTCAACTTCACAACAAGAAATTCTTGATTTTGATACCGTCAGCATTGGTAGTCCAGATGATGTTTGGATGCTGGAGTTTGACGGCAGCTATTCTTCCACCAGATCAGGAGCCGGTATCATTTTGATCTCTCCCAAGGGTAATCTTTTCCCTTTCTCCTTCAAATTGCAGTTCAATAACACAAACAACACCGTTGAGTATGAGTCTCTCCTTCTAAGAATGAATGTTGCTCAGCAGAAGGGAATCAAGAACTTACATGCTCAAGGGGATGCTGAGTTAATAGTCTGTCAGATCGGAAACATATATCAAACAAGGAGTGAAAGGTTGTGGCATTACCGCAATCTTGTCTGGGATCTAATAGAAACATTTGATGCTTTTGATATATCTGTGGTTTCCTGTGAATTCAATGATAGGGCTGACTCATTAGCAGTATCAGCAACATCTTTGATTCCTCACAAAGATTTTTTAGGATCAACTTATGTTGTTGAATTGGTTTTCCGGCCAAGCATTCCTGACAACTCTGATCATTGGCAGGTGTTCAATGATGATCATCATGTAATCAAACAAGGAGTGAAAGGTTGTGGCATTACCGCAATCTTGTCTGGGATCTAATAGAAACATTTGATGCTTTTGATATATCTGTGGTTTCCTGTGAATTCAATGATAGGGCTGACTCATTAGCAGTATCAGCAACATCTTTGATTCCTCACAAAGATTTTTTAGGATCAACTTATGTTGTTGAATTGGTTTTCCGGCCAAGCATTCCTGACAACTCTGATCATTGGCAGGTGTTCAATGATGATCATCATGTAATAAATTTCTTACAAACTTTTGATAACTTTGATGATCTGTACTTTGAAGGTAGTCACTGCCCTTCAAAGGATGCAATTGAAAGTGTTGACGCAGAAACAGGAGAAAAATTTCTACAATTAAAAGGAAACAAGATCCCCAAGGGTCTAGTTTCACTAGAAAAGCTTTTTGACAAGCATGATTGCTATGTTAAGAAGCAGCAAAGATAAACTATAGGGTCAATGGAATATGAACAAATAAACATTGGGACTGAAGACAATCCCAAAATGATCAAAATTGGAAAATTGCAACAATATGTTGACGTCTTAGCATACTCCTACGAAAATCTAAAGTATTTTTGTCCTGAAGAACTCCGCCATGACATTCCATTGAAACTAGGTATTATGCCTTTCCGACAGAAGAAAAGGCAATATAACCCAAAAATCTCTGACACTGTCTTTGCTGAAGTACAAAAGATGTTGAAAGCAAAGATAATCTTCCCCATCCACCATTCTTCTTGGATTGCTAACATTGTATCTGTACGTAAGAAGAATGGTGAAATTCAGATATGTGTAGATTTCTGAAACTTGAATCAGGCATCCTTGAAGGATAACTATCCTCTGCCTGTCATGGATCATGTCCTACAAGCTGTTACTGGAGCAGAGATGATGTCCGTGTTGGATGGATTTTCAAGTTATAATTAGGTTGAAGTGTTGGAACAAGATCAGCACAAGACCCCATTTACCATGCCTTGGGGTACCTTTGCATATCGCAGTATGCCTTTTGGGTTAATAAATGCGGGAGCAACTTTCCAACGTGTAATGGATTTGGCTTTTTGAAGTTTTCTTGGTAAGTTCATTGTTTTCTATTTAGATGATTTGAAAGTTTATTCTAAGGAATGTCAAGATCATTTTTCCCATCTACAACAAGTCTTAGAAAAATGTCGCCAGCATGGAATCTCTCTCAATCCCAAGAAGTCTGTTTTTGGGGTCACTGAAGGTAAATTGCTTGGGCATATTGTTTTGAAGGAAGGTATTAAAATTGATGCGGAAAGGGTAAAAGCAATCTGTGACCTTTCATTGTCGACCAATAAGACTGTCGTTCATTCTTTCTTCAGAAAAGTTAATTTCCTGTGAAGATTCATTCCCGATTTTGCCGAACAAACTCGTCATATAGTCAATATGATGAAGGGTAATTCTCTCTTCAAATGGACTTCAGAAGGAAAGCAAGCTTTCCATCAGATCAAAGAAGCCATGGCAAACACTCTAGTCTTAGTATGCCCAGATTATACTAAGGAGTTCATTATGTATAGCTATGCGTCAGATCATACTTGTTCAGCTATACTAATGCAAAGAAATAGTGAAGGTGTGGAATCACCTATCGCATTCATGAGTTATCTGTTGAAAGCTCATGAGTTGAAATACTCAGAAATGGAGAAGCATGCTTTTGCCATGGTGAAAGCGGTTAAACATTTCAGGTTTTATATTCTAAATTCACATGTCATTGCTCTTGTTCCTGATGTTGTTGTCAAGTCTATTCTGACACAACAAGAGTTTGGGACTAAAAGGGGCAACTAGGTTGCCAAGATTCAAAAATATGATATGGAAATCAAGCCCACTAAGTTGGTTCATGGGAAAGGTCTATGTCAATTGATAGCTGACAATAAATCAATAGACAAAGTGGTACTTGAAAAAGAAGGTACTAATCAAGATCTTCCTTATGTTCTATTCGTTAGTACTAGTATTTTGACTTGGTGTATCTCTTGACATATGGAGATTGTCTTGTACATCTGTCAAGGAAAGAAAAGTGAACATTAAAGCTCAAAGCAGTGAATTTTGTCCTATGGGATAATGGTTTGTACAAGAAGGGTCTGGACGGCAATTTCCTGCACTGCGTGGACAAACAACAGCAAGTAAGATTGCTTCAATCTTTCCATGATCTTGCTTGTGGAGGACATTTTTCTACCCCTATTACTGCACACAAAATCTTGCATGCTAGGTATTACTAGCCAACATTATTTAAAGATACATACAGTTGGGTTCACAAGTGTGAGCAATGTCAACAATTTGTTGGTAAGCCTAAACTAGCTGCACTTCCACTAAAGCCAGTAATAATTGAAGAGCCTTTCAAACAGTGGGGATTGGACTTCATTGGACTTGTCAATCCAACATCAAGCGCAGGTCACATATATATCCTCAAAGCAATGGATTAATTCACCAAGTGCATGGAAGTAATTCCAACTAAGCAATCTACCTCAGCGGTGGTTTGTCAGTTTCTAAAGGAGAACATCGTCTCAAGGTTTGGTGTCCCTCATAAGATTGTAGCTGATAATGCTTCATGTTTTTCCTCTTATGAGATAATTGATTTTTGCTTTGATCATAGTATTATTGTTTCTCACTCATCTGACTATTATCCGCAAGGAAATGGTCAGGCTGAGTCAAGCAACAAGAACCTGGTCACTATCATGAGGAAACTTGTTGATGAGAAACAACGGTTTTGGCATAAAGCTCTTTATGATGCGCTATGGGTGGATCGTATAACTCCAAAAAGAGAAATCAGTGTCACCTTTTCAAATTTTGTATGGGTTGAATGCCGAGATTCTGATCACTGTGGAACTTCCAGCACTAAAGCTCGCTAAGGCCATTGAAGACAACACATATCAAGATTCACTAGACAAGCGAATTATGTTTCTTTCTCAGCTGGAAGAAACAAGGACTGAAGTGGTAGATAGGATTGTTGCACACCAAAGCCAAGTGAAGATATTGTTTGACAGGAAAACAACTTCTCGTGACTTCTTAGTTGGTGATCAAGTCTTGTTATGGGACAAGAGGAGGGAACCAAAAGGCTTGCATGGAAAGTTTGATTCCTTGTGGAGAGGTCCCTTCACTATTCATGAAGTATGTGGTGAGCATAGCTACTTACTTGCATATGCAAATGGTACCCTATTCTTGCTACCTCATAGCGGAGAATATTTGAAGCTCTTTACTCAATAGAGAGCAATATAAAGGAAGTTTTACCTTTTTGTAAAAAATGTATATTCTTTTCTTTTTAGTTTTTCATCGCTTGACTCTATAGCCCAATGGATACAAGCACTTAGAGTTCTAGATTCTACAAGCTTCAAGTGGTGCAACTTGTTCCCCAGTCAGAGCTAGCTGTTGTCCTCGATTTCAGTTTGGCCAAAATCGTGAGGCAACCCTATGAAACTGGTCCGTTTCATACCTTATGGTCTCTGGGAGAGCTTAATTGACTTGGTCAGTTAGTTCATTTTGTTCTTCGCTTTTCATTTTTATTATTTTCTTTGCTTCTTAGGATTGCAGTTTAACCTACAGTTCGGACTTTAAAGTCCGAACTGCAGGGGTCTTTGTTAATGAATTACACTTCAGACTTTAAAGTCCGAAGTGTATTTGATTTTTGTTGTAGTCTATAGTTTAGACTTTAAAGTCCGAACTACATTTGATTTTGACTACAGTTCGGACTTGAAAGTCCGAACTGCTATTTGCTTAAGATTGTAGTTGGGACTTTAAAGTCCGAACTGCTATTTGTTTTGGATTGCAGTTCAGACTTTGCATAGGGCTTTTGTGTCAGTTGCGTGTTGGGTTTTAAAGTCTGACATGCAAGTACCCCTAGGTTGCATGTCAGACTTTAAAACCCAACACGCAATTGCGAGTTATATTAATTAGCATTTATTGCTAATTAGGGTTTTCTTAAAAGCTTTTTAAAAGTTAATCTTTATGTTTTAATCTTCATCCCTGGTTTGTGTCGCACGCCTCCACCCCCGTTTTCATCGCTCACCACTTGGATTTTCTTCTCCACCCCCGATTTAATTGCTCACACCTTGGATTTTTATCAGATCAAAGCAACAGAGGTTAGTTTTTTGTTTTCCTTTGTTCTTCTTCACCATTTTCGTTCTTTTTCCTTTTGTTTGTTCTTGCCTCCTTTTGTTCCGGAGAACAATCGGATTTCAAAACCTGACTATTCTTTGGACCCTCTTATCTTCCCTACACATCGGATTTCAAAATCTGATATGCTGTTGGAGATCAGTCCCTCCGCATATCAGATTTTGAAACCTGATATGCGGGATATTTCCCTCCGCATATCGGACTTTAAAGTCTGATATGCGGGTTCTTTCCCTCCGCATATTAGACTTTAAAAACCAATATGCAGAGGGGAATCGGTTAGCATATCGGGTTTCAAAACCCCACATGCCAACTAGCTATCCTTCCCCTAAGAAGCACATCGTACTTTAAAGTCTGATGTGCCTCTAAATTTTTCTAGCTAACACATCGGACTTTAAAGTCCGATGTGCTCGTTTGAGGTTTTTTCTCAACATATCGGACTTTAAAGTCTGATATGTAAATGTCTTTCCCCAGATTAACACTTTGGAATTTAAAGTCTGATGTGTTGATATCCTTTCACAAATTTGTACTTCGGAATTTAAAGTTCGATGTGCAAATTTTTGTTGGTAAAGAAGCAGGTCAGACTTTTTTCTATGACTTGCTGTTTTAGCAGTTTTTACTCCTTGGCCTATTTTGAGTCCCGTTTTTCGATCCATTTGAAAAAAATTGATTTTTGATAACAATGAATGGCTAATAATCAGTGTTGAATGCATTCATTGTGCATGAATGTCAAAGCTCTCCCACAGCAAACCCGAGTCTTCCTCAGGACAACCTTCTCCGAGTAAGGCATCATCAAAAAAGATGAAATACAAGTACGATAGGTACTTGAATATGTACCCTAAAAGTTCAAAGAATTCTAATATTAAGGAGATCTGGGACACTGAAATTGGCCACGTTGACATGCAAGAGTTTCTTGACCGACCTGACTAGTTTAATCAAATCTGAGCTGCATAAGTATGCATCTTTCCCAGTTGCGGCTCATGATCTTGAATTTGTACTAGCAGTGGCTGATCAATTTGATCCAAGCACAAGACAGGTAAAGGATGATGATCAAAAGGTCATAATGACTCTAGACAGTGTATTCTTCAATATTATTTTCAAACGCTCATTGGCAGAAGAAGTGGCTGATATTTCTCAAGAGAGTGCTCAAGAGTAATATGAGAAACACGAGGATAAATGCAAAAAGGTGATCAATACTATTTATCTCTCAACTGCTAGATCCTCCCTCACCTCCCGATGGCCTAAGTCTTTCCACAGGAGTGATTTTAATGAAGAATATAATGACATGGTCACCATGTTATCCAGAGTGACAGGATTAAAAGACTCTCATTATTTCCAAAGATGGATGATTTACTATATAAATATAATCAGAATGGGAGCTGCAAGAATTGATTGGGGAGAACAAATCGGTGATGCGCTTTGCACCCAACCCAAAGAGGTCAAGGTAACACTGAATTTTTATATGACCTCATATTTGGTTTATGCAGCTACCTCTATGAGGCAATATCCAAGCTTGTCAACTAAGGGTGATAGAAGAATAGTGCCTGTTTGGGAATACTATGATCAACTCGCTATCAAAAATCAAGGTAATCATTATAGGAGGGTTAATGATGCTTTCTTTGTTGTTTCGAAGTACATTTTTGATAAAGGCCTGTATAAGAGAAGAATATCAAAGGCTGCTTACAGCAGGGTGTCCCACTTTGGGTGTCTCTTCCTTCAATTCCCCACATTTACCTATATCCAGATTGGATGTTTCTTAGGTGAGCCCCTTATTCTTCTAAGGTTTCTTTCAGATAAAATTGTCCTTATGGAGTTATGCAAGCAACTGATTAGTGTGCATGAGAAACAATCACAAGCACACAAGACTGGGCTGAAATTCCCAAAGTCTATTGGTAGGTATTCCGTGCTAACTAATCCCAAAGCCAAAAATATGGAGGAGGAAATGAAGTGGAATACCATGAGAAGATTCAAGGCCCGAACTGATTTTGATTTTTGGGGTATAAAGAGCAAGCTCAAAAGGACATACACTCATGTCTATAGGTTTGAAGATGTTTGGGCAGACTGTCAGGATGAGGAGGATATAAGAAGGATGGACTTTAGTCGCCTTACTCTGGAACAAATTGAGAATCTGGATCTAGCTAAGATCCCAATGACTATGGAAGACACATATGACATAGTGGATCCTGTTTACTATGAGAAGAAGATTGTTGACTCCCCACTCCCAGTTGTGCAATGGTCGAAGAAGGAAAGCAAGTCCATTACTCAAAGGATCCCTCCTATCATAGCAAACACCAATGCTTGGTTGCTAAAGAAGAATCTTAGGATGAAACAGTTTCCCACTAGTTTGGGAGATGATGACAACAGTGATGGTGCATTGGGTAAGATAGCGATAGCTAAAACTAGAACCAAGAATCGGGCAGACTCACAAGCACTATCTTAAGCTCTAGTGGTACAATTAAAAGGTAAAGGGCCTAAAATCAAATTTATATTGAAAGGGCCAAAACAAGGTGAATCATCATTAGTGTCATAGGAGGTAGCAACAAAACAGCCAGAACAACCACCTATCAGTGAAGTTGGAAAGGCTAAAGAGGTCGAAGAAGGCGAAATTCCTCAACAAGAGGAAGTTCAGGTAGAAGAAGTACCACATTCAATTGAGGTAGATACGACAACTACTTCACAAGTAGTCATTCACTCTATTGATTCTATCTCTGATTCTGATCAAGAAGATGAAGATATTCATGAAGATGGAGATCTAAGTATGGGCATGCCGCAATCAGAGACTACTGGTCAATTTTTTACAATAACCAACTTCTCTACTTTAGATGATATCCCTTCATCTACTTTTGAATCTACCATGATGGACTTTAATGAAACTTTGCAAGATGCACTTGCAGAACAGGTTTCGGTAGATTTACCAATCATTACTACCACCGTCACAACCATCCCTTCATTGGTAAGCACTGAAGTTACACTGACGGCACCCTCAACTCTTCCACCAATAATTGAAGAGGTACCAGAAACAAATGTTCCATTAGATGCTTCAATATCAGCACCATCAATTACACTTGTAACTACTCCATTTTCCAGTCAACCTACTGCAGAATCTTTGACCCCAAGTTAGCAAGGAGCTGCTACTCCATCATCCAATCTGGAACTACCCCCTTTGATGGAAGTAGTGGCCCCCAAAAGGAAGAAACAGGTAATATCTCCTGATGAATTTGACTTTGAACTTTTGGTTCCTCCAAAGCCTAAGGGAACAAAGAAGCCAAAGACAGTATCTCGGGTGGTAGTAGACCCGGCTTCCAAAAGAAAATACACTAAAGTTATGGTGCCATCGTCAGATATGGACAAAGGCAGCATATGATCAAAAGATTATACCATGCAGTTTGTGGAGCTCGGAGTGGAGACACATAAAAGTGTGAAATTAGATTCTCAGACAGCCCTTAATTCTTTGTTGAGAAGACTAGATCAGGAGAGGGATGAGAAAAATACCCTAAAGCAGAAGTGTGAGCAGTTGACCAACGTCCTCCTAAAGGTAACTAGGCAAAGGGAGAATACATAAACTCTAAAAAAAGAGAGTTATATGCCCAACGCCAACCCACCAATTTAATTTCTTGTTAATTAGAGGAGAAATTTCATAAGGAACCTCCCCTTGATGAGAGGAGAGATTAATTTCTTAGCATAGAATTGTGTGAATTTTATGTTTTTTCATTAGTACGTTGGTGACAAAATATTCACCCAACAGGGCACAATATGGCAAGTGTCTTGGGAGAGCTACTATCTCTCTTGCACAAAGATTATCATCCTTTCGGAAGTGAATCGGGTAGCCTCTATCTTATAGTTCTTAGTCAAGAATTTTGTTTGAAATCACCCCTTGAAATCACACAAGCATGATTGAGGCCTATAGCCCAACAAGGTACCAAAACAAGATGTAGTCACGTAAACTTGATTGAGACCGCGAGGCCCTACAAAATGCTCGATATGAGAGATCTCAAAGAGAAAACTCAAATAATCCCATCCTCTGAGGCTTTAATCACCAAAGGCCTTTTTATTATAGTGAGTTGGAATGCTCAGGTCCATCTGTACTCACTTGGGTTGTTCTCACAGGGTGAGTACTTTTTCCCACTGTGACAGGCCCGCTAAAGGTACACAAATCTCAAAACTTAGAAAAAAGCTTCGAGGGTCTAGATTTCTGATTCTCTATAAAAGACAAGAGCATACTCTCCTACCTCTTAGATTTTTTTGAAAACACAAAAGATAGATTTTTTCTTTAACCAGATAGCAATTTAAGTGCCTAAGAAAATACTAAATGAATATACAATGTTTAGTCGATTCTCCTTAGGCAACCTGGAAAACCAATATGTCAGCAGTCATTTTCTTCTTAATTCTTTGGTAGGTGTATGTTTGATTGATAGATTCTTTAAAAAGCGTCTTGAAAACATTAAAATCCCAAAATTAGTTTCCAAAATAACATAAAAAATAATTATCAAGAGAAAATTCTAGCATGCAAGCTATAAATTAAACTAATCTAACAAGAATTTCCATTTTTTATGACTATCCTAGTTATGACAGTTTTGATAGTACTTCACTCTATCATTTATAACTTTTGAACCCAAAATAATTTGGAAAATATCTTTAGGGGAAATGTGGAAAACTTTGTTTTACAAAACATATTAAAATTTGGGTTAGATCCAACGGTTCAATAAAACGTTATACTCTCCGGACCGAGACCATGTTTGACTGTCACAGAAAAATGAGTAAAATGACAGTCCTGCACTCTGTCAATCATAACTTTCAAACCCAAAATATTTAGGAAAATCCCTTAAATTAACCTGTATAAAACTTTATTTTAAACATTATATCAAAAATTGGCTGAGATTCAATTGTTCAATAAAAAGTTATGCTCTCCAAACCGAGACCATTTTTGACTGTCATAGAAGAATGAGTAAAATGACAGTCCTGCACTCTGTCAATAATAACTTTCAAACCCAACATCTTTAGGAAAATCCATTTGGTGAACCTATCTACAACTTGATTTTAAAAAATATATAAAAAATTGGTTGAGATCCAACGGTTCAATAAATAGTTATGCTCTCCAAACCAAGACCATTTTTGACTGTCATAGAAGAACAATAAAAAAGAAAGATTTTTATTTGCAAATTTAACACATGTTTATTAGTTATAAAAACCAAACATTAAATTTGTTCAAGAAAAATTAGAAATCTTGTAGTTGTAGGTTTGAGCCCCATTGTGGGCACCAGAAATGTGTGTGTGAAAAGTGGACTAAGAATCTGTATCTGCAAGACACAACACTTCAATCAAGTCATTACATGCATGGTTAATCGGATATAATCAATGAATAATAAACCATAACAAATCGACCCATTGCCTTCTAAAAGATGTGAGTATAAGATTGCTCTCAGATTATAAGCAATACCAGTGACTAGACAACATCAAGACAAAGGATTTTATCTATATGAACATGATGAATGCTAGATGGATGCAATATTAATCTAACAATATTTTTGCAATATTAAACTAAATGATTTAAATCAATATGAAATAATTAATATGCAATGAGCCTAGAGAAAAAATAGTATAATAATGATATATTCTCCAGCCTCTCTTTGAATGAGAGATGAGCCTGAATTTATAGAAAATTCAGAAAGAAACCAATGGTTGAGATCAAATGATGATGAGCGGTCAAGATTTTCCAAGAGGAAGCACAATCCAGGTGAATTGATGTGATTGGATGCTTTTCTCAGTTTTAAAGGAAATTGAACTACAATTAAGATTAAATCAAGAAAAAACTAAATTAAAGGAAATTGAACTAAAATTAAGATAAAATCAAGAAAAAACTGATTTATTATCTATTTCATTCAATTTTAATATTTAATTGTTTTAATTGCTTTCTTTGAGATTATCTATCAATTTTTAATTTGTTTTTTCATGATTGTCTCCAATTGATTTCTTTTCTCAATTAATTCCTTTTTTCATTTATTTCCATTTTTCAAGATTTGTGCTCAACTAATTTATTTAATTGAATTAATTCCTCTTTTTTGATTTGTTTCCTTTTTTGAAGATTTATGGCAATTTGATTTATTTAATTAAATATGCTAGGATATTTAATTAAAACAAATAAGATAATTGTTTAAAATGATTTACTTGGAATGATCAATCAATTAAATAAATATTTAATTAATATTGAGTGTTTGATTTGCCATGTGACATTGATGATTTTAGGAATTAATTGTGTGCTCAAGATTTATTTAATTTCCTTTGGTTAGGACCTTAGTGACATTGTCGAGATTAGGGGCCCATGGTTTAGATGACCATTTTTAGGGTATTACATCAAGTACTTTGATTGACATATGAATATACCTTTATCAGTCTGTGAAATCTGCAATCCTAAGAAGAATTTTATCTCCCCAATCATAGACATTTCAAATTCTTCCTGCATCTTATTAGAAAAGTCTTTACACAATCCATCTTCACCTCCAAAAATGATATCATCAACAAAAACTTCAATAACCAAGATGTCATCATTAGTTACTTTGTAATATAAGTTGTTGTCAGCATTACCTTTAGTGTAACCAAGCTTCAAAATATATTTGTCCAATCTAGCATACCAAGCTCTAGGAACTTGCTTCAATCCATATAAAGCTTTCCTTAACCTGCAAACCATATCTTTGTCATTTTTCAAAGAAAATCCATCAGGTTGTTCAATGTTAACTTCCTCTTCAAGATCACCATTTAGAAATGCACATTTAACATTCATTTGATATACTTTATAGTTCTTGTGTGCTGAAAATGTTAGAAATAATCTGACTACCTCAATTCTAGCTACCGGTGCAAAGGTTTCATTGTAATCAATTCCCTCTTTTTGTGAATATCCTTCACACATTAATCTTGCTTTGTTTCTCATTACCTTACCATCTTCAGTAAGTTTATTTCTGAATACCCATTTAGTTCCAATTACATTTTTGTTTTTAGGTCGAGGAACCAATGTCCATGTATTATTCTTTTCAATTTGTTCCAATTCATCTTCCATAGCCTTAATCAAATGTTTATCTTCACATGCCTCAAAAATAGTTGCTGGTTCAATTTGAGAAATTAAGCATACCTCTTCATTTGCCAGTCTTCCTCTTTTCATAACACCTTGATACTTATTCCCATTTATCTAACTTTCAGAGTGATTCAATCTTGCATACCTGGGTGTATTCACTTGCTGTTGTACTTCAGTCACTGTGGAATTATCAGATGATTCCAGTGTGACTGGATCAATATTCTCTACCGGTGCACTCAGTGTAGGTTTATTTTTTATTATCTCAACTACTGGTTCAGAGTCCATGGACCTTGAATTACCTCGAAATTGTTCATCAATCTTCACATTTGCACTCTCAATGATTTTTTGCAATCTTTTATTAAAACATCTATATGCCTTGCTCTTAGATGAATAACCAATAAATATTCCTTCATAACTTCTAGGATCAAATTTACCAATATAATCATCTCTCCTAATATAAAATTTGCTTCCAAATATTCTGAAATATTTAAGAGTAGGAGTATTACTAAACCATAGTTCATGAGGGGTCTTACTGGTTTCACTTTTGATGTGAACTCTGTTGAATGTGTAAACCATTGTATTAACTGCTTCTTTCCAATACACATGAGGTAGGTTTGCTTCTGATATCATGCTTCTAGTTGCATCTAGAATAGTTTTGTTCTTCCTTTCCACAACTCCATTCTACTGGGGTGTCTGAGGTGCTGATAATTGTCTTTTGATTCCATTCACTTCACATAATGTAATAAATTCCTTAGATGTGAATTCACCTCCTTGATCTGATCTTAAACATTTAATTTTCTTACTGGTTTCATTCTCTACCATTACCTTGAATAGTTTGAATTTCCCAAAAGCTTCTAATTTCTCCCTAAGAAAAGTAACCCAACACATTCTAGAATAATCATCAATGATTAACATAAAATATCTATCTCCTTGTAAACTTCTAGTTCTTGCCGGACCACATAAATCAATATGAATTAAATCAAGAACATTATTGGATTTCTCTGGAATACTTTTAAAAGTTGCTCTAACTTGCTTTCCAAATTGACATTCCTTACATACCAGATTGTGAGGTTTTACAATCTTAGGTAAATCCCTTCCTGCTTTAGTTGTACTGATCTTCATAATACAATCAAAATTTACATGACAAAGTCTCTTATTCCATAACCAACTTTCATCAATATGTGCAATCAAGCATGTTTTCTCATTGTTATTCAAGTGATAGATATTACCTCTAGTTTGATTACCGGTTGCAATCTCCAAACTAGTTCTATTCATGATTTTGCATTTATCATTCTTGAATTGTAATTGAAATCCCTTTTCAACTAATTGACCAACACTCAAAAGATTATGCTTCAAACCTTCAACATAATAAACGTTGCCAGTATTGTGCCTACCATCAAAAGATATAGTGCCATTTTCCTCTAATCAAACAATATTTATCATCCCCAAATCTTACTAGACCTCCATTGTATTCCTGAAAGGTTAAGAATTCACTTTTGTCACCAGTCATATGATCTGAACATCCAGAATCAATAATCCATTCATCCTTTTCTTCAATTTACTCTTACCGGCAACACATCATCCTGACAATTAATCTTCCCTTCCAGTTGTTAGGACCAGGAGACAACTGAGAGGGGGGGTGAATCAGTTCTCCATTAATTTCAACCAAAATATAACTTAATCAAACTTGATGCAAAATACCAGTAAACCAAACTTAATGTCGGTTGACAGTTTAACAATATCGGTAAAGTTTAATGCATGAAACAGAAAGACAAATAACAACCACTACACATAACACAAATATTTGTATGTTGAAACCCTGTAAGGGGAAAAACCATGGTGGGAAACCTTACCCACAATCAGATGATACTACTGCAAATAGTATGTGTGTACAAATGGGGTCTGCACATGCAGAAAGGCCAACTACCTAGAGCTCATTGCTTAATCACAAAATGGGAGTCACACTGACTAAAATTGGATGGTTAAATCTAATGATAATGAACTGCTCAAAATAGCATCTTCATATGCTGGATTCAGTACCGGTTAAGCTCTGATTTTCTTCTCCATACCTTCCTTGAATCTTCAAATGATGTCTGTGTGTATAGCTCTTCTTATATTTGCATATACCAAATATTACAACCTTGTAATACCTTATTACCTTCCCTATATCAATCTCACAAATGAGATCTTAAATATATACCAAAACCTAAGACCAAATGTGTAGCTCGGCTCACTAAGAATTTTACAATAAAATTAATTAAAAATGAATCAATATTCGATGCATCATGTCAGCTCAATGCATTTAAAATAATAACCGATCAATATATCATCTCCATAACATGTCATGCTGATCTGGAATAGATAACGCTTGTCGATCCGTAACCTAGACCAATTTGCTGGTAACAGCAAATATGCAAACTTGATTAGACCAATAACCAAATCACCAAAACCAAGTGTCCAAACAATGTCTTCAACATAAACAAGTAATCTCTGGATGATAACAGATCATCCTCAGTGCCGGTGAACAACATAACCTGTCAGTGAACCAAATACCGGTGATTGTGCATAAGTCACTGAACATACTGGTGAACATAACCAAAGATCTTCAGTGCTAATAAGTGTTCACAAGTATTGATAAGTGTTGACATCAATGACAAAAGCAATGCAATACATCCATAATACCAACACCGGTATGTCTTTATGTCATTCTTTTGTTCTTCTCACCGGGTGTTGTTGTGATTCATCTAACATTCTGCCTCTTCATCAAAAATAACCAGCCAACCTTCATATCAGTTTATGCCTTACCAGTTATTACTCAAGCATTCCAACACACTCCTACATCTCACCTCATAATAGTGATATCATCTTTCAACTTAGAACATACTTATCTTCTTTATGTAGGTTCAATCTTCTTCATACCGATTGACATACACTACTGGTAACCTGCAATACTAGTTGGCATCAATGACAACTCAATGCCAACAATCTCCCCCTTTAGCATTAATGTCAACACTTTTTGTATTGGTTTCTCTCCCCCTTTAACAAGAATGGAAAAGGGAAACTTAGTCTGACACCAATCATACTACCAGAGTCCAACCTTATTCTCTCCCTTTGTCTTAAACCGCCAGAACACATTCTCCCCCTATGTCCATGCTTCATGATTCAAGAGTCATAAGATAGTAACAATTGTTGACTCCCTATGAACCATACAGCTCTATACACATTTAAGTGTTGCCAAATGGTGGGACAACTCCCATATTTTTTCTCAAGTACTCAAATGTGCCCAAAGGAAGTGGCTTGGTAAATATGTTGGCAATCTGCTGACCAGTTGGAACATACTCTACTATAACCTCCTTGTCTACTACCTTCTCCCTCAAGAAGTGATACCTTATTACAATGTGTTTTGTTCTTGAGTGCAATACTATATTCTTGTAGATGTTGATTTCACTTAAGTTATCACACCAGATTGGAATAGGTTCCGGTATCTCCACCTGTATGTCCTTCATTGTCTACTTCATATATAATATCTATGAACAACATGTAGCAATTGCTATATACTCGGCCTTCATAGTAGATAATGACATTGAATCTTATTTATTGTTGTGCCATGATACTAATTTGTCTCCTAAGTAGAAAGAACCTCCACTTGTACTCTTTCGGTCATTAATACATCTTGCCCAATCTGCATCAGTATAAGCCTACAAAGTGAAGTCTCCTTTCTTTGGATACCACAGACCACAAGTGATTGTTCCTTGCAGGTACCTGAAGATTCTCCTAACTGCATTTAAGTGAGACTGTTTAGGAGCATCTTGGAATATTGCAACCATACAAACCGCTTGTACTATACCTAGTCTAGATGGTGTTAGATATAATAGACTACCAATCGTAGACCTATACAGTGTTTTCTCTACTTCTGGTGACTCATCTAGTTTGCTCAATTTACGACCGGTAACCATGGGAGTACTTACTGATTTGATGTCCTCGATTTGAAACCTTTTCAACATGTTTTTAACATACTTGGTTTGTGAGATGAAAAATCCTTTCTCCTGTTGTGAGATCTGCAAACCAAGAAAATAAGACAACTCACCCAACATGGACATCTCAAATTCTATCTTCATCTGATATTCAAATTCTTTGCACATGATATCTTTGTCTCCACCAAAGATAATGTCATCCACATACACAACAACTATAATCATATGATCTCCATCTACCTTGATATACAAGTTGTTGTTTGCATTCCCTTTCCAGAATCCTTTCTCTTTCAAGTATTTGTCTAACCAGGAATACCATGCACTGGGGGCCTATTTCAAACCATACAAGGCTTTCTTCAACCGGCACACAAAACTCTCATTATCATGTAATAGATATCCTTCTGGTTGTTCCATATACACTTCTTCTTAAATATTACCATTCAAGAACGCAAATTTGACATCCATTTGGTAAACCTTATATCCTTTATAGGAAGAGAAAGCTTAAAACATTCTTATTGCCTCTAACCTAGCAACTGGTGCAAAGGTTTCTTCGAAACTTAAATACCTTCAACTTGAGCATACCCTTTGCAAACTAACCTTTCTTTATGTTGGATTATCTTTCCTTCTTCATTCATCTTGTTCCGGTAGACCCACTTGGTACCTATGACATTCGTGTCTGTCGGTCTAGGAACAAGTTCCCAAGTTTAATTTTTATCAATTTGTTTCAGCTCTTCATCCATGGTATCTACCCACTTCTCACTTTTGCTAGCTTCATCAAAAATTTTGGGCTTAAGTTCTGTCATGAGGTAGAAATTTACATGCTCATCATTCCAAGCTAGTCTCCTTCTAGTCTTCACACCTTCATTTTTATCTCCTATGATCTGTTCTTTCGGATGGTTCTTTTGTAGATACCAGTTGGGGTTCTTGCTTGGTGCTTCTTCTGCTTGTCCATTGTCAAATTTTTTTTCATACTCAACATCGGAATCATCAATGTGGGGTGTCAGTGTAGATTTTGTCTTATGTAGGTCTTCATATATTATCACATTTATACTATCAACCATTTTTCTTAATCTCTTGTTGTAGCATTTGTAGGATTTACTATTGGTTGAGTAACCCAAGAAGATTCCTTCATCACTCCGGGAATCAAAACTTCCTAATCCATCAGCATCTCTCTTTATAAAATATTTACTTCCAAACACTCTAAAATTCTTTAGTGATGGTTTTCGGTCATACCATAACTCATAAGGAGTCATTCTACTATTCACTCTTTACTCTACCCGGTTTAATGTGTAGACAACAGTATGAGTTTCTTCCTTCCAGTATGTATCTGGTATGTTAGCCTCATTCAAAATTGTTCTAGCCATATCCTTCACTGTTCTATTCTTCTTCTCTTCCACACCATTTTGTTGTGGTGTTCTTGTTACTGAATACTATCTCTGGATCCCATGTCTCTCACAGTAGTCAATAAACTCACTGGAAAAATATTCTCCACCCCGGTCTTATCTTAAGCACTTTAACCGATATCCACTATCATTTTTAACCATTCCTTTGAAAGTCTTGAATCTTTCAAATGCATGTTATTTTTCTTGCAAAAATGTCACCCAAGTCATCCTTGAGTAGTCATCAATGAATAGCATGAAGTATCTATCACCGATTAGAGCCCTTGTCCTTATTGGTCCACACAAATCTGTATGTACTAATTCCAGAGGTCTTGAGGTATTGTACTCTTTTGTTTTTCCACTTACTTTGATTTGCTTGCCTCTGATGCATTCATCAAAAAAGGCACTTTCCCGTTTAGTTATTTGTGGAATATTTTTACATACCATTTTTCGCTTATCTTCACTAGATTATCAAAGTTCACGTGGCCTAATCCTCGGTGCCACAACCAACTTTCTGTTGGTATTATGGATGTGTTGCATTTGTTTTTTCATTGATATCAACACTTGTCAACACTTGAGAACACTTGGAGATCTTTGGTTATGTTCACCGGCATGTTCAGTGACTTGTGCACACACTAGTATCTAGTTCACCAGCAGGTTATAATGTTCACTGGAACTGAGAATGATCTGTTATCATTTGGAGATTACTTGGTTATGTTGAAGATATTGTTTGGACTCTTGGTTTTGGTGATTTGATTATTGGAACAATCGAGTTTGCATATTTACTATTACTGGCAAATAGGTCTAGGTTATGGACCGGCAAGCATTATCTATTCCAGATCAGCACAACACATTATGGAGATGATTTATTATTGTTGTAAATGCATTGAGCCCATATCATGCATCACATATTGATTCATTTGTAATTGATTTTAATTGTAATATCTTAGTGAGCCGACCTACACAATTGGTCTTACGTTTTGGTATATATGTAAGATATCATTTGTGAGATTATGTAGAAGAGAGTGTGTGAAAATATTATAATAAGGTATATGCGAATATAAGCAGAGCTATACACGCAAACATCATTTGAAGATTTAAGGAAGGTTTGAAGAAGGCAATCAGAGCTTAACCAATATTGAATCCAGCATATGAAGATGCTATTTGAGCAGTACATTATCATTGGATTTAACCATCCAATTGTAGTCAGTGTGACTCCCATTTTGTGATTGAGAAGTGATCTCTATGCAGTTGGCCTTTCTACATGTGCATACCCCATTTGTACACACATACTATCTGTAGTAGTATCATCTGATTGTGGGTAAGGTTTCCCACCGTGGTTTTTCCCCTTACAGGGTTTCCACATACAAATAATTGTGTTATGTGTTGTGTATGTTATTTGTCTTTATGTTTCATGCATTAAACTTTACCATTACTGCAATTAACTGTTAAACTGTCTACTAGCATTAAAGTTTGGTTAAGTTATATTTGGTTGAAATTAATAGACAACTAATTCACCCCCCCCCCCCTCTTAGTTGCCTCTGGGACCTAACAATTGGTATCAGAGCCTAGTCCTCTTTTTGTAGAAGTTTAACAACTTGAGGAAATCCTATGTCTACTAACTATTTCAGAAAGGATAGTTCGAAGCTTGATGGAACCAACTATGGTATATGGAAGATCAGAATGGAGACTCGTCTGAATTGCATTGGAAAGGACATATGGGATGTTACAAAGAATGGCTATGTTGTTCCTACTCAAGGTCAACCTAATCCACCAACCTTGGCTAAAGATGAAGAAAATGATTACAAAGCAAGAGAAGCACTTTTGAGTGCATTGTCAAATCAGCAAATCATGGGATTATCAGACCGATCTACTACAAAAGCTATTTGGGACAAATTGGAGACATTGAATGAAGGTGATACCATAGTCAAAATTGTAAAACTGGAATGCTTCCAGGTCAAGTAGGAAAATCTGAAAATGGAAGAAGATGAAAGGATTTCTGCTTTTATGGAAAGAGTTAATGAAATTGTTTTGGGTATACAATGTTGTGGAGGATCCTTAAGTGAAGATGAAATAGTTTCTAAAGTTTTAAGAGCTTTGCCACCGGCATACAAAATGAAATTAACTACTATTAATGAATTGAGAACAATTCCTAATGCATCAATATCTAGAGATACCTTGGTTGGAAAACTTTCAGCTTTTGAACTTGAGGAATTTGGTCCTATTGCTACAATTAAGACATATTTGGCTTTCAAAGCTTCATCATCTGTAGCATCATCATCATCATCTGAAAAATTTGATTGGAAAGTACTCTATGCTAGAGAACTTGAAAAAATCAGAAGAGAGAATGAAGAACTTGAAGAGCTTGAAGCACTATTTGCAAGGAAAATGCCTAATGGTCCAGTTGGAAGTAAGTATGAAGGTAAAACACCATTTAAATGTTTTAACTGCAATAAAATTGGTCATATGGCATCTAGGTGTCCTAATAGACATGCAAGATTGAAAGAAGAAGCTAAAAGAACATATAAACCTAACCCTGAATATCAAAGGTCCAGATTTAAGAAGAATAGAGACAAATCATGTTACTATGTTGATGAAGGAGTTACTGATGATTCTGATGAGGAACCGGTAGACAATGGATGGGCTTTTGTTGCAATAATAGAAGATCAACTGACACCTACTATTCAACTGGTACAGTAGGCCCTGGCAGCTAAAATTGAAGAAAAGGATGAATGGATTATTGATTCTGGATGTTCACATCATATGACTGGTGATAAGAGTAAATTCTTAACCTTTCAAGAATACAATGGAGGTCTAGTAAGATTTGGAGATGACAAAGCTTGTTTGATCAGAGGAAAAGGCACTATATCTTTTGATGGTAAGCACAATGTTGATAATGTTTACTATGTTGAAGTTTTGAAGCATAATCTTTTTAGTGTTGGTCATTTAGTTGAAAAATGATTTCAATTACAATTCAAGAATGGTAAATGCAAAATCATGAATAGAACTGGTTTGGAAATTGCAACCAGTAATCAAACTAGAGGTAATATCTTTCATTTGAATAAAAATGAGAAGACATGCTTAATTACACATATTGATGAAAGTTGGTTATGGCATAAGAGACTTTGTCATGTAAATTTTGATTGCATTGTGATCAACACATTTAAGACAGTAAGAGATTTACCTAAGATTGTTAAACCTCACAATCCGGTATGTAAGGAATGTCAATTTGGAAAGAAAGTTAGAGAAACTTTTAAAAGTACTCCAGAAAATCCAATAATGTTCTTGACTTAATTCATACTAATTTATGTGGTCCAGCAAGAACTAGAAGTTTACAAGGAGATAGATATTTTATGTTAATCATTGATGATTATTCTAGAATATGTTGGGTTACTTTTCAAAGGGAGAAATCAAAAGCTTTTGGGAAATTCCAACTATTCAAAGTGATGGTAGAGAGTGAAACCAGTAAGAAAATCAAATGTTTGAGATCAGATCAAGGAGGTGAATTCACATCTAAGGAATTTAATACATTTTGTGAAGTGAATGGAATCAGAAGACAATTATCAGCACTTGGAACACCCCAGCAAAATGGAGTTGTGGAAAGGAAGAACATAACTATTTTGGATGTAGCTAGAAGCAAGATATCAGAAGAAAACCTACCTCAGGTGTATTGGAGAGAAGCACTCAGTACAACTGTTTATACATTCAATAGAGTTCACATCAAAGGTGAAACCAGTAAGACCCCTCATGAACTATGGTTTGGTAATACTCCTGCTCTTAAATATTTTAGAATGTTTGGAAGCAAATGTTATATTAGGAGGGATGATTATATTGGCAAATTTGATCCTAGAAGTGATGAAGGAATATTTCTTGGTTATTCATCTAAAAGCAAGGCATATAGATGTTTTAATAAGAGATTGCAGAAAATCATTGAAAGTGCAAATGTGAAGATTGATGAACAGTTTAGAAAGTCTATAGACTCTAAAAAGGTAGTTGAGATAATCACAAATGAACCTACAATGAGCACACTGGTACAAAATGTTGATGCAGTCACACTGGCATCATCTGAGAATTCTACAGTGATTGAAGAATAGCAGCAAGTGAACACACCCAAGTATGTAAGATTGAATCACTCTGAAAGTTAGATAATTGGGAATAAGTATCAAGGTGTTATGACTAGAGGAAGACTGGAAAATGAAGAGGTATGTTTAATTTCTCAATTTGAACCAGCAACTATTAATGAGGCATGTGAAGATAAACATTGGATTAAGGCCATGGAAGATGAATTGGAACAAATTGAAAAGAATAACACATGGACATTGGTTCCCCGGCCTAAAGACAAAAATGTAATCGGAACTAAATGGATATTCAGAAATAAACTTAATGAAGATGGTAAGGTAGTCAGAAACAAAACAAGATTAGTGTGTAAGGGGTATTCAGAGAAAGAAGGAATTGATTATAATGAGACCTTTGCACCGGTAGCTAGAATTGAGGCAGTCAGATTATTCTTAGGTTTTGCAGCACACAAGAACTATAAAGTATATCAAATGGATGTTAAATGTGCATTTTTGAATGGAGATCTTGAAGAGGAAGTTTACATTGAACAACCTAATGGATTTTCCTTGACAGATGACAAAGATATGGTTTGCAAGTTAAGGAAAGCTTTATATCGATTGAAGCAAGCTCCTAGAGTTTGGTATGCTAGATTGGACAAATATCTTTTGAAGCTTGGTTACACTAAAGGTAATGCTAATAACAACTTATACTACAAAGTGACTAATGATGACATCTTGGTTATTGAAGTTTTTGTTGATGATATAATTTTTGAAGGAGAAGATGGATTGTGTAAAGACTTTTCTAATAAGATGCAGGAAGAATTTGAAATGTCTATGATTGGGGAGATAAAATTCATTTTAGGATTGTAGATTTCACAGACTGATAAAGGTATATTCATAAATCAATCAAAGTACTTGAAGTAATTACCTAAGAAATTTGGCATGGAAAACTCTAAATTGGTAAGTACACCTATGACTACAACTGATAAACTATCTTTGAAGGATGAATCAACACCTGTTAATCCAACAAGATACAAGTCTATGATAGGAGGTTTATTGTATTTAACACAAACAAGACCTAATATTATGAATGTAGTATGTATTGTTTCAATATTTCAGAGTAATCCTAAGGAAAATCATGAATCAACAATAAAAAGAATTTTCCAGTGCCTACAAGGCACAACAAATATTGGCTTATGGTATCCTAAAGATGAAAACTTTTATTTATGTGTATACACTAATGCAAATTGGGCAGGAGATGTAGATGACATAAAAAACACCACCGGCGAAGAATTTTTTCTTGGTATCAGACTAATTTGATGGTTGAGCATGAAACAAAGTTGTATATCAATATCAATAGTAGAATCAGAATATGTTGCAGCAGCAACTAACTGTACACAAGTATTATGGATTAAGCAAATTTTGAAGGACATCAAGGTAAAATGCAAAGAACCTATAATCATTTACTGTGATAATATGGCAGCAATTGCTATATCAAACAATCTGGTATTTCACTCAAAAACTAAACATGTTTCTATCAAATTCAATTTTCTAAAAGAGAATGTTGAAGCAAAAGAAGTGAAATTGGTTTATGTGAATACTAAAGAGAAGATTGCACATATCTTTACTAAGCCTTTGCCTAAGGAAACTTTTCAATATCTAAGAGAGCAGCTTGGAGTTATACCCTCACCGGTAGAAACTTAGACAATTGGAGCATGGCATCAGATTGGTAGAATTTAACAGAGAAACTTTTTTTGGGCTTTGATGAAGGAGAGCTACTTCTCAGGGGGAGTAGATTGAACAAATTTGGTTATAACAATTGGTATTTGTAACAAGTTCTATGAACTGATTGTATTTGGTTTTGTATTGCTTTGGCATTTGATGTCAAAGGGGGAGAGATATCTATGGAAAAACACTTTATCTTTTGGGGAGAGATTGTTACTCTCTGTATCTGGGTGAATTCACAAAGCTGGTTCCCACTTTTGCCAATGAAGGAATTTGGTGAAAGTGGGAACTTTGATTTTCTAGGTGTTCGAGCGAAATAGTGGTATTCGTTCGAACTACCCCTGGGAGTTCGAGCGAACCACGTTGCGGACCTAGGTTCGCTCGAACCGCGGGTGACTTTGTACGGGTTGAAATCAAGCCTATTGGTTTGAGTGAATGGGGGTTCACTCGAACCATAATGGATTCGAGCGAACCCCATTCGCTCGAAGTACTGTTCATTTGAACCCTCTAATTTGAGGTTTCTCCCAAAAAATTTCAGAATTCTGAAGAATTAATGACTTCAGAGCTTTGGTTCAAAGCACGAATGAAATAATCTTGATAACCCAAAAATATTAAATTGTAGTACTCGGAGCAAGCTTTCCAACGAGTATAATTTTGTTATATTTTGAATTTATTATGTTCTTGTTTTTTTAATTTTATGGAAAATTGGTTTTTCATCGAACATGAACTTCTTTGTTCAACGCATTGGGAAAAATAAGAAACTAATTCAAAAAAAATTTGAAAAATATCTATGCCCCTGGTATTGATGTCTTCTTTCTAACAAAAATAAATAAATTGAATTTTGATTTATATAGAACAAGTTATGTGTTCAAACGTAAACCTATGTCTAAATTATGACTAGTAGGAACTTCAAAACTTTATAAAATGAAAAATATTGAACATATCACTATAAAACCAAATGCAAGCCCTGGATATTGATGTTACAAACCAAAATTTGAAAGAATTGAGTTTTTATCATTTATAGAAAAAATGTTATACATTTCAGGAGGCATCTCACTCTTAAAAAATGTAGTTTGTTGTAAAAAACTACTTTTCGAGGGAGATGGAAAATTTTTTAAAAAATCCTTCAAAAAAATTTGAAAAAAAAGTATATAGAATCTACAAACAAAATGCTAGAAATCACTAATTTATATCATCTTCAAATTTTTAATAGTTTAAAAGTTATAGTTCTCGGAAGTTGAAGATTATTTTAAAAATGTACATCTCAGTGTCAAAAGTGGCAAAAAAGTGGGAACCATTATTGTGAATTCACCCATCTATATTTTAATGATCTCTTTTTGAGATTGTTGGTTTTTGGTTTTTGGCATTTTTGCTTTGGCACTTAGATGGTTTTTCCATCTTGTGTTGCCATGAATGCCAAAGGGGGAGATTGTTGGTATTATGGATGTGTTGCATTGGTTTTGTCATTGATGTCAACACTTGTCAACACTTGAGAACACTTGGAGATCTTTGGTTAGGTTCACCGACATGTTCAGTGACTTATGCACAGTCACTGGTATCTAGTTCACCGACAGGTTATATTATTCACCGATGCTGAGGATGATCTGTTATCATCTGGAGATTACTTGGTTATGTCAAAGACATTGTTTGGACTCTTGGTTTTGGTGATTTGATTATTGGCACAATCGAGTTTGCATATTTGTTGTTACCGACAAATAGGTCTAGGTTATGGACCAGCAAGCATTATCTATTCCAGATCAGCACGACATGTTATGGAGATGATTTTTTATTGTTGTAAATGCATTGAGCCAAGATTCATTTGTAATTGATTTTAATTGTAATATCTTAGTGAGCCGACCTACACAATTGGTCATGTGATTTGAGCAACCACTATCTACTACCCATAGATTCCTCCTTTCAGTATGTAGGGCAGTCTGTACAATCAATCTTGACCCTGTCTTGTTCTTCTCCTTCTCTACCCAAACCTATTTCTCTTCTTTCTTTTCCTCTTCTGTCATCTTGTGTTCTAATTTTCTCTTTGTCTTCTGATTCGATACTATTTCTTTTGCTCATCAGTTCTCAGTTTACAATTCCTTGCTATGTGATCAAACTTTTGACACTTATAACATCACATTAGCATTGAAAGATGTATTCAAGGCACAGTTCTCCTACACTCATAACTCTTATGACCAAACTCATTGCAATTATAACTTGTGCCATTTGTACCTTGTAATAAACCAAATGAGTTTCTACTCTCAAAACTGGGCTTTAGACTCATCTTCCTACAATTTGTCATTCTATGACCGAACTTATTACACCGATGACAATAACCATGAAAGTTTGGACCATACTGGTTAGGTTGCCTTGGTTCTGCAAATGACTCCCACACTGGGGGTCTTCCTTTCATGTTGTTGACTCTGGTGAATCCTTCATGATCAACTCTTGTATTTCTCCTTGGATCTGCATGTCGATACAGTGAGTGTGGCCTCTGGTTCATTGATTGAGTATACCAAATTGTGTGGTGGTTTCTAACAACATCTACATATGTCTTCTTACCAGTATCCTTTCTTACTATAAATATCTTCTTCTCTTCACCTTCATTTGAAGAAGTGAATTGTATCTCCTTACCAGATGTGTCTTTGTTGGTTGAACTTTGTCCTTCTTCAAATCCTAACCATCGGTATCCTTTGAAGACTTTTTCTTGCCCAACATTTTATCTAGGGCCTCTTTGTTTCTTTCATACATGCTTCTCATCATCAGTTCATTCTTTCTCTTCTCTGATTCCTTCTAGAGCTTAACAATTTCTTCTTCTAGGTTCTAATGTTCCTTCTCCTTTTCACCCAAGCCGGTGCTAGTAACTTCACAGATCCTCTTTGCCACTTCCAATTGAATTTTTAGCTTTGCAATTGTTTTCTTGGATTCTTCAAGAGATTTATCCAGCATCTCTAGTTCTTCAGTTGCAGCCTTTTTCACCTTCTTCAAATCTCTTCTTGTTTTCTTCAGCTCTTCCAAGGAACTCATGAGCTCTACTTCAAGATCTACTTCTCCTTCTTTCTCTTCTTCTTCTCCTTCTTCAGGTACCGGGACCTCCTTGGCCATAAAAAGGTTTGCTCTAACTTCATCTTCATTGCAACACTCATCTGAAGCACTCTCCTCATCTGTGGTATAATTTTCATGTGTGTAAAGGTTGCTCTGCTTCCAGTTTCCTCTTCTACCATGCTGGTAGGCATTCTTCTTCTTGCCCTTATCGTTTGATCTGCTACCACTTGATTGATCATCTTCATTCTTATCACTATAGGGACATTTGACTGCAAAATGTCCAATCTTTCCACAATTGAAACATTTCAAGGGCACCTTGCCTTTATATTTGTCAGAACCCCTCTTGATTCTTCTGACAAAGTTTGCCATGACATCATCAGAATCTTCACCGGTTCCATCTTGAATAGAATCTGGTTTTCCTTTCCTTGATGTTTTGAATGCAGCTTCTTTCTTCACAGCCTCAGTGCTGGAAGTCCTCATCTCATAAGTAGTTAGGGAACCATATAGCTCATCCAGTGTAAAGGTTTTCAGAGCTTTTTCTTCTTCTATTGTTGAAACCTTTGTATCATACTTAGATGTGAGAGATCTAAGTACTTTCTTCACTACCACTTCATCTTTTATTTCTTCTCCAAGCCCTCTAATGGTGTTTGTTGTTTCATCAATCCTTTGGAGATAGTCAGCAATCTTCTCTTCATCTCTCATCTTCAAACCCTCAATTTGTGCTCTCAATGTCTATAGCTTGGCTTCCTTGACTTTAAAATTGCCTTCAACTATTTTCTGCAACTTATCCCAAGTTTCTTTGGCAGATGAGAAGTGCATAACCTTAACAAACTTATTATCAGATAACCCACTAAGAATGGCATTTTCAACTTTAGCATCATTCTCATATTCTTTCTTAGCATCCGGATCAATAGGGGGAACACTTGGGACTATATACCTATTTAGAACCGATTTCCATACATCAAAACCTAGAGAAGACAAATAGGTTTCCATTCTTCTACTCCAAAAGGCATAGTTGACACCATCAAACATAGGAGAGTTTGAGGAGGTAGATCTATTTCTTTCCTTTGTGAACACTTGATGGGATCTACCCAAGCTGGAGAATGCTTTGACAAATCAGGGCACCTAGGCTCTGATACCAATTGTTGGACACAATTGATCACTAAGAAGGGGGTGAATCAGTTATTTAAACACTTCTTTTCTAATAGGGGATATATTGGTCCAATATAAACCAAAGAGAGTGTTGATCGACAAACTGAACAATGTAAACTAAGTGTGTGAAAGTATTTTCTATAAAGTCAATATAACACATACACAAGAATGCATCACATAACACTAGATATATGAGGAAAACCTAATGTGGGAAAAACCTCAGTGAGAATAGATGCTGGAGATCTTCTGCTCCAATCTAGCTTCACAATGAAAATGATCTGATTACAATTTTAGGGCACCAACCCAATGAGCACCAAACCCTAATTTATGAGCACTGACTCAAAGGAGCACCAACTCCTGATCAATTTATAGGCTACAACCTAAAGGATCTACAAACCCTGCACTAAGCACCTACTTAGTGAAGACAATATGAAAGTTCAAATAAATAAATAAATTCCCTATTGCAAATGAAGTTTTGCAACCCTTCAATACTTTGCACTATTGGTTTCAATCTTACTAGTCTATGAAAACTCCACACACACTACAATACTACCTTTAAGTTGGTTCTTACTCTTGTAAAGTGGAAAAATCGAACCCTAGTTGTTCTCCCCTCCCCAACTCCAAGGAGAGAGAAGGGAGATTCACTAGGGTTGATGGTTTTCACTTAGGGGAGACTTTACATTCAAAAGAGGGGTTGAAACCCACAAGATCCAATCCCACGCAATGCAAGATTGGATTCTATATGAGTTTCAAGGGTTGTGATAGCAAGGATACCCTCTTTTGTAAAGAATGTAGATAGAATGATTAAGCTAGGAATGCATAGAAAGTAGGAAAGATTCACTTATAAACTGAGATAGGGATATGATATGAAGCTGGGGACCTGGAATTAGCAGTAAAATGTCGAGACGGCGCTGTCCTACAAATTTGAGCAAAAGTTGATAGGACGATAGTGCCCGGCGTGCACACGGTCCTCCAAAAAATCCGCAAAACGAAGGGTGATCTGTTCGTCTCTACACAAGGATTCCAGATCTTCAATTTCAGCCGCGTACCTGCAACCTACACACAAAAAAGTGAAGACAATTGGGGGGTTAGGGATTAGGGGTTTGCCCTTAGGTCAAACCCCAGTTTTGGAATTAACCAAGAAATGAGAAATGCTGTAAATGTAATGTAAAACAAGTACTAATACCTTGTTGTAAGGATGTTTGTATCCTTATATGCGAAGGTATAGATGTTGTTGTTTGTTGTATGTTGTATGTTGTAGCATGTGATCTCCTCTTCAATGGTTGAATCCTTGTCTTGAATGCAACACTTAGCCTTGAATGGAGACTTAGAATGATCAATTGCTTGAAGGAATGTTTGAATGCTTGAATGCTTGAATGCTTGAATGTTTGAGTATCGTTTCCACCTTTTTCACCTCCATCCAAATGAGAGAGGAAAATGTAGTTTATATACTTGCCAATTAGGGTTGATAGACTGATTTTCCCAACCTTAAGCTGACTAGGAAATGTTATTTTCCAATTTGCAAACAAAAAGACCCGAAGTCCCATAGGAGACTGGGCCCAAAATAGGGCCAGGGACTAGGGTGTTGGGTGCCATGGTCCTGGGGGACCAGGGCGCTGGGTGCCCTAGTCCTAAAGGACCAGGGCGCTGGGCACTCTGGTCCCACCTCCCGGGACAGCAGGGTGCAAGGAGGGATCAGGCAGGGTGCTGGAAAAATGCAGTTTTTGATGTTGTGGACAAGTTTCGGGGTCTCCATTCAGGTTCAGTGTTGCGTCGCCATCGTGAAGACCCAAATGCAGTCAAAATTGCAAGTGTCACAATTTTAGGATGCTACAACTCTGTTAAAACCTCTCTCTCTCTCATACTGCTAGATTCACTTCACACTTGACCACACTTTTCCAGGGTCTGCCTCTACCGGTTTGTGCTCTGTCGATTCACACACACCTTACCGGTTTCACCTTCAACACACAATCACTTAAGATTTTTCTTGTTTTTCACTCAAAAAATATTTTTCCCTTCACTTTCATTCACCAACATCATCACATATCAGTCTCAAGTCAACATCTTTTAAACTTGAGGCTTCCTGCCAAATACCAATCCAAACTTAGGATGGTTAGGGTTTCCCTCCTTCAACCAAATCCATATCCAATTTGATTCGATCTGCATTGGATTGTTCACCTTGTTTGGGGAGATGCATCTGTACACATTTTTATTCATCCAATGCATGTTTTTTGAAAATAGAAAACTTAATCCTTCTTTATGGCCTTGATCTTTGTCAATCCTATTTATAATCTAGTTGTATCTTTCTCGAGGTCACTCTGCAATCAGAATTAGTGCTTCGATCATAATTTCTCAACAATCAGATCATTCTCTATCGTCTATTCTTCCTCAAGCCACATCTATCAGATATCATCCCATGATTTGTGGTTTTATCATTTAATGACCACCTACTGCATGGACAACCATGTCAATGAATAGTTCATCGACCTCTGCATGTTTTCCACCTTTGCTCCACATGGCACACATCAACATACATTCAACTCATCGATAAAGAGTCAATTCAACCTAGAACATCCAGAAAGTCCTTCTACCAGTACAAACCCTTACCGGTTTACTCAACACACTGAAAAATTACTCTTACTGGAAACACGTCATCCTGATAACTCATCTTCCCTTTCAGTATGTCTTCATGCCATTCTTTTTGTTCTACTCACCAAGTGTTGTTGTGATTCATCTAACATTCTGCCTCTTCATCACAAACAACCAACCAGACTTCATACCACTTTATGCCTTACCAGTTATTACTCAAGCATGTCAACACGTTCCTACATCTCACCTCATACTAGTGATATCACCTGTCAACTCAGAACATACTTCTCTTCTTTATGCCAGTTCAATCTTCTTCATACCGGTTGACACACTCTACCGGTAACCTGCAATACCGGATGACATCAATGACAACTCAATGCCAACATGAAATCTCTTGACAAGAAAAGACCAAAAATAGGGGGAGTATCCTATTTTTAGAATCACCTAACACCTCACATAGCAAAGTCTTCTGGTCAGAGATAGCGAGGATATCCCACAAGGACACACTTGCATCATGTGGGCTTCACTTAGTGAACCTAGGTTATAGCATGTGCATCCATGGCATAATAAAGAATCCCCTTATTTTCAAAAAATATTTCCCTAAACTCCCTTTTTGTCACCCCCTCCCAATACACAACCCAAATTAAAAGCCCCCCTATTTTCACCAAATATTGTAATTTTTCATAGCTAGAATTAAAAAACCCCCTATTTTCACCAATAGGCAATATATTGCACCCTTATTTTTGGGATATTAAACCCCCCAATATGAATGCACATGATATAATATTGCCTAGCCAATGAAGCCCTCATTTCTCACGTGAGCCTTCTTGAGTTGTTCTACCACATTGAGTTTCATTGGAAGGGATGGTTTAGATTCCTTCTAGTTATAAGGTGTGACCTCTTTGGGCTTTTGGAAGGGTGGTATTATTACCGACTAGTTTTGAACCTTATTTGGACAAACCTTGGGTTGTTGAGCTACAAGTTCCCTTGTGAATCTATGGTTCGAATGAAGGTTATAGTCAGATTGTACCTGAGGAATTTTTTATATTGAGGCATCATTAGAAAATATTGCATCTTCTCCTTCCATCCATGAAAAGAGTACATGGTTGAGAGCAATTTCTGACTCTTGTTCTAGAGACATGCCTTGCATTTGAGCTATAAGAATAAAATTATCCATTCCCGATGAGGAATAAGCACACACCCCATTATTTGGTGTGTTTCCCTAACCCCGCTGATTAGCTAATTTCTACTATAAGTTTCCTCATGGACAATTTTGAGGCATATGTGCTTCATTGCAAGGAAAGCACTAGGAATTCATGTCATGTCCACTAATTTGTTTTATCTTGCTACCAAATCCTTGTTTTGATTTGGTGGAATAGCTTGCAATGGAGTAGGAACTAGTACAATCTGATTATTTTGCTATGTTTGAGTAGTCTTTACACCCCCATGAAATTGGTTTTGCTAATACGGAGGCCTTCCACCCTGATAATTCTAGAAAGGAAGCCTTGCGGGCATTGCTTGTTGTCTTTTGATATTGGTGATCTTATTGGAAAAGGTCTATAGTAAGTTCTTCATATCACTCACCTCTACTATTAGGGAAGTTGAAGTAGAAGCACCACCTTGTTGGGTATTAGGGTAGCTATACATAGACTGCTAGGGTATAGGAGAACTAGGAGAAGCTTGGTCTTGCACTAGAGTTGGTAGCTCAGGGAAAACTGGCATAGGTAGTTTGGGTGGAAGCTTTCTAGCATCAATTAGATTATTCTTAGCTCTAACCACTAAACTATAGGCATCTAGCAATATATTCCCTCCAAGAGATTGAATCATGATAGATATATCAAAGTCAAAAGATTTAAGATAAAAAGCAAATGCCATGTTGGTGGGAGTGGAAGTAGTTACTTGGATCCTTTGCCAAGTTTTATGAAACTTGGTATTGAAATTGGTCGCATAGCGTCTTGAGGAGCCCATTTTATAGTTATTAATTTTTGCAACAACGAGGATCTATCACTGTAGACACTTAGAATTAATTATTTTAATTAATTTATATAAATTCCTCGCATAATTAATTTATTAATTGTGCGAATTTCTATTCCTTCTCAATATTTAATGTTGTCACTATAGTCTATTGATTGATTTATTTATTAAATCAATCTACCTTTATTCTTCTAAAATCCCCAAAATTAATTCTCTCCAAATTCCTCCTTTTAATTAATTAATTTAATTAATTAATTAATCTAGGTGATTCCTACAAATAACCTTTTTCCTAATCCATCATTAACCTAATGAATTCTTCTATAAGCCTCCTAATCTCACTTATCATTATTCTTCTAATTTTTAATTCCCTCCACTCATTCTCTCTCCTAGTCAAATCCTCCTACAAATCTCGTTTACCCTAATCCCACCTAATCATTCTTCTTATCTCTTTCTTAATGACTTGCTAGTGGCTAATCCTCATGATTAGCCACAAATTCAACTCCCTGTCCCTTCTATCCAACCACCTTCCTTAAATGCCCTTTTCCTAGGTGAATGTGAGATTTTCAAAATCTCACATTCCTCTAGACATCCCCTCCTCCAAGGAATTTTTAATTCCTCCTTACTCCTCCAATTCCTATGATCATCCTTTTTGAAGCATTTTTTATTCCTCATCCCCATCTCTCAAGGAATATTTTATTCCTTTCTCTTCCCTAGGCACATTGGGAAGTCTTCCCAATGAGCCTTGATTTTGTTTGGGGAAAGCACACAACAATCAGAAATCCAGACCTTTGGCACTTTTTCTAGTTTGTTGTGTGCTTTCCTTTAGCAGGTCTGCCCTCCCAATTTTCTTTGTCATTGGTGAGAGGGGAATGACCCAAGTGAGTACGGCCAGACCTAGGCATTCTAACTCACTATAATAAATAGGCCTCTTGAGATAAAATTTTTGGAGGACGGAGCTATTTGGGAGTTCACTCTCATATTGGGGATTTTTTAGGGCCTTTAGGACTCAATCACGCTTGTGTGACTACATCTTGTTTGGTACTTTGTAGGGATATAGCCCTCAATCACGCTTGCATGACTACAAGGAGTAGTCTTCAAATGGAAATCCATATTAAGAACTCTAGGATTAGAGGCCACGTGATTCACCTCCAAAAGGTGGATAATCTTTGTGCAAGGGAGATAGTAACTCCCCCAAGAGACTTGCCATATCGTTCCCCCATTAGCATTTGGAGTCGGCTAATACGACGTTGGGAATCCATTGTGTGAGACCCAATGGCCATATTCTGATTAGCTATTGGGTGTGTACCTGAGTCAGCAAGAAAAGGTTTTCCTCCTCGGCCAATTCCTTAGGGTAGCTTGATATCCTTGATGTACTTATTTGAATTAATGTCCAATGTGTTTCATTTGTCTTCTTGCCAAGAGTGAAATTAGTCAACATCCTAGTCATTATCACTAAATTCAAATCTAGTCCACGTCATATTCAAGGTCATGTCCAAGTCACACAAAAATACTGAACCAACATCAATCAAGTCCAAGTCATAACAAACTCAAGTCTTCCAAACAAGTCCCAAACTACGTCAGAGCTCCGTCCATCTCATGTTTCATAAGCCCAAGTCATATAAGCATCCCAAGAAGTCAATCCACCAACCTATCAAGAAGAAGGAGCTCACACAAGGACAACTTCTTAGACGTCAGAATTTTTGGTACACAAATCGCAAACTCTTGCTTAAACATAAAACCTTTTTGCACCATTACCACGATTACATACATGGTCGTAGAAATGAGTTTGATGCTAGTGATGAATTAAGAGTTTGTGCCCTCCACCAAGGTTTAGGTTTTTCTTTTAACACCAACTATCATCTGAATTGGGCTGGTCACATCCCTTCATACAACTTACCATTTGAACCAATCATCTATTGAGTCATGTTCATGCCAAGGATAGCCTAGTCATCAAATTTCTTCTAATCATCACTATCATCTCTCTTTGATCAATCATTCTCAATCTTTTCCTAAGGACTTAGCACATCAATTGAACACAAATCAATCATCATCAATCATCAAATCAATTCTCAAATCTAAATCAAATCATCCTTTAATCCAATTTAACCTCATGTTAAGGTTTTATGCCTTGTGAAGTTTTATTTAGACCTCATCCTTAATCAATCAATCATTTGGATTTGTGCTTGAAGAAGAATCCTCTCTAAGTACCTTTGCCCTATCCTTTGAGTTGATCAAAACTCTTTTCTCACATCTTTATTTTTCTTAGGGTCATTAGTCAACCCTTAGTAGAAGAAAGACTTTGATCATCATCCCAAGGTCTAAATTTTACCCTACTTGGTCATTACCTTGCTTGTGGTTTCATCAACATCTCCCACCTAAAATCATTATCCAAGGACTAAGCTACAATCTTAATCAAACCCATGTCCTAATCCAAGGACTCTACCAATCAATTAAATCCAATTTCATCAAATCCAAATTAGAATCCAAAATCCAAGATCCTTGCTAAGTCCCTTCATCAAATTTCTTCCTCTTCTAATTAATCTTTCTAAGGTTATTATTGTATGGTCACAACTCGATCTTGAAAGAAAAAGATGGCCAAACAACAATATGGCATTTTGGACATCAATGTCTTATATGAAGACTCTTCACAAGAACCTACACAAAGTGTGCAACCCAGCATTCAAAATCAACAAGAAATGTTGGAGAAATTTATCCAATATAATCAAGAAATGTTGGAGAAATTTATCCAATATAATCCTAGTGCTCTTCTAAAGACTCTCCTTGAAAATGGAGCTCAACTCCCACCTGCTTTTGATAGATCCACTCTTTTTCAACAACCACAAGGAGACCTTTCTCCTACTCATATCATCACACTCATTATTCAAACTTAATCAATTGTGCCCCCGCCCATCATTCAACCCTAATCAATAGTGCCTGCAATATCTATCCCCGTGGTCTCCATTCCACCTTCTTCCTTCTTAGCATCTATGCCAATATCAAATCCAATCTCTTCTATTCTCCAACATGCTTCTATGCCATCTTCTCCTACTTGACCATACATTTATATTCCACAATCCTCCATTCCTCTCAACAATGTTGCTAACTTAATTCGAGCCTCACTTCCTCCTGTCACAATAATTTGCGGGTCGCAACCAACCATCACTCAAGTCCCTGTGACATCAGTCATCACATATCACATCCCCACTTCCTCATCATAACAATACATTAGTGGTGCTGGTCTACCTTCCATGACTTGTCTGATTCTAGGGGGAAACACAATTCATCATGTACAAAATCCAAGACATTAAAAACATTATCAAAGATATGAAGGAAGGGACTAACAAAAGGAAACCTTACTTGGTTGAGGAATTATGTCCTTGTCCTTATGACCTGTCTATATCAGTTGCACCATACCCACCAGGGTTTGAGATGCCTAAGTTCATGAAGTATGAGGGAAAAGGGGACACCCAAGACCATGTTCGTGAGTTTCACATATTATGTCAAGAAGTCTCCTATAGTGACTTATACCTTTGAAGGCTCTTCCCTAAGAGTCTCATGGGAGATGCTCTTGCATGGTTCTTATCCTTACCTGGAGGTTCTATCACCTCCTTCCCAAACTTAGCAGAGAAGTTTGTGGCTCACTATGCCTACAACATTGCCAATAACGTTTCCATGACGGACCTTTGTAACATGAAACAAAGGCCTAGAGAGACGTTTTCTAACTTCTTACAAATATGGCAACATCTTATCAAGAAATTCCAATGGGACATGCCAGAACAATACCAAATTTAATTATTCCAAAAGAATCTGGTGCACGAACTATCAAGACCTTTGACATCTCAATTTATTAAATCTTTCCAAAAATTGACTGACAGGGGCCTAGTCCTCGAACATGTCTTGTTAGAGGAAGGAACTTTAAAACATTACCAAAAATAAAATCAAAATTCTTCCTCTTACCATAATGATAAACCAAAATTTTGGTCCAAAAACAAGAACGTAGTCAATGATGGTGTAACTAATGCAAAACAAATCCAGACCGTGGTCGCTCCTCCAAATCCCACCACCACCAATCGCCAATTAAACAATCAAAATAATCAAAATCAATCTCAAAAGACTCATAACAATGTCTTAGTCCAGAGGCGACCACCCGGATCCAAAAACAAGACTCCAAGAGATTTTACTCCTCTTGTCGAGCCCATTGAAGTGGTGTTTCAAAAGCTTGTCCAAGAAGGCATAGTGGTCTTCCCGATAACTCGCTCGTTCGACCCCAATCAACCCAAACCTAGGTGGTATAATGAGAATGATTATTGTGAGTATCATTGTATCAATGGGCATGATACACGAAAGTGCATGAAGCTTAAAATATACATACAAGATCTCATTGATAGAGGTGAGATTGAGGTAGAAAATTCAAAACCTGGTAACAACAATGACAAACTCAAAATGTACCAGGAACCCTTCCCAAAACATGATAAAGGTAAAGGCTCATCATCTAACATTGTGAACTATGACTTCACTAATTATATAATGGGCTTTGACTTTTTAGTGGGTCACATTTAGCCTATAGAAAACCACGTCAATGTCATAACTATCCATGGAGCTAACCCTCCCCCTTCCCAAAGAAGACCTAACCCTGCTAAAATATCCATTCAAGGTGCTAAACCTTCCGCTTCCCACTCTCAAAATGACTACAGTGTAACCACCCACTGAGGAAGAGTCATTGTCCAAGGAGCCCCTCCCCCCATGTCTTCCACCCACCGATATGACCTCCTTGACCAGCTTGGAAAAACCCCACACAGATCTCCATCCTAGAACTTCTCAAGACTTCCCCTATCCACAAGGAGATTTTGGAACAAGCCCTCCTTGAATCTCGTGTTCCCGATAATATCAATGCTGCCCAATTTCAATCTCTCATTGGAAACCTTGCCGCCCAACAACAACTTGTGTCCACTTCCAATGATGCTCATGCAAATGAAGACCATAATAAACCTTTGCACATTGAAGCCCTTATCCAAAAGCACAAGGTCAAACGTATCTTGATAGACGGTGGATCCGGACTCAATTTGTGTACATACAAGTTAATAAAACAATTGGGCCTTTCTGAGAACCTGGTAGATACATCAAGAAGAATTACAATAAAACCATATGATGATGCAGAAAGAGTTTCTAAAGGTATGATCACCGTGCCTCTTCAAGTGGGACCTATTACAATTTAGACCCCTTACCAAGTCCTAGATCTTTATCTCCCTTACAATATTCTGCTTGGTCTCCCATGTATTCATTCCTTGCAGGTCATCCCCTCCACTTATCATCAATGCATCCAATTCCCCTTCAATGGAAGAGAGATCACTTTCAAAGGTGATCCACAACCCTTTCAATATTGCAAGCTCTTAGAGGGGAAGCATCCATATCATTGCCCATTAAATAGACCCTCCCCAACTCCTTTATCTGACACATCAAATGTCTCCTCCACCTAATCCCAAGAAGAGCCCAAAATCAAGATCCTAGATAATGGTTGTGGAGAATACAAACTCGAGGATATCTTATTAATAGACAATCTCCCCTTATCTCCCAAGTCATTCGGCAAACCAAAAGAAATAAAAAAAGATCAAAAACTTGTTATACAATGCAAAGATACCACCTTTCAGTAATGGCGTCCACTTGATGAGGAGAGCCTTGACACATATGTCTATTCATGGTTGTCTGGGAAGAAGATGAAGACCAAGAAAAAATACCTAAAACAATGTATCCAAAAGCATCAACTATAGTAGAAAAGATGGGTTACAAAGGATACGGCTTGGGACCAGAGGAGAAAGGAAGAAAAACACCAATAAATCCTATCTCATACAAATATAACAAAGGCTTGGGGTACACTTCAGTGCCTAAGACCACTTTGATGAAGTGGAGTTCCATGAAATTCCTTTTGAATAAGAAGATGACTTCTTCTTTTATACCCACATCAACACCATCACTCCCTTAACCCCTCCCATTCCACATGAGCTACATCTTGTCCATCCTGGACTTATAGACTGGGGCCAATGAGACAAACCCACTTTAGACATCTGCATGGATGATAACTCTCTCATAACTCTTCTAACTATGCATAATTTGGGAGACTACAACAGAGTGCACGGGATTCAACTGCATGAAATGGGATACTTTGGTAGTCAGGTCAATACCCTTAGTCACAAAAAAGATAATAAAATAAATAAATATGATTCCCTACGTGAAAATCTCTCTGAGGCACCTTTGGATGAGCAAAAAGTAAAAACAAAGGGTGTATCTGAAAGTGAAAACATAGAAAAGGCACTTGAGGATGAGGGACTTGACCTCCCTACCATTGGTCATCTTCCACAGGACAGGTCAAACTTGTTAATAGAGGAAACAGACAGTATCAATATGGGCACCGAAGACATTCCAAAGAACATGATCATTCCCAAGTCCCTCACGGATCAAGAGAAATAGGACTTCATCAATTTCCTCACAGAGACAAAAATCAACTTCGCTTGGTCCTATGTTGACATGCTAGTTCTAGATCTTGACTTGGTGGTTCATATTCTTGTTGTTCATCTAGATGCAAAACCCATAAAGTAGAAGTTACGCAAGATCCATCCACATATTGCACTCCTGGTCAAAGTGGAACTACAAAAGATGTTAGATGCAGAATTCATCAAACGAATAGACTACCTTGAATGGGTATCCAACATTGTACCTGCCGGCAAACCACTGAGGGCATCTGCATCTGTACTAATTTCTGAGATCTAAACAAGTCTTGTCCTAAGGATGATTTCTCACTCCCCAACATAGACATGATTGCGGACCTCATAGCGGGACATGAGATGCTATCACTTATGGATGGATCTTCTGAATATAATCAGATCAAGATTTCGGAGGAAGATCAACACAAAACTACATTCACAAAACCATGGGAGACTTTCTGTTACCGGGTCATGCCTTTTGGCCTCAAAAATGTCGAAGCTACATATCAATGTGCAATGACAACAATTTTTCATGACCTCTTGCACAAAATCATGGAGGACTATGTGGATGATCTTCTAGGAAAATCAAAGACAAGACATGAGCACATCCCTATCTTAAGGCAGATCTTTGAAAGATTGGAAAAATATAAACTGCGCCTCAATCCTAAGAAGTGTGTCTTTGGTGTCACATCGAGAAAATTGCTAGGTTTCATTATTTCCTACAGAGGCATCAAGGTTGATCCTACAAAGGTGAAAGCCATCATGGGAATGCCTCCCCCAAAGACCCTTAGATAGCTGCACAACCTCCAAGGGAAACTCCAATCTATCAAGCGCTTCATCTTGCCGCTTGCAAATAAATGTCATCCATTTATACACCTGTTGTGTAAAGACACAAAATTCAAATGGGATTGTTTATGTCAAAAGGCTTTTGAAAAACTCAAAGAATATCTGGCATGATCTCTAGTTCTTATGCCTCCTAATCCTGGAAAGCCTCTTATTTTTTACAAATGTGCTACTACAGTGGCATTGGGGCAATTATTGACACAGATAGATGATCAGAGAAAGGAGCATGCCATATACTACATCAATCGAACACTCATGGGGTATGAGCTTAATTATACCCCCATTGGAAGAGAATGCTTAGCATTGGTATTTAGTACACAAAAACTCTAGCACTACATGCTAAACAACAAAACAAAATTGATTGCTAAGATTGACCCTCTTAAATATCTCTTGTCAAAAGTTGCCCTCACTCGCAGGACTGCTAAATGGGTCATGTTGTTAAGCAAGTTTGACATTGAATATGTAGATAGAAAAGCAATCAAGGGACAAGTAATCACAAACCAACTTGTTAATGCTCCAATTCTAGTTGACCATCTGATCCTTACCGAATTGCCAAATGAATTCATAATGACTGTCACCACATCCTCCACATGGTAGTTGTACTTTGATGGCTCTTTCACCCAAAATGGATTAGGGGCAAGAATATTGTTGATCACACCTCAAGGAGATTGCATCCTAAAATCATACAAGATAGCATTTTCATGTACCAACAACATCGCAAAATATGAGGCACTGATTACTGGACTACGCTTGGCTATCGAATGGAAGATATTAGAATTACAAGTCTATCGTGATTCCCAACTTGTCATAAAACAAATCAATGATAAATATCAAACAAAAAATGACAAGCTTCTTCCCTATCGTATTATGGTTGAAGATCTTAAGAAAAATTTCACAACAATCAAGTTTGATCAAATTCCACAAACAAACAACAGAGCTATAGATGCAATGGCCACCATTGGCTCCCCCCTTCAGATGCCAGCATATAGTCAGAAGTGTGAGTTCGTGGTCGAGCAATTATTCATACCAACATACGATTTACCAAAATCTGAAATGGTGTGCATACTTGTTGGTCCCAAATCCTCCTGGTATCAAGAGACCTTTGTTTCCCTAAAAGATAACACCATTCCCCCACACCTTACCAAAACCCAACAACAAACCTTCATCCATCGATGTGCTTGTTACACTATCCTTGGAGATACCTTATTCGGAAGGCATTTCGATGGTTCCCTCCTAAGGTGTTTAGATAAACAAGAGGCTGAATGGGTACTACATGAAGTGCACGAAGGTATATGTGGGGCACACTCAAGTGGGCTCACCTTGGTTAAAAAGATCTTGAGAGTAGGATACTACTAGCCTAAAATGGAAGTAGATGCATATAATTATGTGAAGAAATGTATCCATTGCTAGAAACATGACCACAAGATCCATGCACCATCATAAGAATTGTAGTTGTTCATTACACCTTGGCCCTTCTCACATTGGGGGCTCGATCTCATTAGAAAAATCCACACTACATCCTCCAATGATCATAAATTCATTATCACCGCCACCAAATTTCATCAAGTGGGTAGAAGCCATCCCTCTTACCTTCACCACTAGTAAGCAGATCTCCAAATTCATTATGAACTACTTGATATGTCAATATGGAATCCCAAAAGTTATCGTTACAGATAACAACAGACAATTCAAAAATTATGATGTTAAAGAGCTCTGCCAAAAATTTGATATTCAACATCGCTTATCCACCCCATATTAACCGCAAGGCAATGGTCAAGTTGAGGCTTCTAACAAAACCCTAATCAAAATCCTCAAAAAGATAGTCAATGAAGCTGGTCGTGATTAGCACCTCCAACTCCACCCTACTCTGTGGGCTTACTGCACCTCCATCCGCACACCCACAGGTGCCACCCCCTATTCCCTTGTCTTTGGCTCTGAAGTCGTCCTCCCTCTTGAGATTGAGATCCCATCTCTAAGGGTGTCACTGCAAGATATCCTCCCAGATGAGGAATATTGAGTTTCCAGATTACAAAAGCTAGAACTGTTGGATGAAAGGCACCTCTAGGCCTTAAACCATCTCAGGGTATATTAGAATCACCTATGCATGAGTTACCATAAGAAGGTTAGAACCAGGGAATTTGAAATTGGTGATCCCGTCCTCATGGAAAATCAAAAAAACCTTCAAGAAAGAGAGAAGAAAAGCAAGTTTGAACCTAATTGGCTTGGACCATATGTGATCACAACAAAATATGGATCAGGGGCATATCAATTGGCTACTCTTGAAGGAGATACTTTGGTTGATCCAATGAACATCATGCACCTAAAAAGATTATATGCCTAGTCCTCAGAAAGTCATCAAATATAAAAATAAATAAAAAATTCAAAAAATTCAAAAAATTGAGAAAAATACAAAAAAATGAGAAAAAGATCTTGAAAAAATATTGTCACTCTGGTGAAAACCTAGTAAATAAGTGCATTATGACACACAAAAAAAAAATGAAAAAGGAAAGAAAAATCTTCCATTAGACAAAACCACTTTGTGGCGCTATGGGCAAGTACCTTGGTGAAAACCTTCATGCAGGCGCTAAGGTAAATAATCTAGATCCATCGTCTATGAGGTCAGCATTCCATCACCTCATATCCATTATCCTCACTATCCAATTTTCCCATCATGACATTCCTCCACTTCCACTGGAATAATCACTTGTATAATGAGGAGTCTTCACCTAAATCGTGAATAAAGATTGTCCCATCAAAATGAGCTTTTGTCTCCCATTTCCTGAGCCTATGCTTTTGTGTGAGCTTCTTCAAGTCTTGAGGTCAGCCTTGAGTCCACAAGTTAAACTTCAAGGTCATTTGGTCAATTGCGTAGTCCAAAATCCACCTACCCTATCCTTTTCCCTAGGGATGAATCCTTCCCTTGCTTAGCAGTTTAATCCTTCATCCTAATCCTACTCTTAGCAAGAGACATCAGTTGGTCATGTATGGGTGACTTTTTTGATTTACTGGATTTTTATTTTGACTTGCATCATTTTCCCTATGACTACATCTATCAACGACCTCCCGGATCTTCCATATCGAGGCATGTTTACAATAGGTCCATACTGGGGCATGTTTTCATAGCATGGTGTGTTTTGGATCTCTCTCATATGAACCGATGACCTAGTACTAGTGTTTATCAACACTTACCTTCTCATGTACAAGAGGTATCGATGTGTTATTAGGGTTACATTGCATGTACCCACAACTTTGTATTAGTGTTCCTCAACACTTGCAGAGTTGTGTGTAAGGAATTCTCGTTTGACTATGAGTCAGTCCATGCCTTGGGTTTCTCATGGCATCGTTGTTCCTATAATCAGTGGTGCAGGTTACCTAGGGCAATATCAAACTAGGTTAGCTCTCCACATATTTTGTGCACAACTCTCCCCATCATTCCATAAAGTCCTAATTCTACCAATCTAATAATCCCATGGAGTCTTCAATTTCCCCCCCTATTCTTCTATTTATATCTAAGAACATTGTATTATTACCGACATATTCACAAAAAACATTATGCATTTAGAATGCATCACTCATTGCATTATCCATTCATTTTATCCACTTAGGTGGCATCATTCATTTCATTATTCATATAGATTCCATTATCTATTCATTTAGGTTACATTATCTATTCATTTTATTACACTATTCACTTAGATTATCATTTTCACAAGCATTAACCACTTAGATTGCATTTAGATTTTATTGCATACTTCATTTAGGTTACTTTATCCATTCATATTAGATGGCACTAATTTATTCTCTTAGATTACATTCATTGTCCATCTTACATTTACATTACATTATTCATTCATTTCATCATTCATTTAGATCACATCATTTGCATAGCATTGATCATTTACATTGCATTATCTGTGTAGGTGGCATTACGTTCATCATTCATTCCTCATATAGATTGCATTTAGACTAATTTATCATTTATCATAAATCATTTACATCTACATCTATTATTGCATTGCATTTTCATCATACATTAAACATCCTCATATGCAACATATATGCACATCAAAACATATGGACCTGCATAATCACTCATTCTACATCCAAAAACATGTCAGTAATGCATCATAAGCATGCATATATAAACATCCACCCTACATCACAAATAGGTTAGCACAATACATCCATAATCATCATCCATGCATCACATCAGAAAATAATAAATAGAGTTCATCATAATAAGATACATGCATCGCCGCCGCCACAAATCATATATATATAAGCTCAAAAAGATGAATATGTCTGTCATAATACAATGATCACCCCGAAGGGTCAAAATATAATAAATAAGACAAAATGGAGCTATCTCTCTCCACTTGTCTCTCCAGCCCCCTCCTTAGCACCTCCTCCCTCGGATCCTCCTGCTGCCCCTCCTCTAGGTGGCCTAAAACCCACCGATCCACTTGTCTGTTGGCTTTGTGTGGGCTACTAGCTATGTGCCCTATGGGATCGCACACACTTAGTGTACAAGGTTTCTCATTGTTATGCGTGTACCACTCCCTAGTATAGCCCCCTATAATAGGCCACCTCTCGACCTACCCTCTCTCTCTATTGTGTCATATCAAAATATCATTTCCCAAACCCTGCAGGGACCAACATCTGATGGGCCACATCCCTGACCCCCTGTAGTCATGTCTCATCTGCCTCTGCCCTCTAAACCCTACCCCACAGCTCCTCTAGCTCTTCATCTTATCAGCGAAGCACATCCTGTAGGGCCTTAATAGCAGTCCTTGACCGTGCCTCCTCTAATATCCGCTCAAACTCCTCTCTCTCCCCTCTCAGAGCGTCTACCTCTGTCTTCACTATACAAAGCCTCTTTGTCAAATCTACTATCTCCTGCCACACCCACTCCTCCTCTACCTCCCAACTCTCTCTATCTATAGCTCATCCTTGAGTGAGTGAAGTCTCTGTTACTACTTATTAAGTTACCATTAGTTTTATATCCAAATTCATTCTATACACTCTAGTCGGTTACCTCTACCGAAACATTTAGTTGGTATGCACAGAATAGTTGGTTAAAGAAGAAAGTATTCACAAAGCCCAGTATGCACCGAGCTGTCTACCGAGTAGCATTCCATGTCTACCGAGCAGCAACAATGATACACCGAGTTGATATACACCAAGTGAAATTTTTTACCAGATTCATTGAACCTAGACACACATGTGGAAACGTGTTACAAGATCAAGGAACATAGAACCGTTATCACATTGGAAATTGCACTTAAGGATTGTGTATGATTTTGAGGTCATCTAACCAATGAAATATTTTGTATGGTTATTCATTTGATAAATCATGTTTGTAAGATCAAAGCAATGAATCAGATCACTGACATAAGAGATCTATTTATAAAGCATTGATTGAGATCAGATATATGGGATATAGTGACAGAGAGAGAGATATAGTGGTGTATGAAGCAAGACATGTGTAACACATAAGAATGCACTAAGTGTTATGACTGTTACAGAGACACAAAGGTCACTGAGAAGCATTTCAGAGAATAGTCAAAGAATAGAGTAAACAGAAGGGTTTACCGAGTTACTTCATGAGTTACCGAGGTATGCTATAAGCTAGGTAATCTCATTTTGAGCACATAGGATCTGCTATAACATTCCAGATGTAAAGTTGCAGATATTTGTAATGATTTATTGTAATATTTTGAAGTTGTAAGAGAAACCTTTAACAAGGTAAAAGACTCTAACAAAGTCTATAAATTGTAAAGCCTTTAACTAGGTGCAACATTTAGAATAAGTGTTGTAAAATCCTTTAGCAAGGTAGATCTAAAGATCTTAAATACTCCTAACAGGGTAAGCTATCAGAAATAGCTGAACATGTAGCTCTAACCGAGCCCTCTTTATTATTGCAATAGTGAAGTTGTGGGTGCCATCCCCACCGCAGTTTTTCTCTCTAACCAAGAGTTTCTGCATAACCAAAATATATGAGTTATGGAGTGAATCATGTACGATTGTTATTCATTTGTTTTAGCTTTATGTTATGTTGCAGCAGTTTTTGTTTTATGCATAACAGTAAAGATATTGTTGTCAAGATTTATTGGAGTATTGATTCACCCCTCCCCTCTCAGTACATTAGCTTTTCATATTGGGCCTAACAATTTGTATCAAAGCTTGAATCTTGGAAAAGGGTTTAACAACCTAAAGAGAAAGATCTTATCAATGGAAGGCTATAAACAATCTCAGAGAATTGTGTATCTGTAAGAAGAATTGGATCATGCTAATCAAGTGATTGCAGACATGCAAAGACAAATGCAAAAATCATTGAAAGTGAGAAGAAGATTATCTGATGATTTGCAAGACTCTCAAGAGTTAGTTGAACAAATTGAAACATCATCTGAGAATAGTATATCTGAAGAGACTGAAGAAATGATTGGAGTATTGAAAGAAAAGAACAAAGCACTGACTAGTCAGCTAAAACCAATGAAAAGAGGACATGAACATTTGAGCACACAGATGACTAAGAATCTTGATGCATTAAGGACAACTAAAGATAAAGTAAGAGATCTAGAAAGAGAAAAACAACAGCTTGAAGCATTAGTATCTGAAAAGAATGATGAAATCACAAGGTTGACTGGGATTCGACAAAATCTGTCAGATCAATTAGGTTATGCACATCATGAAGCAAATCTGAAGGATATTGAGAATCAAGCATTGAAACTTGAAGTATCAAGGTTGAGTGATGAACTTGAAACAGAAAAGAAATCCAAGGAAACACTAAAGAAGAGTTACGAAGCATCAAAGATGTTGGATGAGCAACTGAATACAAGAAGACCCAACAAAGATGCAGGACTTGGTTACAAAGGAAAAGACTCTACCGAGAAGGGAATTCATACTACCGAGAGAGGAGAATCATCAAAGCAAGCTAGAAATAAGAAGAATATCAAAGGAAAGAAGGCTATTTGCAACTACTATGGAAAACAAGGTCACACTGCTAACATGTGCCAAATCAGAAAAGGTAAGCAACCGAATGTCACTAAGTCTAATGGTTATTGTTACAATTGCAATAAATATGGTCACACATCTAACCAATGTAGGACAAAGACTGTTAACACTTATTAGAAGGCAAAATTCAAAGGGTTTTGTGAAAACTACAATAGATATGGACATAGTACCAAGAAGTGTTGGCTTAAGCAAAAGAACTATATGTGGTATGCACACTGAGCAAATGCTAGAGGTTACCGAACTCACACAGATCCTTACCGACAGTATTCTGTAGTACCATGGGATTACAATACAAGGATATGGTGTGAATGCTATGGAAGATATGGACATATAAGTGCCAACTGTAGACACCTAAAAATGGTCAACGCTTGCGGAATCATACTTTAACATTTGCGCATTGCCTCATTTTAGGTTTTTGCATCGCATTAACATTTCTCCTATGATTCGCACTTGATCTTTATCATTTGCGAGCATCGAGTCATTCTTCTACATTCTTCATTCATCTTGCCTTCGAATTTGGTCTTGTTGACAACATTATCCAATCATGATTTTGATCGATTTTATCTTGTTGCATCAATGTGCGTGCTAATTTCGCATCAATTTGGACATCGTTAATCCTAATTAGGGTTTTGTCCTCCTGTCAATTTTATCAATTTTATCATCAATCTTATCATTTTGGACATCGTCAATCCTAATTAGGGTTTTGTCCTATTTTCAATCTTATCATTGGGCGATCAGTTTATCAATCTTGTCGATTTATCATCAATCCTTCAATCTTGTCATCTTGTGATTGATTTGTCATTGATCGTGGTCATGTCTAATTTTGTCATCTTGCAATCTATTTTGTCAATTTTGTCATTTTTCAACCGATTTGTCATCGATCGTTATCTGTCTCAATTATGTCAATTTGGATCAATTTGTCATTGTTCCTCGTCAATTGGCGCATTTTCTTAATCAAATCATTTTGTCGCACTGGTCATTTATCAATTCAAAATCATGACATTAATTATCTTCAATCAAGACCTAATTGTCATTTTCGCATTTCTAATTTGTCTTCTAAGGTTTTATGATTTATTCATTTAACCTAATTTGTCATTTCTTCTTCTAGGGTTACTAAATTATTTATTAATCCTAAATTACAATTAAATCTTTATTTAATTGGCTAATTATTCTTCCTCTTGTGAATTAATTAATAAATGAAAGATTATTAATTAATTTACCTAATTTTCTCATTTTCTAATTTCCTAATTTCTAATTTTCATTATTTCCTAATTCCTAATTTCCACCTATTTTCTAATTTTCTAATTCAAATTCCACCTAATTATCTTGTCTCTAGTTCTCCCTATTTGTGTGCTTCATGTGTCATACTCTTGACATAGAAATTTGTCATAGAGTCTTGTCTTGACATAGCAATTTGTCATAGAGTCTTGTCTTGACATAGCAATTTGTCATAGAACTTGTCTTGACATGGAAATTTGTCATAAAATCTGTCATAAAATTGTCATAAGCCTCTTTGCATAGCAACATGTCATAACTTTGCTATTATTGATTTGAATTTCTATTCGAATCACTATCATTCTAATCTTGTCATTTATCCAATTCTTCTATAAATTGGATGATTTTCTTCAATCAAATCCCTTGAATCTTGATCCCTTAATTAATAATCCCGAATTTCAATCAAACTACCGAACTTTCGTTTCTAGTACTCTTGAGCTTTTTGCTTTCAATTATGTATGCACTTGTAGGTGAGATCCACAAACCTATTGAAGAGGAAAGAATAACAATGGAGCCGCCTGGAAGAAGTATTCAACTCTACGTCTGGTTTGCATAATTTTACTCTTGAATGCTTTGTTTTCATACCTCCATTGAATGTGCTTTAGAATTAGGTTCATTTCAATGAGTTTTCTTTTGATTGAGTTATCATGTCTAGTGTTTTGATTGATCTACTTATCTTGTGATGATTCCTAATTTCTATGCTACATTAACTGGTGAACCTGACGTGAATACTAACCTTCTAACCATCTTACTGTGTTTTGGAGTGCTTCTAAGTTGATTTGTAGGTCAAAAACTCAAAAACAGGGCCGTGCAGTGTATTCTGGAGACTTCTGCGCTTGTGTGAAGCATCTTGCGCCTGTGTTGAAGAATCTTGCGCCTGTGTCAAGACATTCTGCGCTTGTGTTAGACATCTTGCACCTGTGTCCTGACTTCTGCGCCTGTGTCAAGTCCAGATCAGAGGTGAAAAATGCAATTTTTACTTGAAAATTTTTATATGTTTTAGTAAATTGCAATTTTTATATGTTTCTGAAATTTGGTTCTAGATTATTTGAATACCTTTCCAATGCATCAAACGGTTTGTAATTCGGAACTAGGATGAGAAAGTTATGCCTTCTCGAAGTGGACTGAAATTTTGATAGTTTTCATAAATCAGATTATCTGTGTTTTGGATTTTGGTACTAATTGTTGGTGTAGGATCTTGGCGTACACATGACAAAGACTAAAAATCAAACTACTAACATGTGTTATGCAGATTCGATGGTCAAAGACAACAAATCAAACATCTAACTTGGGTTTTGCAGGTTGCCTTGGAGAAACAACCAAATTGTGTGTTTGAGATTTTTAATTAGGCACTTAGTGATTTATAAATAGGTGGGAATGAACACTTGTTTGCTTTGATTGTTAAGTATGACATTGGAGTAGGAGAGTATGCTCTCATCCTTCATAGGGTGATTAGAAATCTAGATCTTCGATACCATGCTTGTGTTGTTGATTGTTTGTCTCCATTAGAGGGCCTGCCTTCCCGACCACTTTGCTTTAGCAAGCGAGTGATAATCGTGAGAAGGGAACGACCCAAAGTGAGTACGGCTAGAATTCCTTGGCATTCTAACTCACTATAAAAAAATACCTGATGGGCGAAAGCTTTGAAGGAAGTGTTACGTGGGAATTGCAGTTACTTGGGAAGTGATGCCCCTTGAACTCTTTCTCATATCAACATCTAAGTAGGGCCTCTTGGTCTAAATCGCGCTTGCGCGACTACATTTGTTTGGTATCTTGATGGGCTTAATGTCTCAATCATGCTTGCATGACATCAAGGAGTAATACTTAACAGAAATCCTTACTAAACACCTTGTTTTTAGAGGCCAAAAACCCTTCTAGTTGCTTGAGAAGGACAAATTCGGATACTTGGAAGAGATACTAAGTTCGCCGTGGGGAGATTCCATGGGGACTGATGCTTGGCTGCCCTGAGAAGTGAGTGCCGTGGAGGGGAGCCCATAGGGTCAAGCATCTATGTATTCTCCTTGAATCTCATAATGAGTCTACCTCTCAAGTACCTAATGTCTTTGCCTACCATAAGAAATGTGGAAATGAGCATGATTATCTTGAGTCTAAATTGTAACATCTTGTATTCTTTGATTGTCAAAAGTTGAATCCCATTTCAAGAACAAACACATTAATATAACATAAAGTTAAGCACAAGAGACATTCATCCAACAAACATTCAACAAGATTCAAAGATCATCCTTCAAGCATGGTTATCCAACATTGGTCAAAAACTTGTCTCAACTCTTATGTCACTTACGTTTAGGTTCATCCTAGTTTGCATTTAGCAAAGTCATTGTCAAGTATCAAGGTTAGGTTTCATCTAAGTTATACTCTTTTGCATATCAATTAAAGTCATCCATTTGCATATGTCCTCTTGCATTAAAGTCATACCATTGTCATACATTCATATTTCCATACCCTAAGTCTCTTCATTAAGCCTAAGTCATTGTCATATCATATTAAGATCATTTGCATATTAATTATCCTTTTGCATATAGTGTCAAACCTAGATCTTGTCATACTTGAGTAATCCAAATCTTTGATAAACCCTAAGTCATTGTTGGGAAGTCTAGACATTATCAAACTTTTGTCCTTTTGTCATCAATATCATTTCGTCAAACCTAGCTTAGTATCCAAGCATATAGGGAAGACATTGTCATCTTGTCCTTTGAGGTCTAGACATCATTCCAATATCCTAAGGGTCTCTCTTAGATTTGCATTCCAAAAGTTTGTCAAAATCTTCAAAAACACCAAAAACATAGATTGCATTTTCATTTATTTAGGTTGCATTTAATTGCATATCATACATTATACTTGAAAAATTCCAAAAATATTGCATTTGCATAGTGACATGTCTATTGAAACAAGGTTCCAAGCACCAATGATGCAACAAAGTTTGACATATCAGCCGACAATGCAATCAAATTTTAATCCAAGGCAATCACAATTATATCCAACCCAACAACAAGGCAATATCGGTCAAACTTATCATGATGATTTAAATGTCCAAATACAAAAACTAGAGGAGAAACTAGCTCAAGAAAAGGAGATATTGGAGCAAAAAGTGATAAACAGTGAGAAGATAAGATCTCAAATGTCCAAAATGTTTCAAAAATTTCCAGGTCAAAATCCAAATTTTGGGCCAATTAATGTAAGATCTCTTCTTGAACGATCAGACATACCAACTCTCCTCTCCCAAATAGAGATGATGAAACAATTACAAGAAAGGAGACAACATCAATTTCAACATTATGTGCCTCCACAACAAGAACAAGAAGGTGTTTACTATCAATCAGATTTTCAATCATCACAACCAATGGTCCAACATATGCAACCAACACAACCAATGGTTCAATTTCAACAATATGTCCAACCAACTATACAATGTCAACAAATGGTTCAACCAATGGTGGAATATCAATGTCAACAACCACAATCACCAATTCAAAAACAAAACTTGCAACATGCACCAAGCCAAATTTTGAACATGTCAAACCAAAATGATCAACATCTAGTTCAATATCAGAAAATGACATCAAATCAAAAACAAGTTCAAGTTCAATCAACATATCAATGTCAACAACTGCCACAAAACATTCAAAAACAAAGGTTGCAACACACACCAACCCAAGTTTCAAACATGTCAAACCAATCTGATCAACATCAAGTCCAATATCAAAACATGACATCAAATCAAAAACAAGTTCAAATTCCAAGTCCAATCATGTCAAAACCTAAAAAGAAGGGTGGCCTTATTGCAATGCTCTTAAGGAAACGACTAAGTGAGTCTTTTGAGGAAGATAAAGATAATACACTTATGTCTAGCAATGCCTCATCCCCCCGCAAGAAAATTGACTCTCCAGTGGCATCTATCCCTACAACTTTAGAAGTTTCACAAGAACCGTCCATATTGTACTCATCAAATAATACACCCAAGGATGCAATTACCCAAGAGCTATCCATAATTGATTGCCAAGATAATCCAATTCATGATGCACATCCTTGTCATGTTTCAGAAATACAAGACCCAATGCCACCATGCACTTTATTGCCATTACCTATTTTAGAGGACCCCATTCGAAGTCCCTCTTCCTCATGTTCAAGCATTGATTCCTTGCCAAAATCCATCACAAATGTTCAAAGTGCATTTCCTTCATGCAAAAACATTGATTCCTTGTCAGAATCCTCCATGCATATCCAAAGTCCAACCTCATGTCAAGAGGATAATTTAGAGCATGAAGAAACGTGTCTTGAATTAGATGAAGATCAAGATCCTGAAACCTTATCATCCCATCCAATTGTTGACCAGGACCCCATATTCCCAGACACTCACGATGATTCTCCTATTCTTGTCCATCATATCCAAAGTCCTATTGACACTCCACTCCTCGAGCAAGATCAAGATATTCTAGTCCATCCAATCCCAAACGATCCCCTTCCATTTCATGAACATGATGTCCTTTCAAATCCCATTGACATTTCACTTCCTCAGAAAGATCAACATATCCTTTCCATCCTTTCCGATGATCCCATTGAAAGTCAAGAGCAAAGCACCTTTAAAGAAGATTCCAATGATCTTCCTCCTTGTCAAGATCAAATCATTCCTTCAGATCCTCCACAAGATCCACTTGTCCCTCCATCTCCACATCCTAATCCCGCATATCCACTCCAAGATTGCATTTCTTTTGACGATCCCATTATTTCTTCCATTCCATCTCTTGAAGAGCCTATCATTGAACCATGTCTACTACACAATCCTAGTCTCCCTCACAATCCTAGTCCCTCTCATGATCCTAATCCCCCTCATGATTCTAACGTGTCAGTGCAAGATGTTCATGAACCCTCGACATGCATAATGGGTTCTTCCACTTTGGTGCAATCTGATTCACTTCAGGATCCCATTATTTCTCTCATATCACATCCACCTCATAATGAACTCGCGTCTTCTTCCCAAAGAAAAGAGTATCCTACAAGTCAAGATATTGATAAAGGCAAAGGAGAAGACCTTCACAAGAAAGAACCCTTCCATATCAAAGAAAATATTAAGGGTCATGGCCTCAATAAAATCACTCAAGGCATTGGTATCCCTTCAAAGTCAAAATCCAAATGTCCACCTTCCCCGTCATACCTTCCATCCATCTTAGGTCCTTATATCCCTTCGTCCTCTATGCAAGGTCAGAAAAGGCACACATCCTTGAGTAAATTTCATCAATCCAAAAGAACTCCATTGCGTTCATGTCCATCCATGCATTCATTTCCCCCTCCAAGCAATTTGGATGCCAAGTATAAAAGTCAGAAGTCTAAAAATCCACATGTATTCAAGGATCAACATGTCCAATATAATCGACATGTCAAAACAAAGAGCAATATGATCTGTAAAGAAAAAGAAAAATACAAAAGGCCACAAAGGCCCACTGAGCAAAATAAAGCAAATTCAAAATATATATGGGTTCCTAAATCCCTTGTGCAAGCAATGCACTCCAAGGAACCACAAAAGCATGAAAAATCAAAAACCATGTGGATCCCTAAGAAGCTCCTTGAAGCACAAAAGCCTAAAGAAACATCCAACTTGGCATCCAAAGTTGCTATTCCTCCATCCAGACATTCCAAGTCTATTCCTCCATCACCTTCTTCATCCATTTTGGGCCCTTATGTCCCAAAATCCATAGCCTTTTCTTCGTCAAAATCTCAATATCCAAAATACATCTTTCCTCCATCAGTCCATCACCCCTCAAGGTGTGTGCCAATGTCGATCTTGCCAACATTTCCATCCATTGAAGCCCAATTCTTCCAACACCCTACCTATTATCCAATTCATATTTTCCATCCTTCGATCCCTTTGATCCAATCCTTTGCATAAATCCTCGCCTTAGTTCCATCTCATTTTCCATGTCCTTATCCTACCAACGTCTTTGAGCATACTTTTTAAAGGTCATGGTCCATTTTTTTTTCAAGGCTACTATCCAAATAAAAAGACGCTTGAGTCCTTCTTCCATCCCCTATCATGTGTCCATCTTCTTTTGAAAAAGTCAAAAATCCAAAAAAAAAAAGTGAAAAAGACAAAAGAAAAAAATAAAAAAAAATAATTCGTCCACTGGTGAAAACCTGGCAAACAGGCGCCTTGGGCAAGTACCGTGATGAAAACCTGGCAAACAGGCATCATGCGTAATTTATGAACTTCTTGCACACCACATTTGGGGGCAAATCTCTTCCTTCATATCCTATTGCCCTTCATTATCCTATCGTCATTACCATCCATTATCCTATTGTCCCTCATGTCCAGTTTCCCTTTCCACCTTGGATCTTGACAAGGCTGACGATCGTCATGAGCATCATGTATCTTGTTTGCAGCTTTCAGTCTATCATAGCTTTTGGTCTTTATCCATTTGCTTATTAAAACCTTTCATCCATATTCCCTGGCTTATTGCAACTTTCTACTACTATCCCTTAGCCAATCCCGACCTTCAGTCCATGTCCCTTATCCATTCTTGGTCTTGCTTATCCTATCCATATCTTATCGCTATCCATACACTCTTTTTGTCCCTTGATCTTGATTTGACATAAAGCCACAAAATTTAAACATGGTTTCAAAATCCTCTTGACATGTCCCTCATGCCATTTCATTGCTATACATTGTCATATCCAGTCTCTTGTCCCATCACACAATAGCTCTTGGAAATTGCATCTACATTGTCTCCATAATAAAAGGCCTTTGTCTTCCCTCTATCCACCAACATTTCAGCAAGCCTATTTATTCACCTATCATATTCCTTTCCTTGCTAGACACTGGGGACAAAATCTCTAAAAAAAAGTCTTAAAAATCAAAAAATGTCCTGAAAAAAGTCATCAAAAATCCAAAAATGTCCTAAAAAAATTCATAAAAATCAAAAAAAATTTGAAAAAAGATCATAAAAAAAAAAAAAATCAAATAATGTCCTGAAAAAAATCTCTAAAAATTGAAAAATGTCCTGAAAAAATCTCTAAAAAAAAAATCATAAAAAGTCCTGAAAAAAAATGAACACAAAAAAATTGTAAAACTCAAAATCCAAAAAAACACGCATTTTGCAATAAAGTATCCTCTTGGTGCATTAGACAGCTCACTGAGTATACATCCAACGACTCGTAATCAAACATTGTGCTTTAATGAAATCATATTTTAACAGATGACCTTTTTCAATCAAATCCAACATTCAAACTGATCAAAATTGTCTTATCAATCAAATATCAACATCAAAATCATTTGTCCTTGTTCCTACTATCATGGGTCTTATACAGGGTGTGGTATACTCGAAACCAGACTATGCCTTGTCTTAGACGGGGTACCACATGTCCTGAAACCAGACATCATGATCGTCCTATCAGTACTTTCAACTTTTGACAATGAAGATCAAGATGTTTATCTGATTTGCTTGAATTTGTGAGTCTTATCTTTTTTATTGATTTATCTTTGGCTTCGATCATGTTCCTATGTCGCTCGATGATGTCACTGAGTGATTTAGAGTGACCGGGATGGCTCATGGTCTTTTTCTTTTTTGATTGTGATTGTTGTTTGTCTATGATGTGTCTGTCTTTTGCAAAAAGGGTTACATTTCAGCTCTGGCCTTCAATGCCATGATGCTACGCATCCATTTTGCTACATTAAAATAAAGGTTCTCACCTACAAAGTGCATTACTGAAAGCAAGTTTTCCTTCATCTCTAACTGTCCTCTGTCTCATTTCTTCTCACTAACATTTCTTCTGTCAGTCTTGGCAGTCCGTTCAAACCTATTATCTTCTGTCATTCTTATCAATCAATTGGCCTCTTTTCTGATTTTTTTCCGGCCAATCCCTCGAGGGGGCATGCATATGTCATTATTATTGTCTGGGGCATTTTCATTATTGTTCTTTGAAACAACGCTTAAATTCGCATTGTCTCAAAGAAGGGCAAAATGTAGACACCTAAAAATGGTCAACGCTTGCGGAATCATACTTTAACATTTGCGCATTGCCTCATTTTAGGTTTTTGCATCGCATTAACATTTCTGCTATGATTCGCACTTGATCTTTATCATTTGCGAGCATCGAGTCATTCTTCTACATTCTTCATTCATCTCACCTTCGAATTTGGTCTTGTTGACAACATTATCCAGTCATGATTTTGATCGATTTTATCTTGTTGCATCAATGTGCGTGCTAATTTCGCATCAATTTGGACATCATTAATCCTAATTAGGGTTTTGTCCTCCTGTCAATCTTATCAATTTTATCATCAATCTTATCATTTTGGACATTGTCAATCCTAATTAGGGTTTTGTCCTATTTTCAATCTTATCATGGGGCGATCGGTTTATCAATCTTGTCGATTTATCATCAATCCTTCAATCTTGTCATCTTGCGATCGATTTGTCATTGATCGTGGTCATGTCTAATTTTGTCATCTTGCAATCTATTTTGTCAATTTTGTCATTTTTCAACCGATTTGTCATCGATCGTTATCTGTCTCAATTATGTCAATTTGGATCAATTTGTCATTGTTCCTCGTCAATTGGCGCATTTTCTTAATCAAATCATTTTGTCGCTCTGGTCATTTATCAATTCAAAATCATGACATTAATTATCTTCAATCAAGACCTAATTGTCATTTTCGCATTTCTAATTTGTCTTCTAAGGTTTTATGATTTATTCATTTAACCTAATTTGTCATTTCTTCTTCTAGGGTTACTAAATTATTTATTAATCCTAAGTTACAATTAAATCTTTACTTAATTGGCTAATTATTCTTCCTCTTGTGAATTAATTAATAAATGAAAGATTATTAATTAATTTACCTAATTTTCTCATTTTCTAATTTCCTAATTTCTAATTTTCATTATTTCCTAATTCCTAATTTCCACCTAATTTCTAATTTTCTAATTCAAATTCCACCTAATTATCTTGTCTCTAGTTCTCCCTATTTGTGTGCTTCATGTGTCATACTCTTGACATAGAAATTTGTCATAGAGTCTTGTCTTGACATAGCAATTTGTCATAGAGTCTTGTCTTGACATAGCAATTTGTCATAGAACTTGTCTTGACATGGAAATTTGTCATAAAATCTGTCATAAAATTGTCATAAGCCTCTTTGCATAGCAACATGTCATAACTTTGCTATTATTGATTTGAATTTCTATTCGAATCACTATCATTCTAATCTTGTCATTTATCCAATTCTTCTATAAATTGGATGATTTTCTTCAATCAAATCCCTTGAATCTTGATCCCTTAATTAATAATCCCGAATTTCAATCAAACTACCGAACTTTCGTTTCTAGTACTCTTGAGCTTTTTGCTTTCAATTGTGTATGCACTTGTAGGTGAGATCCACAAACCTATTGGAGAGGAAAGAATAACAATGGAGCCGCATGGAAGAAGTATTCAACTCTACGTCTGGTTTGCATAATTTTACTCTTGAATGCTTTGTTTTCATACCTCCATTGAATGTGCTTTAGAATTAGGTTCATTTCAATGAGTTTTCTTTTGATTGAGTTATCATGTCTAGTGTTTTGATTGATCTACTTATCTTGTGATGAATCCTAATTTCTACGCTACACCAACTACTTTATAAGGTTTAGAATGAACAACCGAAGATCATGAAGAAATCCTGGGATGGCATGTTTTCATTGTCACAAAGTTGAACACTTGGCTAGAGATTGCAGAGATCAACCTAGAGAAGATATTGAAGAAATAAAAGGCAAATTATAGATGATTTGGAAAAAGAAGGAAATTGTGTCAAATGAAGAAAGCACCTTACCTACCAAGTTAGGTTCACCTATTCCAAATTAATCAGTAAAGGTATGAAGGGACCACATTCTCTCAAGGTTCAATCTTAACAGTTCCTATTTTATTATGTACTTAATTCAAAATCTGCATAACTAAGATGTATTAGTAAGTTTGAAATTCTATCAAAGTCTTTTGGAGCACTATACAAGAAGCATGTCAAGTCGTTAAATGAAGGAAATCTGGTTACTCGGTTAGAGCGCAAAAAGGTAAGAAAGTTTAGTGGAACCGAATGCATTTAATGTTTTTTACCTAACCTGCATGAAGCCCGATAAGGCATATTGTGTACTTAAAGCATTTACGCGGTCATTTTTCACTCACCAAGTTTTCAAGAAAGCAGAGCAAAGTGAATCAAAGGTGATCAAACCACCTCCTAAGAAAAATTCAAGGTATTTACATCAATCTCAACACATTGTTAAGTTGGTTTACCAATCATATCAAGTTGTTATTATCTGCTAAGTGTGAAGCATCAGCCATTTGAAAATCTTCAAACCCTAAGGATCTTTTGTTAGTATTTATCTAAAATCTACAATGGTGCCTAAGATCTAGAATCTTGTTGTTGTTGAAAACATCGAAAAGCCCTCACTGAAATACTCTTTAACTCCCAAAATTGCATCTGAACCGGATGACAAAACTGCATTTTCACTCATTCTGGATAGAGTTTTATTAGTCGAGGATGTGAGATTCTTTACCAAATGTCGAGTTGAAGAACTAGGTCATGTTGAAATCAAAGACACATATGATGAATTGTGCACCAATGGTAAAATGGATAGCAAATATGAACACATCAGAACCAAGGGATTGACCGAAGCCCTAACCTATCCCCATGTATTCAAACCCCAGTGGGTCAAGTTTGTTATGAGTAGAGTTCATGATGACTTCATGTATCTAGAAGAGCAACCATTTAAGATCACCAAGGAAATCAATCATTTGATCACCGGTTACCCTATTTATGATCATGCCCAAGCCCAAAAAATGATATCACCGAAGGAATTGATCAGTTTAACCGGAGTAGAATCAGATTGCAGAGGACTAAAACTGAACAATGTCACTGATGCAGAGCTAAAGTTTACCATTAGAATAATAGGTTATTGTGTCTTCCAATCAGCAAGGGAAAATAGTGTACCATGTGCAGCAATAGACTTAGCTTATAAAACTGTGAAGAAAGGCATGAAAATTGATTTATGTGAGGTATTGCTAAAAAACTTGTTTGAGAATCTGAACACCATAAGGAAGCCAAAGAAGAACAATTCAGCCAATACACTAAAGTTTGGGTCACTATTAATATGCATGTTTTTCTATTTTGAAAAATTCTTTCCATCAGTTGGTAAAGTTGTTTGGGAACTACACCGACCAATCACCCATCAAATCAGCGACTTCATCAAGAAGCTAGGTGATAATTTTAATGATATTATAGATGATTATTTCAGCAAGTTTCAGGAAAGGATGCATAACAAGTACCGGATTCCACCCCAGCTAGTAGAGAAATACAAGGATGTCATATGTTTTGAAGTGGATACTGATTACTGTTATGTGAATGTTGTGGAACCAAGAACTCAATCTTTTCCACCTATGGGTTATGAGATTGATTTTGACATCATACAACAACAAATAGATGCTTTTCTGACATTACTAAGGCATGCTACCGAGCTCAGGTATGGAACATATGAGGAAGTGAAGGAAAAAGTAAAAATGAGCATTGTAGTACCGAAGGCTACAAGGAAGGCAACAAAGATTATTAAGACATTAACGGAGAAATTTGGAGAATGTTCTTCTTCCACACCTGTCAAAGGCACTATAGTAATCACCGAAGAGGAATTTGAAGCTCAAGAGGCAGCTATAACACTGAGCACTGAATTGCCTAAGGGAAAAGTGTTGAAAAGAAAGAAACCAGATACATCAAAAGTATCACTGACTCCTCCTGCAAAGCGACCTAACACAAGAGCATCTGTAGCATCACTGAGTAAGAAAACAAAGAGTGTTGCTGCACCCAAGGTAACAAAAACTTACAAGAAATCTACTCAGAGACTCATTTTGGCAAAAGAGTCCAATGACACTGAATCTGAAGATGCAAGTAAATTTCAGATTGTCATACATAGTGTTGAAAATTTCTATGCTAATCTGAAGAAATATGATGGATTTGGATCATTCCGATATGTAAAATATGAATCTAGATTTGATGATGAAAAGAGACAAATAGAAGAAGCAGTCATTTGCACACTATGGAAATTCCGCTTGGTCCCATTGGAAGTATGCAAATATCTTCCAAATGAGTTATATTTACATATTGACAATAGGTGGAAGTATGCAATGGAATTAGAGAAACAAATGAGAGAAAGAAGTTTGGTACATCTTTTCCCAAACATGTCGGTAGATGAGATCACCGAACATCTGAAAAACTGCCACACAAAATTCCTAGTCAAGGAAAGATCTTTAAAATTGATGAATGGACTTTACTTGGATGTAGAGAATGAGACCAAAGAAAAATGGTAGGAAATCTTTCAAATCAAGAATGCTGGTGAACAAGCTAAAGTTGAAATAGTTGTTGTCACCAAGAAAGATCCTGATATCACCAAGCAGGACCCTGTTGACACCATACAAATAGATGAAGATATCCTGGATACAGAGGCACCTGAACAGGAAATGATCAAAGGGAATGCATATGCCAAACTGGTATCCAGTGAGTTAGTTTTGGAGCAAGTTTAGCCCTATCCTCTGGTCACTCAATCTACTACAACCGAGGCCCCTCGGGATACTACACAAGGGACAGAAGGTCACAAATCTACAGAAGAAGAAACTACTTCTGAGGTCATCGGGGAATAGTCTTCACAAGCTCCTTCCAGCACTGAAAATGTTACATCTGAGACCCCAAGCAATGAAGCACCGAAGGACACAACAAAGGCTACATCAGAGGTTAAAGAAACCAACCAAAGTGTTGCCTCTACTGAGCAACCTATCGAGGGTCATCAAGCCTCACAAGCCATTGTTTTAGTCCAACCGATGAAAGGTAAAGAAAAGAAGATGAAAAAGCATAGTTTCAAATTAGATTTGTCTAAACTGATACTATTGACCAATGTTGATATTTCCAAATTAAAAGGGCAAGCACTCATTGAATTCGGTGAACTATGCAAAGCCAAAGCTAAATAGGAGAAGCAAATGGCTATTCAAAAGAAAAATAAAGTACTTCAGAAGGTGAAAGCACTCTTAACTGATATGCTACCTAAAGCTACAGTAACCAAAGATGCAGCCATCCACATTCAACTGGGTGAACTCCTAACCAAGATAGAGACATCTGGAGTAGATGCATCCGAATATTTGAGCAAGTTAAAAGATAAGGAGCTCACTGCTAAAATGATTGAAGAGGTACAGAAAGCTATTGCCATTGGCAAAGTTAAACTTGTAAAATTTATTGCTGAGTTGTCCCCTCAACTCAAACACATTCTTTATTTATTTTAGAAACTCTGTACATTTTCTCTATTCATTAAGGACATCAAAAATAAAATAGAAGCAATTGAGAAAGAGATCACCAATCTCTCTAATAAGTTGAACACTGAGCCACATTCCATTCAGAATTTTTATACCAAGCTTCAACAGCTCATGGCTCAACAATTGGAATTGAGGAATGAAGAACACAAGATAAGGATGGACATAATGACACTTCAAACATTATTCCTTCATCTTTCATCCATCTAAGAATAGATCAACAAAGCTACCTCCCTATCCACTCAGCAAGAGGGAAGCACCTTAGATGGACTCATCTCACTATTAGCTAACATTACAGCTCAGAATTCACTTATGGACAGTGTTAAGGATGCCCTCTCTACCACCCTTACTGATGCAAAGACAAAGTACAAATCCATTTTTGACCAGTTGCCACCACCGAATGGTAACTAAGTCTTGATGTTTGTCAAAAAGGGGGAGTGAGTATCATATCAAAGTATATAAGGGAATGTAGTATACAAGGGGAGTATATACCGAATAGAGCAGGACAGAGTATTCAAATTTTGACAGTGAATAGAGAACAGAGCAGTGAACCGAGCAGTTAACATAGAACATTGATCACCGAGCATGCAAAATCAGAAGTTTTGTACAGTATAGTGATAAGGGGAGTATATCTAAATATACTATTTCATTGACTAATGTATATACTGTCTATTTAGTCAAATTTTGTAAGTATATAGATTTTTGAGTTATGACTTCGAAATTAGTTTTGTCAAACATCTCAACTAATGTCAAAAGGGGAGATTGTTACTACTTATTAAGTTGCCATTAGTTTTATATCTAAAGTAATTCTATATACTCTAGTCGGTTACCTCTACCAAAACATTCAGTCGGTATGCACAGAATAGTCGGTTAAAGAAGAAAGTATTCACAGAGCCTAGTATGCACCAAGTTGTCTCCCGAGTACCATTCCATGTCTACTAAGTAGCAACAATGATATAGTGAGTTGATATACATCGAGTGAAATATTTTACTAGATTCATTGAACCTAGACACACATGTGGAAACGTGTTACAAGATCGAGGAACATAGAACCGTTATCACATTGGAAATTGTACTTAAGGATTGTGTATGATTTTGAGGTCATCTAACCAATGAAATATTTTGTATGGTTATTCATTTGATAAATCATGTTTGTAAGATCAAAGCAATGAATCAGATCACTGACATAAGAGATCTATTTATAAAGCATTGATTGAGATCAGATATATGGGATATAGTGACAAAGAGAGAGATATCGTGGTGTATGAAGCAAGACATGTGTAACACATAATAATGCACTAAGTGTTATGACTGTTACAGAGACACAAAGGTCACTGAGAAGGATTTCAGAGAATAGTCAAAGAATAGAGTAAATAGAAGGGTTTACCGAGTTACTTCATGGGTTATCGAGGTATGCTATAAGCTAGGTAATCTCATTTTGAGCACATAGAATCTACTATAACATTCCAGATGTAAAGTTGTAGATATTTGTAATGATTATTGTAATATTTTGAAGTTGTAAGAGAAACCTTTAACAGGGTAAAAGACTCTAACAAAGTCTATAAATTGTAAAGCCTTTAACCAGGTGCAACATTTAGAATAAGTGTTGTAAAATCCTTTAGCAAGGTAGATCTAAAGATCTTAAATACTCCTAATAGGGTAAGCTATCAGAAATAGTTGAACATGTAGCTCTAACCAAGCACTCTTTATTATTGCAGTAGTGAAGTTGTGGGTGCCATCCCCACCACAACTTTTCTCTTTAACCAAGAGTTTCTGCATAACCAAAATATATGAGTTATGGAGTGAATCATGTATGATTGTTATTCATTTGTTTTAGCTTTATGTTATGTTGCAACAGTTTTTGTTTTATGCATAATAGTAAAGATATTATTGTCAAGAGTTATTGGAGTACTGATTCACCCCTCCCCTCTCAGTACATTAGCTTTCCATATTGGGCCTAACAGTCACACCTGAGTGGCGTCTCTCTATTGTTGGAGTCTGTCAAAATCAGCCTGTGACTCTCCTCCCCTAGCCTCTGACCCTACATCCTATACCTGTGCCTCTGGAATGTCAATCGGTATGGCCTCCTCTCCCCCACCATCCCCTCCCTCTTCTGCCTCCCCTACTGGTAGTGCTCCTTCCTATCCCTATCCTACCTCAGGCTCTCTCCTCCATACTACCCTAACTTGCCTTTGTTGTCTACCAGTACCCCTCCCTACTGCAACCACAACCCTCTCACTAGGTCCAGCATCCTCTCTGTCAACTACCTCATCTACTGTCAATTGTAGCTCATCATCCTCCAGAACACTAGGAATAGTTAGGCACACTGAAAAATATCCCTCCCACTAGATCCTGTATCCTCTGGTGGTCCCTAGATCCTCTCCATTTCGAAATTGGTCCTGCCCTCCAATGGACTCACTGTTGGGCCCCAAAACCTCTCCTCTCATGTCATACAAGGATACAATGGTATGTCTCTCACTATGTCCTGGACCAATCCGAACTATCTTGCTACTTTGTGAGGGGCATAGTACTCCATGATATATAAAAACCTTCCAAACAACCACATCTCCACTCTAGCCCAATGCAGCTACCAGTCCACCCTCCATCTCTCACTATCAAAAAATGGTCACCATGTGAACTGCATAAGCTCATAAAAAATGTGGTGCCAAAACCATATCGATCCTATTCATGTATAATGTAGCAGGCCTTTGTACCTGTCTATATGGTCATCAGTCTCGCGTATCCTATACACCTAGTGGTTGGGTAACTGCAATATGCTCCCAAGCCCAGATATGGAGAAGTGTCACTCCTACAGATAAGCTAGCATACTCCCTATACACCACGAGATGCAAATCATGGTACAACTGAGCCAACATCGTTTCTCCCCAGGAATACTATGCACAATCATGTACCATGAAATAAACACACCTGCTTCATCTAATCGGAAACACATGTCCTCCAAGATCAGGTAGAATTCGTCTACTCAAAAATCTGCAAATCACAAGTATTGGACGAGGTATATGTCAGATACCCATCGCCCTACCCAAATGCATCGTGCTCCTATCCAGCATTGACAGGGCCTCATACTCGCAAAACTTCTGCAAGTAGAAATCTATCGCATCTATTCGGTACTCCAGGATGATGCCGCGAATGGGGATCTTCAAGATCCTCCATACATCTAGTAGAGTCAGCATCCCCTCACTGGTAGGTAGGTCGAAGGTGTTATATCTACTATCCCACCTCTCCACTAAAGTCGTCATCATCATAGTATGGGCTCAAATCCTCAGCCACCTACCCACAAAAAGCAACCCCACAATAGCTAGGAGTTGTAACTCATTCGACCGCAACTGTTGATATAATCTCATGGTTGCTAGTGCTCCCTTAATGCCAATGGCCCCAAATCAGCCTGCATCCAACAATCCAATTCATATTCTCATATCCTCAAGCCCTATCCTTCCCCTTGATGCACCTATACCATACCACCAACCAAAAATTCTAAGCCTATTTTTCCATCCCTTTCTTCCCTGGCGCATGCACTAATTTACTCAGTGCTCACGCCAAACACATGGCGCTCACACCATTCTACAGGTGCACACACTGACAGAGCCCCAATTGGGACCCTAGACAGAACTAGCACAAGTGCACACACCACGCAACCTTTTCCCCCCACCCAACCAAATCCTAATCTATCGTAGTGCGAGTGCCCAAACCTCGATATCCCTTTTCCCTCCCTGACCTTACCCTAACTTGCCCTATCATGACCACCTCTGTCGTGTTACCTTTTCCTAACCCTAAACCTAACCCTAACTCCCCCCACTGTGAGTGCCCATGCCAAAGAGCGACTGCCCATGCCAAATGTGAGTGTTCACCTCAAAACCCTAGGTTATCCCCTTCCATTCATGAGCTCTCACATTATCCTAGAGACGTACATGTTAAAATGGCAATTAGCACATCCACCTTGCTAAACTTTAACCCTAAACTAAGCCCTAATCTTGGCCTAAACCTACAAAATCATAGAGGAGGATACTCATACATACCAGTGGTCCATAGCCCTTGGGTCTCTCATACTGCCAGATCCTCTCGGCATGGTGTTCACGGGTGGGAATGCGATCCATCTCTCCTTCTCTTCTTCTAGGCTCTAGGTCACTCCAATGCTTGTGTGTAACAATGACCCTTCATTGGGCCCTTTGTGGCTTATATGGACCCCCTTGTGGGCTCATTCCCTTCATACTCTCCCTCCTTCTATCTCCTCTTCTATTTTTCTCAATTTTCTCTATCTTTCTTTCTCGTTCATTTCTCACCCCTTCCTATTTCTTCTTCGTTTCGAGAAATTTTTGACAATTTTCTCAAAAAAAAACCAAAAAAAATCTCGAGGGGGCATACACCACCCACGTTTTATGCTGGGGCATCTTTTTTTCTTCTATCTTTTACCCATTTCCAAGTTTGTCGTTACGTAAAACAGGGGCAAAATGTAGACACTTAAATTAATTATTTTAATTAATTTAGATAAATTCCTTGCATAATTAATTTATTAATTGTGTCAATTCCTATTCCTTCTCAATATTTAATGTTGTCACTATAGTTTGTTAATTAATTTATTTAATAAATCAATCTACCTTTATTCTTCTAAAATCCCCAAAATTAATTCTCTCCAAATTCCTCCTTTTAATTAATTAATTAATCTAGGTGATTCCTATAGATCACCTTTTTCCTAATCCATCATTAACCTAATGAATTCTTCTAGAAGCCCCCTATCTCACTTATCATTATTCTTCTAATTTTTAATTCCCTCCACTCCTTCTCTCTCCTAGTCAAATCCTCCTAAAAATCCCATTTGCCTTAATCCCACCTAATTATTCTTCTAATCCCTTTCCTAATGAGTAGCTAGTGCCTAATCCTCATGATTAGCCACAAAGTCAACTCCTTGTCCCTTCCATCCAGCCACCTTCCTTGAATGCCCTTTTCCTAGGTGAATGTGAGATTTTCAAAATCTCACATTCCTCTAGACATCACCTCCAAGGAATTTTTAATACCTCCTTACTCCTCCAATCCCTATGATCATCCTTTTTAAAGAATTTTTAATTCCTCATCCCCATCTCTCAAGGAATATTTTATTCCTTTCTCTTCCCTAGGCACATTCAGAAGTCTTCCCAATGAACCTTGAGGAGTGTGGAGACAAGAAATTCCTTTAAGGAATATCTCTTAGTCTCCACACTTGTCTTGTCACCTCCTCTTGGGTCATGTGTGGGATCACATTGAATCCTGACCCTTCATCTTAGATCAATTGTAGCCCTCCATTTCTTCTCCTCTTCTCTTATAAGTTGAGGACTCCATCCCCTTGATTGACATCTCCAAGTTAGCTAAGTTCATGCTATCAAATTGAATTTGAAAAGTCATCCATAGCACCCAAACTCTACTCAATTTTCTACTCATCCATCACTTAATCAAAAATCCCTCATCCATTCTATCTAATCATCTTGTCCACAATCTTGGAGAGCCATCCACATTAAACAAAGGATACAACCCAATCAAGTCAAGGAAGGGTGCATCTCTGGCTTCATCAAAGGCTCAATCTGAAGGAGAAGGTATAGCATGCAAACTAGAATTCATACTAATTCTTAAGCATGCACGCACCTCATTTCATTCATCTTAGGGAAACAATTCATCATTAATTAAGGAGGGATACATATAATTTCATTCAGATCTATAAACATGATCATCCATATTGTAGTGTCATAAATTGTACACCCTTGCTAGGGTGGTACAATTTCACACTTAGGTTAGTACCTGCCTTAGTGTTTTTGCATCTTGCATTGTAATTTCCCTTTAAGAATTTAATTAATTAATTTAATTAAATCTAAATTCATATTTCATCACTTCATACATGATAAAATTGGGCCCTTTACCCTAAGTGTGCCCCTTTTTATTTCATTCCTCCAATAAATCATTTAATTATAAACCCTAATTATGTCCTATTTTGACCTTTAAGGCTCAATTTCGCATATCAAAACACCTCTAAATCAGATGTAACTTTGGGATTTACTCTAATATCATCATATCTAACGACCTTGAAAATTTGGTGATAAGTTGGTCTGACCATGGCAGGAATGCACATGGTCCTCGATTTTTTTCCCAAAATTTTGGGAGCACAATTCTATGATATTACAATACTTAACCCCAAAATATTTATGGGAAATTCAATTCCTAGGTTGGCCTAAAGGTGAAATTAAGTTGAATTTAAGATCTAGGGTTTCATACATAAGAGCTCTCTTTCTTCATTTGAAGAAAACTAAGATCAATCTAATCTAAAGAGTTTTCAGTAGAGCAAGCATCAGGAGCCTTCTATGCAGTGAAAGTGAAGCCTATGTGGAGTCTTCAACAACATTCAAAAACATTTCATCAATCATTCATCATCAATTAGGAGCCTTGAAGATGTTGGAGAATAATAGGAGATCTAGTGGCAATATCTCTCCCATGGGGATTGGTATGATTTCATATTATTTTCATGTCTTTGTATGAGCTTCTTTACATCAACTTGCATATTTAAATTCATGCTTTAGATCATTTAGCATATTTGGTTTGAATCTTTGTTATTTACATTCACATTTACATTTAGGGTTTACTCTCATGCATAGGGTAGCTCTAGTTTCTTTCATTTTAGGATCTTGCATACACACAAGGTTCTAGCACACACATTTTCAGTACATTATAGGCTATTTGTGGAGGTGGAAATCACCAACATAGGGGTTTGACTAAGGCAAAACCCCATACAGCCACCCAAACCTTCCCTTTTCAATTGCAGGTGTAGAAATAGGTACCCGAAGGCACTTTCAACTCAGTAAAAGGTACAGGAACCACCAGACTCATTAGATATGCCCTAATCTTCTTGGGATAGGGGTGTGGTGCCCTAGCCCTACCCAAGATAGTGGCATGGCACCATGGCCCCTCTTCTTTTCAATGATTTTTAGCAGGTTGCAGCTTCGGGTCATTAGATTTGCAGTCTTTCAGTTGCAGCCTCCTGTCTGCAAAAACAGGACAGTGGCATGGTACCCTGCTCCAGGTTAGTTTTTTTCAATTTGTAGCATCAGGTTTACATCCAAAATCCTCCCCTTTTCATTCTTTCAGTATCTCAATTTTAGATCTGCAAGTTTGTTCAATTTTGAGTTCATTTATGCTTCATTCTTTATCTCCTAGCCTAGTTGATCATTCAAACCCTAGTTTTTCTCATCGTTTGCAACAAGAGGAATAGAAACCCTAAGAGGTAATCCTTGGCTCTCTCTTTCTCACTAGAATTATCTAAATTCATCTATCTCCCTAGGCTCTTTCATATTCCCAATGTGTTGGCAAAAGTAGCATTAGGTCTTAGTCACCCGATCTCGCTTTCCCGCCATCACATTTTGGTGAACCCGACGTGAATACAACCTTCTTTAATTCTGATTTATGTTCTCAGATATGAGTTTTTTTTCTATTTAAAATTCAAATTTACATTTACAAGTTTCAATTCCTTGCAAATTTCAAAATTTAGAGGTTAATTTTGCTAAAACCCTAATTTTTCAATTCAAAATTGAACTTGTGGATAGCTTAATTTGGATCATTAATTTCAGATCTGATATAGAAACACATTCCACTCATAAATTTCATTTTCTAAATCAACTTTTAGAGTTCTTGCATTGGTTAAAATTTAACATTTCCTTCTATTTTACATATGTTATCATTTGAAAGAGGAATTTTTTTGTCATGATGCATTCATTTCGTAAATATGATAATGGGTTAGCTTCCCTTGTTTCAATTTTTCCCTCTCTTAAAGAACCTCCTCCTATCTATGACAACATTTTAGTGCCTAAAAGAGTTTTTACCAATCCCTTCAAAATTCTCCCATTCTCTGAGGATGAAGATTTGAAGAGTGATCTTGACAATTCTCCTAAAATGTGCCCTTCTCATCTAGATATCTTAGAGGAAGAGGATGATATCATAAACATCTTTCTTCATGTTACTTTACCTTCCTTACATGATGCCTCTCTAAGTGAAAAGGTATTGATGGACATTAACCTATCTTCTCCTAAACTTGGTCTTACCAATGGGAGCATGTTAGTACAACAAGAGGTTATGAGCACTTCTTCCAAAGATCTCCTTTCTAAGCATTAATCTTTGGAGAGATATGTTCATCTCCCTCCTAAAGAATACTCCTCTCATGAGGTTCATTTTGTGCAAAAAGATGGTATTGTCCCTAATTGTTTTAGTAATGGCATTTCTTCTTTTGATTCCAACTAAATTCCCACTAGAGATGATGCATTAATGAAAAATGCTTTCCCTTCTCCTAAAGCTTGTCTTGTCCCCAAAGATGCCTTAGAGAAAGAAGATGAAACCATAATCAATTTCCTTAATTCTCTCTCCCCTAAAGATCCTATTGAAGACATTTTGAGGAAAGAGGATTATTTAAATACATGTAGTGATTCTCTCCTTCCTAAGGATGCATAATTAATAAACAATGTTATCCCTTCTCCCAAAATTGGAAATAACAATAAGGACATCTTTGTGCAAGATATTTCTAATACTTTCCTAATAACCTCACTATTTGGGATGAACCATTAGAAGAAGGTGTTGATTATTCTCTACCCCATGAGAGAACACTATCCCAAGGGGATGAAATCATGATTGATAACTCCCTTGATAGCACCTCACCTTCCATGAATCTCTATTATTCTCCCTCTAAAGGTAAAGCATATCCCTCTCCTCAAGTTGGTTCTACTCATAAGGATACCCTATTTCATGATAAGATTGTTGATGTCTCTTTCAAAGAGCTCCCTCTTAAAGGTGAGACTTTGAATAGTAATGTTTATCCTTCTCCAAGAGAGTTTATTCCCCATGTAGATCCTCTTATGATTGTGGTTATTACCCATGATAGTGCTATAAGATGAACCCTTGTGGACAATGGATCTGGCCTTAATGTTTGTGGTGTAGACTTATTGGATAAGATTAAATTGGATCGTTCTCTCATCAAATCTTATTCTCTTACTATTTGAGGCTTTGATAATGTTGCTAAACAATGTCTAGGTGTCATAACCCTACTTGTTAGGGTAGGTCTTGTTGTGTTACCTACACCTATTCATGTTATGCCTAGTAATTTGACATATAACCTTCTATTAGGGAGACCTTGGATTCATAACATGCAATCTACCCCCTCAACTTTGCATAGGCAAGTCAAATTCATTTATAACAATACGACATATACCTTGTTAGCTGATACCAAACCTTAAGAACCATTAAAATCTGGGTCTTCTTATTCAACTACTTCCCATTCTTCTTCCCATTCTTCGTCCAATCCTTCTACTTCTTCAAATACATCTATTTCCTTTAATGATGTTGTTCCTTCTAGTACTCTGGATTCTCTTACTCAATTGGAATCTCCTCCCTAGGATACCTTTTCTCATGAAGAAGTGCTCACAAATTATTGGGGATCTCTAGACTTTACCCCTACTTTTATAGGACAATATAGGGTACCTTGTAACGGATCTAAGACTGAGAAGGAGAAATCTAAGGAGGAATGTAAAGAGCAACCTACTTTGTCCAAACAACTAAGTAACCATTTTGTGGTTGCTTCTAATTCAAATCACTCTTCAAATCCTTCCTCTAATTCATATAGCACTGAGACCTATGAGGCATCAACATATCCTTATGATTTTCCATCCCTTTATGGTCCCAGTTTTTACATTCTGGCTAAGAGTGGCTATGATGTCAATGGTTGTGGCACAAATGAACAAGGAATTAAAGTTCCTATAGAACATAATACACATGAAGCTTCATTTGGACTTGGATATAATCCTTCTAAGCCCACCAAAACATCTAAAAGACCATCTCTCAATGTGAATGCTATATTTAGTAGTGATGATAACCTCACCTTGATTAAATCATCTTCTACTTCTTTCAACACTTATCCCCCTTATAAGGAAATCTTGGTGATGAACAAATCTCTTTATGAGTCTCCTCAAGATATTTCAAATCCCACTTATGAGGCTTTATTTTCTACTCATTCTAAAATCCCTTCTTCTAGGAATAAGGCTCCAATTAATTATACTTATCCCTCTCCTAAGGTTTCTTGTGTGCAAGAGAAGTGTGACATAGTGGCCTATTCTTCTCCTATAAACTTTTCTTTTTCTAAAGACTTTTTAACATTCATCATCTTATACATGTTTTTAATCTCACTTATAGTAGAGTATTTTACATGTCATATTCAAATACCTCGTTCAATCTATCATGTCTTTAAATAACATTAATGGCTATTATGTTGCTCAACATTATGTGACATTGGTAGCTCACTTATTAGGGGCTCATTATCATTCATGATGGTACAATTTCACGTGCAATCATACTTTTGGAAGCAACATAATAGCCTATTTCTATCCCATCTCTTCTCCCTATATATATAGGGGGCAAGAGTGATTTAAAACATCTCTCCTTAAGATTAAAATTTCCCCTTTTTGAAGTAGTGTCTTCTATAAGGATTTCTTATTGATTGTAGAGGTGTATTAATATCTGAATTTTTTTCTCTTATATTGGAACAATAATCCCTAATGGGGATCTTAAGTACGTATCTTTAATTGGGACCTCCTTCTTGGTGTTGGAAGTCTTTGATCACTCATCAATTTATTTTCTTTATTGAGTGGTATCTTTTATAATAAACCCTTCTATTTTGTGCACGTGCATATCCATGATGAGGATCTCTTGCCTTATTTTAGAAGAGTGTTGTTATAAATAATCTCTCTTTGATGTCATCTCAATCCTCTAATCTTTTCAAATCTCTTGCATTCATTCATTATAGAAGATGTTATTTTTGTCTAAGACAACTCCTCTTGAAGGTAGATGTCTTTTGAACAAATATCTCTTCTCCTCCAAGGATCTCTTGTGCACTTATATAGAAAGATTCTCTTTTGAACTATCTTATCCTTGCTTGAAGAGTATTCCCTTTCTTGCTTGGATTTATGACATTGTTTCATGATTGATATCTTCTTCGTGTTCAAGGTAGGCATCCTTGTTCTACTTGCACACACATGCATGAGGTTCAGTGGAACTAATGGTGTTCTCACTCTCCTCCCTTACATGGATCACCCAGATAGACTCTGGGGGCTAGTTTTCCATGTCCTTCTCTCCATTTATCACCTAGTTTTAGGGGCGAGATGTACATGGTTCCTTTTCTCTTCTCATGGAGCATCAAAGTGTGTATTCATGCTTTCTATCTCTTCTTCCTTCTCTTTGCATTTGTTTCCATTTAAATATTTCATCTTGTGTTAGAGAGCTCTCAAATCCTAAAACTCTTTGTTGTGTTGGAATTGAGGCTTAGTTCTCTTTCTTACCAAATGATTATCAATTAGTTTTATATCTTGTATTAAATCTTTTTGTGAACACTTGTCATCAATCTTCTTTCACAATTCGATGTGGTAAACATGATACCCTATTTAAACTCACTAAAATTAGCAAGCCAAAATAGGGGGGCATATAGCTACCCTCTAATTTTCATAACCTTCCTTAGTAAGCATTTAGGTGATTTTGTGATTTTATCTAATGTGTTTTTCTAGGGTGCGGATCCACACTGTGTACTGCAAATACCGCTAGGGGCTTCATCCGATAACTTGTGGATGTTAGGTCCTGGAGACAACTAAGAGGGGGGGGTGGGGGGTGAATCATTTGTCCAATAAATTCAACCAAAATTAACTTAACCAAAACTTAATGCTTAATACCGGTAAACCAAACTTTATGTTGGTAGACAGTCTTAACAGTTAATTGCAGTACTGGTCAAGATTAATGCATGAAACAAAAAGACAATAACATTCACAACACATTACACAAATATTTTGTACGTGAAAACCCTGTAAGGGGAAAAACCACGGTGGGAAGCCTTACCCACAATCAACTGATACTATTGTAAATAGTATGTGTGTACAATATGAATTCTACACATGCAGAAAGGCCAGCTGCCTAGAGCTCATTGCTCAATCACAAAATGAGAGTCACACTAACTACAATTGGATGGTTAAATCCAATGATAATGTACTACTCAAAATAGCATCCTCATATGTTGGATTCAGTACCATTTTAGTTCTGATTGCCTTCACAAAATCCTTCCTTCAACCTTCAAATGATGTTTGTGTGTATAGCTCTGCTTATTTTCACATATACCTTATTGCAATCCTTTTTGCATTCACATATTAATCTCACAAATGAGATCTTACATTTATACCATAACCTATGACCAATTTGAATAGGTCAGCTCACTAAAAGATATTACAATAAAATCAATTACAAATAAATCAATATCTGATGCATGGTGTAGGCTCAATGCATTTACATTAATAATAAATCATCTCCATAACGGGTCGTGCTGATCTGGAATAGATATGCCTACTGGTGCATATCCCGGACCTATTTGCCAGTAACAGTAAATATGCAAACCCGAATAAACAAATAACCAAATTGCCAAAACCAAGTGGTTGAATAATGTCTTCGACATAACCAAGTAGTCTCCAAGTCATTCCAAGTGTCGGTGAACAATATAATCCATTGGTGAACCAAATACCGGTGACTATGCATAAGTCTCTAACTTGCCGGTGAACATAACCAAAGATCTCCAAGTGCTGATAAGTATTGACAAGCAATGACAGGTGTTGAAATCAATGACAAAACCATATCAACATATCCAAAATGCCAACAATCTCCCCCTTTGGAATTGATGGCAACACAAGATGGAAAACCCATCAAAGTGCCAAAACAAAAATGCCACAAACCTAAAACCAATAATCTTCCAAAGAGATCATTAACCAGAAATCAAAATACATAATATCTCTCCCCCTAGGAATAATCTCTCCCCAAAAGAAAAAGATAATGTGTTTTTCCATATCAATCTCTTCCCCTTTGACATCAAATGTCAAAGCAATACAAAATACCAACTTATTATACTAACTACTCCCCCTAAGAAGTAGCTCTCCTCATCAAAGCCGAAATAAAAGATTTCTCTGTTAATTCTATCGGTTGATGACAAACATCAAATGTCTAAGTCTCTACCAGTGGAGGTGGGAATCCAAGTTGCTCTCTGAGATACTCAAATGTTTCCTTAGGCAAAGGCTTTGTAAAAATATCTACATTCTGCTCTTTAGTATTCACATAAACCAATTTCACTTCTTTTGCTTCAACATTCTCCTTTAGAAAATTGAATTTGATAGAAACATGTTTAGTCTTAGAGTGAAATACCGGGTTCTTTGATATATCAATTGCTGCCATATTATCACAGTAGATAGTTATAGGTTCCTTGCATTTTACCTTTATGTCCTTCAACATTTGCTTGATCCATAATACTTGTATACAATTAGTTGTTGCTACAACATATTCTGATTCTGTTGTTGATAGACTTGTACAACTTTGTTTCTTGCTCAACCATGAAATTAGTCTGCTGCTAAGAAAAAATGCTCCACCGGTGGTTCTTTTTATGTCATCCACATCTCCTACCCAATTAGCATCTATGTATGCACTTCAGTCAAAATTTTCATCTCTAGGATACCATAAACCAAGATTTGTAGAGCTTTGTAGGTACCGGAAAATCCTTTTCACTATTGATTCATGATTTTCTTTAGGATTACTCTGAAATCTTGAAACAATACATACTGCATTCATAATATCAGGTCTTGTTTGTGTCAAATATAGTAAACCTCCTATCATAGACTTGTATCTAGTCAGATTAATAGTTATAGATTCATCCTTCAAAGATAGTTTATCAGTTGTAGTCATAGGTGTGCTTACCAGTTTACAATTTTCCATGCCAAATTTCTTTAGTAATTCTTTCAAGTACTTAGATTGACATGGGAATATACCTTTATCAGTCTGTGAAATCTGCAATCCTAAAAAGAAGTTTATCTAACCAATCATAGACATTTCAAATTCTTGTTGCATTTTGTTAAAAAAGTCTTTACACAAACCATCTTCTCCTCCAAAGATTATATCATCAACAAAAACTTCAATAGCCAAGATGTCATCATTAGTCACTTTGTAGTATAGATTGTTTTCAGCATTACCTTTAGTGTATCCAAGCTTCAAAAGATATTTGTCCAATCTAGCATACCAAGCTCTAGGAGCTTGTTTCAATCCATATAAAGCTTTCCTTAACCTGCAAACCATGTCTTTGTTATCAGTCAAAGAAAATCCATCAGGTTGTTCAATATAAACTTCTTCTTCAATATCTCCATTCAGAAATGCACATTTAACATCCATTTGATATACTTTATAGTTCTTTTGTGCTGCAAAAGCCAATAAAAGTCTGACTACTTCAATTCTAGCTATCAGTACAAAGGTTTCATTGTAATCAATTCCTTCTTTCTATGAATATCCCTTACACACTAATCTTGCTTTGTTTTTTACTACCATACCATCTTCATTAAGTTTATTTCTGAAAATCCATTTAGTTCCAATTACACTTTTGTCTTTAGGCTGGGGAACTAATGACCAAGTGTTATTCCTTTCAATTTGTTCCAATTCATCTTCCATAGCTTTAATCCAATATTTATCTTCACATGCCTCATTAATTGATGTAGGTTCAATTTGAGAAATAAGACATACCTCTTCATTTGCCAATCTTCCTCTAGTCATAACTCCTTGAAATTTATTTCCAATAATCAGATCTTTAGAATGATTCAGTCTTACATACCAGGGTGTTTTTGCTTGTTGTTGTTCTTCAGTGACTGTTGAATCTCCAGATGATGCCAGTGTCACTGGATCACCAATCTGTATTAGTGTATTTATAGTAGGTTCATTTGTTATTATCTCTATTGCCGGTTCAGAGTTTGTGTACCTTGAATTTCCTCTAAACTGTTCATCAATCTTCACATTTTCACTCTGAACAATTTTCTGCAATCTCTTGTTAAAACATCTATATGTCTTGCTCTTAGATGAATAACCAAGAAATATTCCTTCATCACTTCTAGGATCAAATTTGCCAATATACTTATCTCTTCTAATATAGCATTTACTTCCAAATATTTTGAAATATTTAAGAGTAGGAGTATTACCAAACCATAGTTCATGTGGGGTCTTATTGGTTTCACCTCTGATGTGAACTCTATTGAATGTATAAATTGTTGTATTGACCACTTCTCTCCAGTATATATGAGGTAGATTTGCTTCAGATATCATACTTCTGGCTACATCCAAGATAGTTTTGTTTTTCCTTTCCACAACTCCATTCTACTGGGGTGTCCGAGGTGCTAATAACTCTCTTCTGATCCCATTCACTTCATAGAATGTATTAAATTCTTTAGATGTGAATTCACCTCCTTGATCTGATCTCAAACATTTGATTTTCTTGTCGATTTCATTTTCTACTATCACCTTGAATAGTTTGAATTTCCCAAATGCTTCAGATTTTTCCCTGAGAAAAGTAACCCAACACATTCTAGAATAGTCATCAATGATTAGCATAAAATACCTATCTCCTTGTATAATTCTAGTTCTTGTTGGACCACATAAATCAGTATGAATTAAATAAAGAACATTGTTAGACTTCTCCAGAATACTCTTGATAGTTTCTCTAACTTTCTTTCCAAATTGGCATTCCTTACATACCGGATTGTGAGGTATAACAATCTTAGGTAAATCTCTAACTACCTTAGTAGTACTAATTTTCACAATGCAATCGAAATTTACATGACAAAGTCTCTTATGCCATAACCAACTTTAATCAATATTTGCAATCAAACATGCTTTCTCATTGTTGTTCAAAAGAAAGATATTACCTCTAGTCTGATTACCGGTTGCAATTTCAAAACCAGTTTTGTTTAAGATTTTGCATTTACCATTCTTGAATTGTATCTGAAATCCTTTCTCAACTAACTGACCAACACTCAAAAGATTATGCTTCAAACCTTCAACATAGTAAACATTATTAGTATTGTGCTTACCATCAAAAGATATAGTGCCTTTTCCTTTGATCAAACAAGCTTTATCATCTCCAAATCTTACTAGACCTCCATTGTAATCCTGAAAGTTTAAGAATTTACTCTTATCACCAGGCATATGATGTGAACATCCTGAATCAATAATCCATTCATCCTTATCTTCAACTTTAGCTGCCAGGGCCTGCTCTATCGGTTGAACAGTAGGTGTCGGTTGATCTTCTATTATAGCAACAAAAGTCCATCCATTTTTTGTCGGATCCTCATCAGAATCATCAATGACTCCTTCATTAGCATAATAACAAGATTTGTCTATATTCTTCCTAAACTTGTATTTCTGATAGTCAGGGTTATGCTTATATGTTCTTTTATCTTCTTCTCTTAATCTTGCATGTCTATCAGAACATCTAGAAGCCATATGACCAATCTTATTACAGTTAAAACATTTAAAGGGTGCTTTACCTTCATACTTACTTCCAATTGGACCTTTAGGCATTTTCCTTGCAAATAGTGCTTCAAGTTCTTCAAGTTCTTCATTTTCTCTCTTGCTTTCTTCAAGTTCTCTTGCATAGAAGCCTTTCCAAATAGATTTATCAGATAATGATGATGCTATAGTTGATGATGATGCCTTGAAAGCTAGATCTGTCTTAATAGTAGTAAGAGGACCAAATTCCTCAAGCTCAAAAGCTAAAAGGTTTCCAACCAAAGTGTTTCTAGATACTGATGCATTAGGTAATGTTCTCGAGTCATTTATAGTAGTAACTTTCATTTTATATGTCGGTGGCAAGCTCTTAAAACTTTAGAAACAATCTCATCTTCACTTAAGGTTCCTCTACAACATTGTATACCCAAAACAATTTCATTTACTCTTTCCATAAAAGCAGAAATTCTTTCTTCCTCTTCCATTTTTCAGACTTTCATACCTGACCCAAAAGCATTCAAGTTTTGTAATTTTGACTATGGAATCTCCTTCATTCAATGTTCTAGTTTGTCCCAAATAGCTTTAGCAGTAGATCTATTGGATAATTCCATGACTTACTGATCTGACAATGTGCTTAAAAGTGCTTCTCTTGCTTTGCAATCATTTTCCTCATCTTTATCCAAGTTAGGTTGATTAGGTTGACCTTGAGTAGGAGCAGTATAGCCATTCTTTGTAACATCCCATATGTCCTTTCCAATGCAATTCAAATGTGTCTCCATCATGATCTTCCATATGCCATTGTTATTTCCATAAAGTTTTGAACTATCCTTCCTAAAAGAGTTAGAAGACATTGGATCTCCTCAAGCAGTTAAACTTCTGCAAAAAGAGGACTAGGGTTTGATAACAATTGTTAGGTCCCGGAGACAACTAAGTGGGGGGGGGGGGGGGGGGGTGAATTAGTTGTCCAATAAATTCAACCAAAATTAACTTAACCAGAACTTAATGCTTAATACCGGTAAACCAAACTTTATGTCAGTAGACAGTCTTAATAGTTAATTGTAGTACCGATAAAGATTAATACATGAAACAAAAAGAAAATAACATTCACAACACATAACACAAATATTTTGTACGTGGAAACCCTATAAGGGGAAAAACCACAGTGGGAAGCCTTGCCCATAATCAAATGATACTACTGCAGATAGTATGTGTGTACAATATGAATTTTGCACATGCAGAAAGGCCAGCTGCCTAGAGCTCACTACTCAACCACAAAATGAGAGTCACACTAACTACAATTGGATGGTGAAATCCAATGATAATGTACTGCTCAAAATAGCATCTTCATATGCTGGATTCAGTACTGGTTTAGTTCTGATTGCCTTCACAAAATCCTTCCTTCAACCTTCAAATGATGTATGCGTATATAGCTCTGCTTATTTTTGCATATACCTTATTGTAATCCTTTTTGCATTCACATATTAATCTCACAAATGAGATCTTACATTTATACCATAACCTAAGACCAATTTGAATAGGTCAGCTCATAAAAGATATTACAATAAAATCAATTACAAATAAATCAATATCCGATGCATGATGTCGGCTCAATGCATTTACAATAATAATAAATCATCTCCATAACGTGTCATGCTGATCTGGAATAGATATGCCTATCGGTGCATATCCTGGACCTATTTGACGATAATAGCAAGTATGCAAACCCGAATAAACAAATAACCAAATCGCCAAAACCAAGTGATCAAATAATGTCTTCAATATAACCAAGTAGTCTCCAAGTCATTCCAAGTGCCGGTGAACAATATAATCTGCTGGTGAACCAAATACTGATGACTGTGCATAAGTCTCTTACTTGTCGGTGAACATAACCAAAGATCTCCAAGTGTTGATAAGTGTTGACAAGCGATGACAAGTGTTGACATCAATGACAAAACGATATCAACATATCCAAAATGCCAATAGTGGATATATCCTTTTTTCATCAATGTTTACTTTTCTTTACTTTAGCTTGCATATGCACGTAGTGTCATATGATCACTAAAGTGGGGGCTAAATGTAGTGTCATAAATTGTACACCCTTGCTAGGGTGGTACAATTTCACACTTAGGTTAGCACCTGCCTTAGTGTGTTTTCATCTTGCAATGTAAATTCCCTTTAAGCATTTAATTAACTAATTTAATTAAATCTGAAGTCATATTTCATCACTTCATACATCATAAAATTGGGCCCTTTACCCTAAGTGTGCCCCTTTTTATTTCATTCCTCCAATAAATCATTTAGTTATAAACCCTAATTATGTCCTATTTCAATCTTTAAGGCTCGATTTCACATATCAAAACATCTCGCAATTAGTTGTAACTTTGGTATTCACTCTAATATCATCATACCTAATGGCCCTAAAAATTGTTGCAAAGTTGGTCGGACTGTGATGGGAATGCACATGGTCCTTGAATTTTTTCCCAAAATTTTGGGAGCATAATCTATGATATTATAATTCTTGACCCCAAAATATTGGTGCAAAATTCAATTCCTAGGTTGACCTAAAGGCGAAATTAAGTCAAAATTAAGATCTAGGGTTTCATACATAAGAGCTCTCTTTCTTCATTTGAAGAAAACTAAGATCGATCTAATCTAAGGAGTTTTCAGTAGAGAAGGCATAAGAAGCCTTCTATGTAGTGAAAGAGAAGCCTATGTGGAGTCTTCAACAACATTCAACAACATTTCATCAAGCATTCATCATCAATTAGGAGCCTTGAAGACATTGGAGAATAATAGGATCTCTAGTGGCAATATCTCTCCCTTGGGGATTGGTATGATTTCATGTTATTTTCATATCTTTGTATGAGATTCTTTACGTCGACTTCCATACTTACATTCATGCTTTAGATCATTTATCATATTTGGTTTGAAGAATTTTTATTTACATTCACATTTACATTTAGGGTTTACTCTCATGTGTAAGGTAGCTCTAGTTTCTTTCATTTTAGGATCTTGCATACACACAAGGTTCTAGCACACATTTTCAATACATAATCAATTATTTGTGGAGGTGTAAATCACCAACATAGGGGTTTTACTAAGGAAAAACCCCATATAGCCACCCAAACCTTCCCTTTTTAGTTGCAGGTGCAGAAACAAGTACTCGGAGGCACTTTCAACTCAGCAAAAGGCACAGGAACCACCCAGAAACATCAAATCTGCCCTTATATGCCTGGGACAGGGGTGTGGTGCCCTATTCCTACCCAAGACAGTGGCATGGCACCATGGTCCCTCTACTTTTCATTGATTTTTTGCAGGTTACAGCTTCAGGTCATCAGATTTGCAATCTTTTAGTTGCAGCCTCTTGTCTGCAGAAACAAGATAGTGGTGTGGTACCCTGGTCTAGGTTAGTTTTGTTCAATTTGTAGCATTAGGTACACATCCAAAATCCTCCCCCTTTCATGCTTTCAATATCTCAGTTTTAGATCTGTAATTTTGTTCAATTCCGAGTTCATTTATGCTTCATTATTTATCTCCTAGCCTAGTTGATCATTCAAACCCTAGTTTTTCTCATCATTTGCAACAAGAGGAATAGAAACCCTAAGAGGTAATCCTTGGCTCTCTCTTTCTCACAAGAAGTAGCCAAATTTATCTATCTCCTTAGGCTCTTTCATATTCCCAATATGTTGGCAAAAGTAGGATTAGGTCCTAGTCACCCATCTCACTTTCCCACCACCACACATATGTCCAATACTATCTTTTGCATCTAAGAAAACACTAGAAGTCACAAGGAAAATCAAGGCCACATAGAACCCAATTGGAAATTTCTTTTATTACGAGCATACATAAGAGATAAATACTTATAACATCAATAAATAACTATAATCCAAGAAGAGATAGCACCAACAGACACAATCAAACAAACTCCTGGGTCTTCATGATTTTTTCCCAAGCATGCATCCAGGGGAGAAAACACATAGACAAGAAGCACTAAAAAACTAACTTTCCATAACAATAGACCATACAAGACTAAGGGCAATAACATTAACCAAATATCTTACTATTTGAAACATGGACTCTAATACTAGCTATAATGCCCCACTAAGGAACCCCAGAGGACAACAACTAACTAACCAAAATAACATAGCAATTTTTTTTTTTTAAACAAATTACATTACAATTATAAACTCATTAAGGAACTAACTATAACAAATGCACAATCAAAAGATAAATGTTCATGTAAACTAAGTTCTCTTGCGAGCTCTCTAACATTGCCACCTATACAACACTCTAAACAATATCTAATAATATTAAACCTTAACAAACTAACAATATAATTGCATAACATAATAAAACCTATCAATATCACTAGGTTCATTTTAAATACCAAACGAGGTGTTTTTGTGATAACCTTTTTGCATACCAAATGATAAAACATCCATCCATATAATAGTAGTTGGTACCAACATCAAACCACTTAAACACTACTCTAGGATTACATTGTTTTTCAATTACATCATATAACATTATATCAATCTCCCTAAGGAGTGTCAAAAATATAATTGTACACTATAAAATGGCCAACACCTGTGTCTCCTATTTTTAACATATCATGTGCATAGTCTTTACAAACCTAATTCTCCCATTTCTTCCCATTTTTGTCCAATTTGATCCAATTTGACCTAGTTTGACCAAATTGAGGTTTTTGGATGTTAGTTTGACTAATTTGGCCTCTTAGGTTTAATTAATTAATTAAACCCCCTTTACTAATAATTATTCTAAGTCCTAAATAAATAAATTAAATAATTTATTTATTTGTTTCCTTTGTCCATTAATTAAATAAATTTATTTTATTTAATTAACTAGTTCATAAATATGAGAATTAAATTAATGAATGATTTTTATTATCATATTTATCTTCCTCCAAAATAAAGATAATTAATAAATTTTATTTATTAATTTATCTTTATCTTTTTGTTGTGAGGAGATAATTAAAAAATCTTGTTTATTAATTATCTCTATGTATCCTCTCATGTGAGAATATTTTCACTTTTTTAATTTTTTATTCTTTGTTTTATCTTCTTATATGGAGACATATAATAATTTTTAGTTACTAAATCTTCTCTTAAAATCCTCCTAATTTTCGAATTTGGAAACTTATATATTTCCTTGACTTTCAAAATCAATCTTTTTGGCAATATCTCATTAATCTTAATTTTAAATTCCAAAATGAGGTATCTTCAAATATCTGTTTTTTTTGTGAGGAGATAATTAATAAATCTTATTTATTAATTTTATTATAATAGGATATTTTATTTATTTTTAATTCTTCTACTTATCTTTTCAAATTAAGATATTTAATAATTTTTAATTTGTAAAATCTTCCTGATATTTTCAATTTGCTAATTTGGTATTTATGAGAAGATAATCAAAGATTTTTTATTTATTCTCATAATATCTTCCCATTTTCTTTCTTCTATCTTCATCCTTCCCCGAATGTCATCGCTCTCGTGTACTCAATCGGGTTCGTCCATCTAACCAAAAATCTTTTCAATCTCAATCATCCAATTTCTATAAATTGAGCTCTCGTTGTTCATTTTTAAAAACCACATTTCAAGTATCCTTACACTGTCATTTCCAATTTACTTTTTATATCATCTTGCTTGCATCACACTTGCTTTGTAGGTGAGATCCACACATAATTTGAAGGAGAAAGAAGAACAATGCAATAACATGGAAGGAGCACTCTTTTTGGTTTGCATACATTTCAGTGCTTTGTTTATGTGCTTTCATTGAATGTGTTAGGAGTATTTTCATTGCATTTTACTCTTCGTGGTTGGCTAATCTATTGCTTTGATGTTTTACCTAATTAATAAATCTTATTTATTAATTTTCTTATAAGAGGATATTTAATTTATTTTTAATTCTTCTATTTATCTTTTCGAATGAAGATATTTAATAATTTTTAAATATTAAAATCTTATATTTTCAACTTGCTAATTTGCTATTTATGAGAAGATAATTAAACATTTTATTCTTTATTCTCATAATATCTTCCCATTTTATTTCTTCTATCTGCATCCTTCTAATGAATGGCAACTCTCTTGTGCACTCAATCAGGTTTGTCCATCTAATCAAAAATCTTTTCAATCATAGCCATCCAATCAATTCCAATTTTTTTATAAATTGAGCTCTCATTGCTCATTTTTAAAAACCATGTTTCAAGTATCCTTATGCTATCATTTTCAATTTACCTTTTCTATCATCTTGTCTACATCACACTTGCTTTGTAGCTGAGATCCATACATAATTTGAAGGAGAAAGAATAAAAATGGAATAACATGGAAGGAGCACTCTTATTTGGTTTGCATATTCATTTCAGTTATTTGTTTCTGTGCTTTCATTGAATGTGTTAGGAGTATTTTCATTGCATTTTAGTCTTCATGGTTGGCTAATCTATTTCTTTGATGTTTTACCTAATTTTTTACATCACAATAATAGTAATGATACAATTACAATGATGTCCAATGATACATATCATCTACTAAAACAATAATAAAATAATTTGCATCTGAACAAAGAGATACTGGAAAGAAGATGCAAGGTCCATCTAACGAACACAAACAAGTCCATCAGTCCCCAATAGAGGTTGGAAACAACTACCTAACCATGTGGACCCCTTAGGTCCACCCCACCATGCTCAGGAGATAGACACAAAGGCCCCACACATACAAGCAAACAAGGCCAACTCACTAACACAATACCAAAATCAAGGAAACATAAGTAATGCAAAAAGATAGATAGGATACATAACAAGACTCCACCAGAGGGTTCTTACAAAACCATATAGGATATGGTCCTAGGATACAAATAGGAAAGAGTGTCATCACATTGCTTCAACATGAGTTTCCATGGCAACCTCTCTAGACCCTAGCACCCATTTGACAACCCATGCAGAATCAAACAATCCTTTCATGGAGAGGAGGTTAGATCATGCTAGATCAATTTCCCCAGGGTGGACAAGCCTTCCCAATCCCATCCTTGGTCTTTACAAGAACTTAAGGCCATGGGTGAGGCATCACAATTTTCTTGCTAATGTGTTTTTCCCTCCTAGTTCATTAAACTAAGTTATCACTTGATTACAAAACTCACAATGGGTTCCCCTAGCAGCCACTTTAGGGCCCCATCACCCAACTATGAGCTACTCTCCCTAAAATGCACCTAGACACCTCTAACCTAAGGTTCTATTCCAAAGAATGATAAGCATCCATAGCATAGATGTCTCAAATAAATCATACATGAATCTATATAGAAGAATCAGAATCATAAATGATACACAGGGTCTCTCTAGGCCTTATCCATCAAGATACATCAATGAATCCATTTCCAAATGTAGTAACTGTTGACCCTTTTGTGTCAACCCTCGCCCTAAAAATAATTGATCTAAGTTTTGAATAACATGTGTGTTATGTGCACTATGTTTGCAATGTTTAGAAGGGGCTTTTTTTTCCTTTGCATATTCTTGGGCCCCTATTTTCTATTTTTGAGTTGATTGGTCGGGGCAATCACTTTCACTTAAGCTTACCAGTATGAGGGTCCTAGGTCCATGGCAAGACCCACTACCAGCTAGCAGAGTTCCTTATTATCGTTGTATCACATCGAATAGGGAATACTTCCCCTTTTGTTCCCTATTCCTATCTTCTATTTTTGCCCAACAATGCAATAAACGATGGTGAGAGGGGATGAGGTTGTTGGCAAGAATTCTTTTTTTATCACTTATCCCGTAGTTAGGAGATTTCCACTTCTATTCCCTATTGCAACTTTTCCACTTTCGCATGACTAGGTGATAAGCGATGCGACTAGGAGGAAGAGAGTGTTATCGTTGTTTCACCGCAAAGTGAAAACATGGGCCCAGGGCACCACGTCAATCATCTACGACCATCGGATCTTCATAAAGGCCCAATCCGATAGCCATGTTTTAATTTTTCATTAGGCCTAATGGATGCTTACATGGAGAGATCTCACACATCTATCTTCACATGAATCTCTCAAATCAACAATCAATATTCAATTCTCTCTAATCCATTGCCATTTAAACTCTTTTGCAAGTGGTGGTTGTCAACCCAATGGTTGAGATGATCTTCCTTGATCGTTCGACACCCCAAATCCAATCAGAATTCAATGCAGTTGCTGAATTTCAACACCATAACTCCAGAGGTGACCTTTGTAGGCTATTTTAGACGCACCCATGCTCATTCAAGAAGGAATGAGGACTTTTGTGCCCTGCAGGTACATCTACGTAGAATTTTTTCCTCCTTCTGCATAGGGATTTTGTTTCTTCCTAGATGGGGAAGATATTTTCAGAGTTGTCCTTGCATGCAATCAGATCAACTTTTCAATCTAATTCTTCCTCCTATAAAGTAGAAAATTGGGAGCTTAGCAAATCCACCAAGGGGAAGCGAGGATTCACTAAGCTCAATTTTTTTGTGAGAGATACTTGACATTCAAAAGAGGGGGGTGAATCTACTAGATCCAATCCTAAATGATGCAAGGATTGAATGCCAAGTAGATTGGTTGTGTTTAGAATGTAATTGACCCTCTTTTGTAAGTTGATTAATTGAATTAAAACTAAGTGTTGGAAATGAAGACAAAGTATGAGAAAACAACAAGCTACAAATTTGAGATTCAATCATACACCTGGATCTGAGAAGTTTGAGATGATTCGGAGCTGCTCTGCAAAATCTGCCAAAAGTTGCAGGGATAATGTGTCTGGACCACGCCCTCCTATCGGTCCTCCAAACTTTCCATGCATCGAAAATGGTTTTTCCTCTCTACAAATATAGCTCAAATCGAGAAGTATAGTTGTGCACCTTCTTTTTGCCAACAAAAGGGAAGGGAAATATGTTGTGGTTAGTGAACAGATTTGTCCCTTTTTAAAATGATCAATTTTGAACTTTGTCGCCTTATTTTAAGGACAAGTGTTTCACTAAACAGTTGGGTAAGTGTTGTATAGACCACTTCCCTCTAAATTTTTCATAGGTACAGCTCCCTATCTCAGTTTTAACTATTTTAATTTGAATAGTAGCTTTTAACCCAAAAGCATGTAAGGCTGCCTACTTCATTCTTGGATGAGAGGCTGATATTTCACACATGTTTCCTAAAAAGGAGAAAACAATTTTTCCTATCTTTTCAATACAAGAGATGACAGCAACTGAATCAAAGTTCAGTACACCATTTCCATAGGTTTAATAAAGAATGAACAAATTAAAGAAACCAAATCTGTCCTCAAACATGAATCTTTTCTAAAAGAAAACAAACACTCAAAGGAAGGAATACCAGAAGAATAATAATTTTCTGCAATGGAAAGATCCTTACTGTTATTTGATTAGATAAACATATGCAAAGACATGTATCTACATAGATTCAAAACCCACAGATTTTCCTTCTCCCAAGAATAGTATGATCATTCTATATATATATTCTTATGCAACAAAGGCACGATAATACATGTATAAATATTTTTCCATTCCAAATTTAGTAGTCTGATTCTTCCTTCTACAAAACAGAAAATACACAAAACAGAGGGAAAAACAAAAACCTAACCAAAAATTGGTCACCAAATCTAACACCTATTCTATCTATCGTTCCTTAATTTATAGTTTTAGAACAGGGGAGGTCTCCTTGAAAACTCGACCTCCCTCATAAATAGTTATGAAACCAACAAGATGTATTTTGGGACAGATGTCCCGAAGTCTTTGCATGACCATGAGAAATTACAAAAATAAATAGAACCGGGCCTGAATCAATGCATTATGCCACTTTTCCATCATCATCATCCTCTCTGCTTTTGCAAGCATTGTGAGCGGTTGTGAGTTATTGAACAATGGATTGGTTCAAAACTTTCATTGCGTTGAGCTTTGCCTTCGCCGCCTCCTTATTCCACCGGTGCTTCACCATCTTTCTAGCATGTTTCAGCAGCTGATCATTTCCAATGAAAGTCATAGACTCAATCCTAGCCACCCTTGTTATATCTTTCGGATTGAAATTACCCTTGGCCTTGATTTTCTCCATGTTTATCTGGAAAGACCTGATTGCATCCTATGTGTTCAACCTGCAAATTCCCAACTGCCAATCATGGTCAAGGTTAACCACCTTGTTATCATTAACTATACTGCACTGGAGATCCTGGAGCTCGTAAACAGAGGTCTTAGCATCGGTGATCACAGACTTGAAGGTAAGCACTCACCACATTATGGTTTTCTTTAGCACAAAAAGATGACATTCATCCGCCACCAGCTTGATTGAGTGTTCCGTCAAAAACCTGGTAAATCCATATTCTTCTACTTTGGCAAACAAGGGCAAGATATTCTGCCATTTGTGCTCCTCCTTCTCCCATGGCACAAGCTGATTTTGAACTTTGGCAATAAGACCTTGTATCTCATCGCATAGCCTCTAGGAGTCAGTGATGTTCTTCTCGCCATCCTTGATTATTCTCTTAATCCATTTTTCCATGGCTTCAGCAATACTCTTGACCCGTTGAACTTGGGTCATTAACTTTTTATTTTCTGGCAAAGTTGGGTCGAAGCTCTCTGTAGCATGAGATATTGGGAGTGCCCCAAAGCAACCAATACTGTCGATGAACTGGGCCAGAACATTTATGTGTCGCTTTAGCTCTGTCTTTTCTCACCCATCTTTCTCTGACCTGGTGAGCATTTTCTTTGCCGATACCTGGAAGAAATTATTGTCTGTGTCTCTACTCATGTTTCCCAATTCCACCTTCGTGATCTTGAAATCATCAGGGCTAGCCTCCTTTTTTTCATTCTTGGGTTTGTACGAGGCGATTTCAGCAACCCATTTTCTAGTTCCCTCATCATTGTCCAGGAGGGCAGCAGTCTTGAACCTTTTTGGCTTAGGACTCTTCTCTGTGTACTTAACAACCATTTCCTGAATCGGAATGGTCATGGGAATAAAATTCCTCTTCCTGTTCACTAAAGTGGTCAACCACTTAGGAGTCACACCAGAGCTGGTTGTTCCTTTGATCACTTTGGAAGGTGGCATCATAGCCACAATCACTGTATGAGAATCCAGGGCATTGGCAACATCGCTATCCAAGTCTTCAACTTCAAATATCTGGGCATCAAGAATCATATCTTTCACCCCTGTATCTTTTGCTTGATCCATCTTTCTTTGAGCGGCACTTCGGGACTGGGTATGTCGAGGAGTACAGAAATCCAAAGCTGAATTAGACCTATGTCTAAGCTAGGGTGTCTTGTTATCCTTACCTGCACAAACAAGCATAGAAGCATTGTTAGAAAGATGCTTTGGTGAATGTAGAGGGACCTCATTACTTCTCGCAGAATTAGACTTAACACCTAATTTCGCTGCTTTCTTATTGGCAACCCACACTGCGATCCTTTCTAAAACTCCTTTGGTCCTTAACTGTATATCATATTTCTCTTCCTCATCCCAATCAATTGGAGGCATTTCAATTTCTGCAAGGGCTAAGTATCCTAGTTTGAACAACTCTAGATAGTCCTTTTCGAGCCCCTTAGTGTCCAACTTTACCTACAATGAAATGACTTGTTCTAACACCATCCTCATGTTTCCCCTTTTGAACACTTCGAGTTCATCTGTACAATCCTCCCATAAATCCTCTAATTGTGGCATTGGGAGGTATGGTATTAGACCAAGACTTCGAGAAAAACCCTTATTATTGAAACCTTTCCTTTTAGGGTACACGAAAAAATTGAAATTCCTGAGATCTACTCCAATACTCAAAGCATTAGACATCGAACTGTAGGACAACACACCCAATTGGATGGGAAAATGACCCTCCCATTTATCCCTGGGTTGTGCCTTTTTTATTACAGAGGTTAGTTGTCTGCATATCTCCACCAGAACAAAGCAATCTGAACAAAAGTGAGGGAGCTTGAAGGGCTCCTCTTCAAAGCCACCTACCCTTATGTAACAAAAGCGTAGAAACTGGATATAAAAACTACCAAACCTCTTTATCAAAGTCTGTGCATCCTTGGAGATTCTTTTGGCTTTCATATTCTTCAATTCATGACACATGTCACCCAGAAAAGCATTGTGCACCCTTCTGAAATCTTGTAAGGCTTTATCCTTTTGTAGCATGGGATAGAACTCATATACGTAAACATCCTCCTCAGTGAGCTATTTCAGTATTCCAACCAACTCCTTAACACAAGCCAAACAATACAAGAGATACAAAGACATAAAGAAGTTCTGTTTGAACTATTTAGCCATACTCAGTTGTTCTCTCATTGAATCAGCAATCAATTTAGCCCAATCCAAATATTGCTTCCCTTCCAAAACCAACTGCACATAGCAATAAATCCAGTCATCGAAGCTATAAGCTTCAGCAGATCCTCTGGCCTGGTGCAACAAAAGCATAATGTCATGAATGTGAGGCAACATGTGATTCTTATTAGGATTCTTTGGTAACCTGGAACCACCTCTTTGAGGAACCTTCAACCAAAATTTTGCTACATTCTTACGGTGTCTGGTTTTGTCTGCGTTGAACTTGGTGATTGACTGAGCAGGGGAAAAGTTGGAGAACTGGTAATCAAGTATCTTAAAGACTGAGGAAATTACTTCACGATTTATGGCAAGAAGGGTTTCACCATTTTCTCTCCTAATGGTTTCAGACACTGGGTCATATCTAGAGATACATTCCCGAATCAATTTTGGGCAAGGAATGGCTGGAGGGAAAGTTTCCGCTTCTATGAGGCCAATACTAAAAATCTCCACACCAAAAGATTTGTCAATTCCTTTAAACACCCTCTCTTTCAACACCTCAAGAATTTCCCCTTTTAGATCGGTATCACTAACTATGGGTTCAGTGGATGCCAGGCTAAAAACATTCCCAAACAAATGTAATGTGGACTTCATACTTCAAAGCAGAAAGCCTAAACCGGTTGCAGAAAAACTTTCTATGAGAGAGAAAATGCAAGCAAAAACTACTGGAGAGAACGAGAAAAGAACTCACCTTCACAGTTGAACAACTAGATGACGACTTAGCAGCAAACAAGACTCCTATCTAGGAAAAATAAAAATGCAGTAGCGAGGAACAAATGCGAAGCACTAACAATCCTTCATACCTTATTAGTGAAGGCAATGATATGAAAACATTGAATGCAATAATTCCAATTTTCAGTCTAAGTGTGTTAAGTTTGTGGATTGGACATCGCACGCATGCATTGAATGCATGGCAGCATTTTTGAAGTAACCACCAGTTCTCGAAATGGTTACTTACTTCAAAAAACCAAGGATTGACGTCACTTAAGACATGGTTCTGCTTCCTCATATTTGGCAATGAATGCACCATCAAATCATTAAAACCCGCGGGACCCACCAACTTCGAACACATATGAACATCCTGAACAAACTTCATTAGCGTTCAAATAGTTCAAAATGTATGCCGCGCTCAAGGAAAATCTTGCCAAGAAAATTAATTATACCAAGCTGCTGACCATTTGTGCTATATTGAACATGTTGAACATGTTTGAACCTCTTGAACTTGGTTCAATGAGTTCAAAACCTGGAGAGAAATAAAGTAACAAATCACCAAACGAGAAACTTTAGAGAGCCGCTGCAAAACACTTAAAGAAAATATTAGTATGAAAAACCTCCCTGAACACCTATGAACCTATGGAACCTAAATGAACCTATTGAACCCAGTTCAAGATGGTTCAACGTGTTCACAAAGTTCAACCAATTACCTAAACTAGAAATTTGATTGAAAAAGGATTTACAGACGTACTAGGGGCTTGAACCAAGGTGTCACAAGAAAGATAAGGACTCTGAATGAAAGTTTTATAGGATGACTCGCTCTTGTCATGAGGAATAAATGACACAGTAATAGTTGGGAATAGGGTTTTGCCTTCAGGTCAAACCTCAGTTTTGGAATTAACCAAGTGGTTGAAATAATGTAATTGAAATGACTAAAAGTAGAAATTGTCCTCTTTGAGGGGTTGTTGAATTGCTTGAAAATGAAATGCTTATACCTCCTTGTGAATTTTTTCTTACCTCCACATGGAATTATGATTTTATGAAGTAGAATAATGATCTCCTCTTCAATGCTTGCAATCTTGACTCTATTGCTACTCCAAAGCTTGAAGGAAGACTGAAAATGCTCAATTTCTCTTGAATGCTTGAATGTTTGATCTCTTGAATGCTCGGATGCCTGATTGAATTTTATTCTTCTAATGTCAAATGAGAGGGGAAATCCCTCTTATATACTTTCTCATAGGATTAATTGATTGATTTTCTGACATGAGATGACATAGAGGAGATTTTCCTGCTTCAAATTTGAGTTAGGAAAGGGAGAGGGGTCCAAGATAGGTCCCCATTAAGGAGGACCGGGGTGCCACACCCTAGTCCTACCCTAATTTGGGGCAGGATCAAGGTGTAGGCAGGGTGCATTACTGAGTTTCATGAATATTTTGATATGTATGAGCATAATTAGGTCTCTGATCAAGCCAAGGGGCAAAAACACTAAGGAAAAGACCCAAATGCAGTCAAAAATTATAAGGGATGCAATTTTAGGACGTTACATTTAGCCCCCACTTTAGTGGGAGTATGAGCTTATGAAAATATTTTTGATAAAGTACAAGGAATTCAGATTGAAATACTTCCATCACATTAAAGGAAAGATTCACCAATCCCCCAATGGACTTTAGGATCTTACGACTTCAATGATAAGGTAAAAGGGAAGATCATGAGAGAGAAAGAGAGAACCATGACTACAACTAGTAAGGTTCTCTTACTATGAGTCATGAAAAGAAGATACTAAAAATCACAAGGCAAAAACAAAGTTTGTAATTAACTTTAAGTATCAAGAGAGAGAATCGTGAGGAGAGTGTATGCCCCCACATTAAAGCGATTGCATAGGCCTTGCCAGGAGAAATTGATTTAAGGTAGGATAAACCCAAAAAAGACAAGCATGTTATCACAATAATTTAGCCCCCAAGAGAGGACAAATCAAAGGACAATAATCACAAAACACAAAGAACAAGGTGGTTTCACCTAACTTTGGAGTCAGTATGCTTTTTATGATGACTCATGTATATCATGTATATATACATGCATAGAATCATCCTCATCCCCTAAAGAAAGGAAACCACCATGGAAGAAGGGAACACATATGTCTTTTGAGTCAACATGGAAGAGACCAAAAGAGATCCTAATGCTTTGCATCATCCACACATAGACAACACTAGGGACAATGAATAGAAGAATGTCACAAATAAGAAAGAGAGGAGAGAGAGGGAGAATCTACGGTGCTAATGAAGATTATCAAGAATGTCATCCTCCCCCAATCTTGTTGATTATTATTTTGAGAAGGTAGACAACACGCAAGAGGAGCCACATTAAGCATGGTATATGGAGCTATCATAAGTTCCAAACAAGGACCATGCTCTAATGATAAGTCACTTTGTTCGTTACTAAGAGTTAGGATTAATGTTTTTGAAAATTTTGTAAATAAATCATTGTCAACATCAACATATTCATATTCATCACCAGAAATATTAGGATCAACATTTTCATCATTAAAAACACTCACCTATTTCTTCATCAATATTTATAAGAATGGGAGCTCTAATAGGAATAGAACTTGAACCATCATTTGTTTTAAGTATTTTGCATCTTGGAGAATTTTGTTGAACATATGTTTTAGGATAAAATGGAATCATGTCAACAGTTGATGTTTTAGGAGAAGAAATGATTTGGGAAGAAACTTCACAAGCTCTAGCATGACGTCTTCGTCAGTGTTCTCTCGCATAATGGTTTTATCTAGTTTTGGTTGAAGTTTGAGGAGGGTTAGGTTCATGAGGTATGGGCTCCATCTCTTCTTTTAGGGAAGGATGAATGGGTTGAGGTCTTTTAGGTTTGACAATAGGAGAGGTCAGCCATTTCTCTCTATAGGATGAAGGAGGAGGAACTGCACCATATAAAGGAGGACTGGGAGGTGTAGGAAGGAGACCAGGTCCATCATGAGGAGGAGGTATAGGTCTATCCTTAAGAGGAATAGCTTGATGCTTAGGAGGAAGATGTTGGAAATTGACACTCAATTGGTTGGTTTCAATATGTTGTCATTGATGGCAACATGGCAATCTATTCCAGCTTCATATTTTGGTTTAGTTGTGTACTGATAGGCACTTCATAGACACTTCACCGGCACCGGCACTGGCACTGGCAGGATGGAAGGAATTTCTTTGGTTACTGGCAATGTAGGCTGACATAGTTTAGAATCAGGTTATCGCTATTGGAGGCTAACATCTTTTGGATCTGGCATTAGCAATTGTTTTTAATATTCATATATTTATGTTATCTATCTGATATATATATTGATATTGTAATTATCTTTGTAAGCCGACATAAGGCATGATAAATTGTAAAGGGTATATAGGTCAGTAGGTTAGATCATTTTGATATATCATATGAATATGTATTAGGAAGTAAATAATGAAGGAGATGTGAAATATATAAGAGAGATCATGTATGTGAGGATATCTATGTAAAGGGGTATTCCAATAAAGGGTTTAGGGTTTCAAACTAGAATAGACAGAGCTTAACTGGAACTATATTCAAGCATAGAAGATGCTTTCTTAGTAGTTCATTCATTTCTTTGGATTGTAGTTTGGATTTATATGTAGTCAATGAGGCTCCTTTTGTGATTGAGCGGTGTGCTCTAGGCTATAAGCCTTCCTACAAGTGCAGGCCCCTATATTTTGTAATATCTCTTCATATGGCCAGTGAATTGATATTGTGGGTCACAAATCCAAACATGGTTTTTCCTCTTTGAGGTTTTCCACATATAATTCTATGTGTTATGGTACTCATTTATGTGATTGTCTTATTGGTTGCTTTACTTCTTTCAATTCTATATGTACCAGTATACCGGTTGGTGTATGCATGTTTTAATAAGGTTAAAATTGATCATACCGGTAGAACACTAATTCACCCCCCCTCTTAGTGTTCTTAGATTCCAACATAAGAGTTTTTCTACCTTTAGGAGGAGGAGTGGACTCATCCATAGGAGAATAAATAGATTCTTCTTTAGGAAGAAGGATATCTCTTTTCTTAGGAGAAAGGATATTCTTATTTTTAGGAGAAGGAATAGGTGCCTCTTTGGGAAGAATGTTATTTCTTTCCTTAGGAGGAAGAATAATATTATCCTTAAGAAGGGGTATATGATCATGAAGAGGAATGCTAAGTTTTGGATTTCTAGGTTTACTCAATGATAAAATAATTTCATTTTTCCATTTTTGATATGATCTAAAGAGAGCATCACTTCTAGGTTGAAGAGGTTGGAATTGTTCAGACTAAAAGTAATCAAGAAAACATCACTAGGCCTCATTATAGGTTGAAATATGCTATGATTAATAGTTATTATTTCACTATTATGAGAAAATTTCAAAAACTTATGAATAGTAGAAGCGATCTCTTTCATAAAAGAGAGCCAAGGATGCCCCAACTTCACTCGAAATTGATCAGATGTAGGAATGATAGAAAATTGAAAATCTAAGCATTTAGTACCAATATCAATAGGAAGTGCTATAGAACCAATAGAAGAACAAGAGAATCCATAAAAAACATTAACTATCACATCTGTATCATCATATATCACTTGATAAATTACAAAGTATAAAGAAATTCATTAGTTATCACATTAACCATGCAAGCAGGATCAATAAGCACTCCTCTAGAAGGTATGCCTTTGATTTTTGCACTTATGTATAATGGGCCATCTTGTGCTTTAGTCTCACTAGGAACAAATTTTATGCACAAATCCTTAGGAGGTCCTTATTGATCTACAAGGTTCGCCACATTATTAGATTGAATGGTCACATAATTGGGAGAGAAAGCAAGATGATCAGTTTCAACCATATTAGTGGAATGGGATGGTAAAGGATCAATGAAAAATATGAAGGCTTTTATTAGGAGGAGCTACAGATTTGTTTCCTTTATCATTCCAACCTACCATAGTTATGGTCTTCTTATCAATCAATTCTTGAATCTTACTTCTCAATGAAAAACATTTTTCAGTATCATGACTAGGCTGGCGATGGTATTGACAAAAGGATTTAGTATCAAAGTAAGGTAAAGTTGTTTTAGATGGATCAATCGGTTTGATTTGGGGAATTTTTAATACATTCCTTTGTATTATCTAATACATAATGCTATACAAAGATTCATTCAAAGGAGTAAATTCTTTTTCTTTTTTAAAATATCTAGACAAGGGAGGCACACCTGTAGTGCCTACTAGTTGACTATTGTTATTGTCATTGAATTTGATGAATCCTTTGTTTGGCTTGAAATTTGCAAATAGTTGTTGATCACTTCATCCTGTACAGCTTCACCGAAGTTATCAACATTACCATTATCAAGATCATCTGCTATTGTGGTCTGCTCATTTGATTTCCCTCTCGAAATGGCCTTCTTGGATGTTTGATCTTTCTACTTATCAATAACGGTCGCATGCACTTCCGAATCAGATGTATCTTATGATTTCTCTCTTGAATGAGTGTCATCATGTACCAAATTCACATCATACCTTTTATCTATCAGAAATTGTCTCATAACTATTTCAGTTTCTTTGGCCACTTCATCTATTTTTCCTAGCATAAGTTTATTGACTCTCTTCTTGCTTCATAATCTCTCATTTGCAAGATTTAATAATATAACAACTTCATTTTTAGAAATGACAGAGGATAAATTCAGTAATGCATACTCATTTATTTTTTCATCCTCTAAACTGACTGCATTCCTTCTTGCATCTAAAATGTTATACAATTCCTTTGGAATCATAGATGACAGATCAGTCCAGGTTTTGCTATAAATATTCATATACTGTATAATTTCTTCCTCAATAGCTCTTTGGTCTTTATCATCATAATTCTCATAATATATAGGAACATTTTTCAAGTTTCCTTATTTTATCACTTCATCAATTATTTTAATTACTGTCTTTGGAGGAACAACGACATAATTACCTTCCAATTTTCCTAAATTCAGAGCCTCATCCAATTCAGATTTCTACTTTTTTCTCGCTTTGGCTCTACCGGATGGCTCAACTTTAGCTCTTGGCTTCTTGGATGGCTGGGCTCCATTGGATTGTGGCTTCTTCACTACTCTTGCATAAGTAGTTATCTTCTTCACCTCTTTCACTAATTCATCAGATTCTATTTCAACATCCTCAACAGTGGTTGCAACATACTCTCTTTGTGACTTCTCCTTCTTCCTTTTCTCTGCTCCACCGGTTGACTTTTCTTGAGGCTTGGGTGGAGAGTTAGGCTTTTAAACACCAAAGATAGGTGCAGACTGGGACTACCTTGGATTTGATTATTTGGGAGGAGTGGAAACCAAATTTTACTTTTTAGGCTTTGCCATGTCTTCCTCCTTCAGTATATTTTTCTCCTTAGCCCTTTGCACAACTTTATTTGAAATTCCCATTTGTTCTGCAATCTCCTCAACTTAGTTTCTGACTTTCTTTTCCCTTGTCGACTTAGTAAATTTGTTATACAAGTTAAGATCCTTCTCTTTGAATGTACCGAACCTTTCTTCTTTTCATCCACTGGTTGACTCAACAGGTGTTGAGAATACGCATCAAGTGTGTTTTCATCCACCTCATACCCCATGGGCATGATCCAAATGGTTTTGAGCTCAACTGCCTCCATATGACATTGGTCTTTGTCAACCACAAGGCAGATTATATTCTCATATTTTTCAACAATATCTTTTGGGATCCTCTCTCTACTTTGCATCATGGATTGAAAAGATTTAAAGTATCCCCATAAAGAAGATTTGTATGCTATAGTATCACCCAATCCCTACAAACCTTCTTTGATTTGAACTGTCATTGGTTTATCATAAGCCCATTGAACCTTTCATATTCTAGGATTTTCATTCAAGAAATAAAGTGCCCATCTAAGTATCTAGTGATGAATTATTGAGAAGTTACAGATCATCGACCAGTTACAGATCTCTTGAAAGGGGTTTTTAAAGATCTACAAGAAAGGTGTGGAGCCAATCTGAACATTTCAATCTTCCTTCTTAACTCACATCTTCTTATGCTTCTCTCTAACTTCTTCAACCTTTGCTTTGCCTTTTTCATCGGTTCTATTCTTGTCTACCAAAGCATTCTTGCTTCTGCGATATTTTGCAATGTGACTTGATTTGTTGCATGCATGGAAAACAACATTTCCTTGTATAGGTCTGAAGTTCATCCGATTTGGTCTCATCCTGCATTGGTTATAAATGTGTCCAAACATTCCACAAGCATAGAATCTCTTAATCTAGAAAATATTCATCATTGTTCTGCACATATTTGACTTATGACCAAAGTTGTTGCATATGAAACATTGAGTAATACAGGTTGCACCATTATTCATCAAATTATTCATCATCTTATTTGTCTATTGATTTGCCATATGACCAAATTTTCCACACAAAACATTTACCATTGAATTTATAGGCATTACATTGTCTTACCAGAGGTTTCTTATTCTTTTGATGATTTCTTTGTCTGAAACCAGAGGATTCTCCTTTCTCATATCCACCTCGCATATCTTTCCCATGTCTCTGACTTTCCAACATCTCATCTAGCATGGCTGAACTAGCTTTGAATTTTTCTTTGTACTAATTAGATGTAGAAAGTTCATCTCTTAGAATTATGATATGCCTTTCAAGTTCTTGTCCATCATTCTTGCATTGCACCAATTCAAGTTTCAATTGATCATCTCACAGTTCAATCTGCAACATTCATCAGATCTGTCCTTCAAAAACTGAGTCGGATTTTCTTCATTCTTCTTCCTGTCTTCAATCTCCTTTGTCATCTTCATCACAATGGATTGCATCTCATTCTTCAAGGCTACATTATCTCTAACAAGCTTCTCACATCCATTTGTATTATCTTGTAGGGCTTGATTATGAATGCTTTCCTCTTTTTTCTCCTTCAGTTTATCCATCAGTTCCTTTCTCTTTTCTTTGGATATACTCACTTGTTCCTTTAGAAACTCAATGAAATTTTCAGCTAATTCTACACTTCTCCTCGGGCTACTCTTCTCTTTCATAGTTGCATCAAGATCTTCAAGTGCCACAGTAAGTTGCTTCTACAAACTGGAGTCCATTGATTCAATCTTCTGGATCTTCCTCAAGTTGTTAGGCTTCTTAAAAGGAACAAAGATCTAATACCAATTGTTGGAATCAATGAACACTGAGAGGGGGGGTGAATCAGTGTTCTGCAATTTAAAAACTTATTAAGTTGATTCTTAAACCACCAGATGCAAAAGAATGAAAGTAAAATGCAGAAACATAAAGCAATCAACCTCACATTCATAACACCAAGATTTTTATGTGGAAACACAAAAAGGGAAAAACCACAATGGGATTTGAACCTAGAATATTATTATACTATGGCTAGAAGGATGATAATATTACATAAGGAGAATGCACTTGCATTCAAACGCACTTCCTAAAGCTCACTGCTCAAATATAAAAGGGATATAACCCATAGCAAGGCTCACTACCTTACGGGTGATTACAAATTATTACAATAATGAATGAACTGAAATATAGCATCTACATATGCCAAAAACGAGTTCCGGTTAGGCTGAGATCAACTTTTGCAACTGTTATGTCTTTGTACTTTGTTTTCCTGCACTGTCATACACCAGAGCACCAAAATATTCAATTACATTCACCAACCTTCGTAAATTCACTCATAAAGACTTCTTACGCTTATTACATACATCACAATGTTCACCCAAATTGATCTTATATATCCGCACCAGCAAAATGAATCATTTACCATGTTGGCTTCCAAAAACTACATAACACATAACATGAAACATGTATCCTTAAGTCGGCTCAATCCATCCACAAATCCATATGCGAACCTAAACAGAATGATAAAAGGCTTCACACAAGTTAGCTCAATCACCTCGAACATGAAACCAATCACCGAAATCGACCCAACAATTCCACATCACACGTTACACCAAAATAGGTGTGCTCTAACTGAATTACCAAATAAGGGACCTTAGTCTTGCTTGCGAATCAACACCAGATATCAAGATTATAGAATAATCTTCCTTGAACCTTGAATCATCTGTCGTAATCACCACAACCAAAATTACACAGTCAAAAGATATGCACACTGTAGACACTTAAATTAATTATTTGAATTAATTTAACTCTCTCACATAGTTAATTTATTTAATTATGTTAATCCTTATTTTTTATTAATATTAATTAAATTTAATTTAATTAATATTGTCACTATAGTCCAATGATTGATTTATTTAATAAATCAATTCTCCCCCATTCTTCTAAGGTATCCAAAATTAATTCTTCTTAAATCTCCCCTTTAATTAATTAATCTTAATTAATTCATTAACCCTTGTGATTCCTATAAATCACCTTTTCGTAATTCATCATTAGCCTAATTAATTCTTCTAGAAGTCTTGTCAATCCCACTTTTCATTATTTCCTAATTTTCAATTGCCTCCACTCATTCTCTTTCCTAGTCAAATCCTCCTACAAATCCCACTTGGTCTAATCTTACCTAATCCCTCTTCTAATCTTTCTTCTAATGAGTTGCTAGTGGCTAATACCCATCATTAGCCACAAATTCAACTCATTATCCCCTCACTCAACCACTTTCCTTAAATGATCTCCTCACATCTCTCTATGCATCCCTCCATCCAACTACCTTCCTTAAATGCTATTTTTCTAGATGAATGAGAGATTTTCAAAAATATCACATTCCTCTAGGTATCCCTTCACCCAAGGAATTTTTAACTCATTTTTATTCCTCCAATCTCCATGCTCCCTTTTTGGAGAATTTTTAATTCCTCCTTATCATCCAGGAAATATTTTTATTCCTTTTGTATTCCCTAAGTGCATTGGGAAGCCTTCCCAATGAACCTTGAGGAGTGTGGAGACAAGAAATGTCTTTATGTCATATATCTTGGACTCCACACTTGTCTTGTCAACTCCTCTTGACTCCATTTCCAATTTATAGAAGAAAGAGGGTCAAGATTGCATGTGAGCCCACACATGGATCAATAGGAGTTGACAAGACAAGTGTGGAGTCCAAGAGATATGTCATAAAGGCATTTCTTGTCTCCACACTCCTCAAGGTTCATTGGGAAGGATTTTCAATGCACCTAGGGAATACAAAATGGATACAAATATTCATTGGATGATAAGAAAGAGGAATTAAAAATTCTCCAAAAAGGGAGCATGGGGATTGGACGAATAAAAAGGAATTAAAAATTCCTTTGGTGAAGGGATACCTACAGGAATGTGAGATTTTTCAAAATCTCACATTCACCTAGGAAAAGAGAATTTAAGGAAGGTAGTTGGATGAGGGGATGCATAGAGAGATGTGAGGAGATCATTTAAGGAAGGTGGTTGAGTGAGGGGACAAGGAGTTGACTTAGTGGCTAATCATGGGGATTAGCCACTAGTAACTCATTAGAAGAAAGATTAGAAGAGGGAGTAGGTGATATTAGATCAAGTGGGATTTGTAGGAGGATTTGACTAGGAGAGAGAATGAGTGGAAGCAATTAAAAATTAGGAAATAATGGAAAGTGGGATTAAGAGGACTTGTAGAAGAATTAATTAGGATAATGATGAATTAGGAAAAGGTGATTTGTAGGAATCACAAGGGTTAATGAATAAATTGAGATTAATTAATTAAAGTGGAGATTTAAGAAGAATTATATTTGGATACCTTAGAAGAATGGGGGAGAATTGATTTATTAAATAAATCAATCATTGGACTATAGTGATAATATTAATTTAATTTAATTTAATTAATATTGAGAAAGAATAAGGATTAACATAATTAAATAAATTAACTATGTGGGAGAGTAAAATTAATTAAAATAATTAATTTAAGTGTCTAGAGTGTGCATATCTTTTGATTGTGTAATTTTGGTTGTGGTGATTACGACAGATGATTCTAGGTTCAAGGCAAATTATTCTGTAATCTTGATATCCAGTGTTGATTCATGAGAAAGACTAAAGGTCTAGTATCTTGTAATTCAGTTAGAACAGAGTTATTTTGGTGTAACATGTGATGTGGAATTATTGAGCTGATTTCGGTGATTGGTTTCTATAGTGTCATAAAATTGTGAGCCTAGCAATTTTTGACTACATTAGGGTCCTCATGCATGCGAACTCGAATCCTCTAGCCTGATCAGAGAGTGGAGACTACTTGGCTTGCAAAAACAACTTCTTCCTTGGCCTTCGCATAACTCTATTTGCACGCTGCCCTGGAGAAAGGGGTAGGACAGAGATGTGGCACCCCTATCCCCCCTAGGATAGGGGCGTGGTGCCCTTGTCCTCCTAGGACAGGGGCATGGCACCCCTATCCCTGCCCTATTTTGGGGCAGGACCTTCCTAGAGCATGCATTGTGGGTTGTGCAGTGAGCAAGAAAACTCTCCCGATGTTAGCCCGTGATGAAAATCAAATCCACTAACATGTATTGAAGGGGGAATTCTCTCTCTCATTTTCATAAGTTGAAGTTGGATAAGATTGGAGTGTGCGCAAGCGATCAAGCATTCAAGAGCATTCAAGAATTCAAACATTCTTTTCTAGTATTGAGCATTCTCAAGTCTCCCTTCAAGGATAGGGGTTGCATTCAATTCAAGGATTCAACCATTGAAGAGGAGATTGATTTCAACATTAAATTCCACACAAGCATTTCTATCAACGTTTCTACTACAACCTCCCTTGAGGTGATTTATAATTCAGTCTTCCATTTACATCTACTTGCAAGTACTTTCTTTTATTACTTGGTTAATTCCAAAACTGCGCTTTGACCTAGAGGCAAACCCCCAATCCCAACCCATTTTCCTCTCTTTTTTGTGTGTAGGTTGCAAGTGTGCAGCTATACTTTTGGATTTAGGCTCTATTTGCAGAAGTAGAAAAACCCTTTTCATTTCATGGATTTTTTGGAGGACCATGTACATTCCCGCCACAGTCTGGGCAACTTTTTCTCAAATTCACAGGGTGACTTCATCTTGATATTTTACTGCCAGATCTAGGTGCACAACTTCATCCCATATTCTGATCTCAAATTATAATCGATTCTTTGTCACTTTTGCACTACATATTTCCTTTCCATTTCCAAATCAAACAAAGGAAAGAGGGGATCATCCTAACATTCTAAAATTCATTTAGAATTCAATCTACCATCTTTGTGTGGAGGGATTAAATCTAGTGAATTATCTCATCCCCTTCTTCCTAATGTAATGGTGAAAAGTGCTTAAAGGATAATCAATAGTGAAACTCTCATCTCTCTTTGAGGGAAAGGGTAGTTTTCCTCTTGATCTATCACTCATCATTTTCCCACCATTATAGTTTTGTGTTTGAGGTGATTGAGTTGACTTGTGTGAAGCCTTTTATCATTTTGTTTAAGTCTGCATATGGATTTGTTGATGGATTGAGCCGACTTAAGGATACATGTTTCATGTTATGTGTTATACAGATTTTGGAAGGCAACGTGGTAAATGATTCATTTTGTTGGTGCAGATATATAAGATCAATTTGAGTGAACATTGCGATGTATGTAATAAGCGTAAGAAGTCTTTATGAGTGAATTTGCGAAGGTTGGTGAATATAATTGAATATTTTGGTGCTCTGGTGTATGACAGTGCAGGAAAATAGATTACAGAGACATAACAATTGTAGAAGTTGATCTCAGCCTAACCAAAACTGGTTTTTGGCATATGTAGATGCTATATTTTAGTTCATTCATTATTGTAATCATTTGTAATCACCTGTAAGGTAGTGAGCCTTGCTATGGGTTATATCCCTTTTGTATTTGAGCAGTGAGCTTTAGGCAGTGTGTCTGAATGCAAGTGCATTCCCCTTATGTAATATTATCATAATTCTAGCCATAGTATAATAATATTGTGGGTTCAAATCCCATTGTGGTTTTTCCCTCTTTGGGTTTCAACATAGAAATATTGGTGTTATGGTTGTGTGGTTGATTGCTTTATGTTTCTACATTTTACTTTCATTCTTTTTCATCTAGTGGTTTAAGAATCAACTTAATAAGTTTGTAAATTGCATAAAACTGATTCACCCCCCCCCCCCCTCTTAGTGTTCATTGATTCCAACAATTGGTATCAGATCTTAGATTCTTCGACAAATCCTAATAGCTTGAGGAAAATCCAAAAGATTGAATCAATGGACTCCAGTTTGCAGAAGCAACTTACTGTGGCACTTGAAGATATTGATGCACCTGTGAAAGAGAAGAATAGCCTGAGGAGAAGTCTAGAATCACCTGAAAACTTCATTGAATCTCTGAAGGAACAAGTGAGTATATTCAGAGAAAAGAGAAAGGAACTAATGGATAAACTAAAGGAGAAAAAAGAGAAAAGCATTAACAATCAAGCCCTACAAGATAATATAGATGAATGTGAGAAGCTTTCTAGAGATAATGCATCCCTTAAGAATGAGATGCAATCCATTGTGATGAAGTTGACAAAGGAGATTGAAGACTGGAAGAAGAATGAAGAAAATCTGATTCAGTTATTGAAGGATAGATCTGATAAATGTTGCAGATTGAACTATGAGAATGATCAATTGAAACTTGAATTGGTGCAATGCAAGAATAATGGACAAGAACTTGAAAGGAAGATAATAATTCTAAGAGATGAGCTTTCTACTGCTAATGAGTACAAACAAATATTCAAATCTAGTTCAGTAAGGCTAGATGAGATGCTGGTGTAGTGTCGTAAATTGTATACCCTTGCTAGGGTGGTACAATTTCACACTTAGGTTAGCATGTGCCTTATTGTATCTTGCATCTTGCATTTCTCATTCCCCATTTAATTATTTACTTAATTAATTTAATTAAATCTAAGGTCATGTCTCATCACTTTACATATTCTAAAGTTGGGCCCTTTACCCTAAGTGTGCCCCTTTTCATCTTATTCCTCCAATTAATCATTTAATCATAAACCCTAATTATGTCTTATTTTGATTGTTTAGGCCCAAATTCGCATATTAAAACATCTCAAAATCAGATACAACTTTGGGATGCACTCTAATATCATCATATCTAACGGCCTTGAAAATTTGGTAAAAATTTGGTCTGACCATTACGGGAATGCACATGGTCTGCGGCTTTTCCCCAAAATTTTGAGAGCACAATCCTATGATATAATAATTCTTAACCCCAAAATATCAGTGGAAATTCAAATCCTAGGTCGGCCTAAACATGAAATTAAGATCTAGGGTTTCATACTTAAGAGCTATCTTTCTTCATTTGAAGAGGTCCTTCTTCTAAGAATCTAAGAATAGGTTTTTGGAGCATTAGAGCCTTTTTGGCAGCAAAAGAGTAGATCTTTGTAGTCCTTAATAACATTGAACATTCATCAAGAATCATGCTATCAATCAAGGGTCATTTAAAGATGTAGAAGAACAATAAAATATCACCGACTGGCGATGATTGGCTTGTACCTCTCCCTTGGGGTTTGGTATGGTTTCATGTTGTTTTTAGATCTTTGCATAAGCTTCATTTTGATGCATATTCATGCTTTATATCACTTTACATTGTGGATTTAGAGCATTTACTTTGTCAATTATAAGCAATTAGGGTTTACTCTTTAGGGTTTCTCTAGGTTGTTTACTTTCATTCTTAGGATCTTGCATATACACAAGGTTCCTACACACATATTTTTTAGTACATTATCATCTATTCATGGAGGTGGAAATCACCAACATGGGGGTTTGACTAAGGAAAAACCCTATATAGCCACCCCAAACCTTCCCTTTTTAGTTGTAGGTGTAGAAACAGGAATCCAGAAGAAGGTACAGATCTAGACCAGGCATCTACACCACCCAGAAATCTCGAAAGTGTATAAATTTTTCAAGGACATGGGTGTGACACCTTGGTCCTTCCCAGGACAATGGCCTGGTGCCCTAGTCCTTCCCTCTATCAGAAGGACATGGTAGAACAACAACTTACAGATCATACAATCAATCCTGTCAGTTGCAGCTCCAGAATTGTAGAATCGGGACAGTAGCATGGCACTCTGGTCCCAAACATTTCTACTCAGATTTTAGACACAGGTGCACCTCTGATTTTTCTTTCTAGTCTATACTTTTCACTAGTGTGTCATTTGTTATTTGATCTACATTCTCATATTAGGATTTGCTTGCTTACTTGATTTCTAGGTTAAATTGCGTTGTGCATCATTCCTCTCTCTCATTTACAACAAAGGAATAAAAAACCTAAGAGGTAATCCATGACTCTCTCTTTCTCATAAGAAGTAGCTAATGTGTGTTACCTCCCTAGGCTCTTTCGTATTGCATGAGTGTGTATGAGAGTGGGATTAGGGTTTCCATACTTAGTCTCACTTTTTCCCCTACACATCTTTGGTGAACCCGACGTGAATCCAATTTCATTTTCATTGCATTGCAATTTTAGATCTAGATCTAATTTATTTCATTCGCTTTCAAAACATTTAAAAAAAAGAGAGAGAGAGAGAGATAGGTTTCTTTCATTTTCCTTGTATTGTGTGTTTAAGTTTCATGCAATTTTTATTTCAAAATGTCAAATTTCTATTTACAAGATGTTCATGCTTTTGATGATGTATGCAGTTTTGTTGATTATGAGTTTAGTAAGGATGAATTAGATGAATCTCTAGATGAGTTTTTGAACCCTAAGCCTTCTAAACCCTCATTTTTCCAAAAGTTAATCAACTTTGTTACTATGCCATTTTGTGGTGATGAGAAATATAAGTTGAATGATCCTTTTCATGGGTATATTCCTATCAACTCCTCCACTAGATCTAGCAACATAGTTGATTCCCATGATTCCCTCTATGATGTTATGTCTCCTTTTGAATCCAATGATAATCCTTTCAATCACTATGATCATTCTTTATTGGATGATGCCCTTGATGACTTTATGTCTTTGCCTAAACTTTCAAACAAGAATAATGCATCTAAAAAGTTAATCAATACGATCAATGTGAATGCACATAGCAAACCTCTTTTTGTTTTCCAAGGTGCTTGTCCTTCTCCAACTTCACCTCTTCCTAATCAATCTCTTTTCATGGTTCAAGGTGGATATGGTCATGATTCCTTTATCACTCCAAAAAACCCATCATTACAGTTCAAGGAAGGAATCCCACTAAGAGTCCTTATAGCTATGCTAGACAACTCACTAAGGAGAGTTATAATGCAGTTGCCCATACCTATAACACAAGAAACAATAGGCAACCTAATCCTCCTATGTTTGTTCTGACTCCTCTACCTGATCCTCAACTCATTCTTCCTCAAGTACCTCGTATTTCACAAACTCTTGGTAAGGAATATGATCTTGTCGAACAACTTAAAGCTACTCCTACCAAGATATCCCTTTGGGATTTGCTTCAAACTTCCTCAACTCATCATGGAATGCTACAAGATGCTTTGAAAACATTGATTATCCCACTTGCAGTGACATCCATAAATATGGCTTCCTTGATTCATTGTATTACATCACCTAAGGCTAAGATTGTGTTTACACAAGATGAGTTGCCTTCTAGTGAAATTCAACAGCAATATGATCCCTTAATGATTGTGGTTATCATAAATGATAGTGCAATAAGATGAACATTAGTAGAAAAAAAAATTGGCCTTAATATTTGTAGCATTAACTTGTTGCATAAGATCAAAATTGATACATCTCTTATCAAGCCTTATTCTCTCACTATCCGTGGCTTTGATAATGTTGCTAAATCTTCACTAGGTATCATCACCTTGCCTGTTAAGGTAGGTCATGTTACTTTACCTACTCCTATCCATGTCATGTTTGGAGAGTTGACATACAACTTGTCACTAGGAAGACCTTGGATTCATAGCATGCAATTTGTTCCCTCTGCATTGCATAGCCAAATCAAGTTCATTTATAACAATACAACATACACCTTGTTAGGAGACATGAAATTTTAGGCTTGTTTACAAACATCAAGTTCTAAATCCTCTTCAATCAATTCTTCCCCAATTATCCTAGATCATTCCTCTAAAGATTCTACTCTGATTAGTGTGACTAGTTCATCAAACCCATCTCCTATATCTAGATAGATCCCCGATACTTCCTCAAGTGGACCTAATGAACCTAAGGAAGAGTCTTCTCAACCTGACTCCACGATTGAGAATACTTTCTCTCCTGAACAGATTCTTATGGAAGATGATTGGGGATCCCTTGATTTCAATCCTACTTTTGTAGGGGAATACATAATTCCCCCTAGAGAACCTAAGGTTGAAAAGAAGAAAGAAGAAGAAGAACCTAAAAAGCAATCTACTTTGTCTGGGCCATTAAGTAATAACTTTGTGGCAGCTTATCAGATTTCATCTCCTTTAGTTTCTGGTCTAGAGGATTTTGATTGTTCACTTTTTGAAAATCCTTCTTCTTCTTTGTAAATGACTAACCTCTATGGTCCTGGTTTTCATATCCTGGCTAGGAGTGGATATAATGGAAATGGATGTGGTGCTCAAGAACAAGGGATTAAGGTTTCCTTGTAAAGCAACTTTCGTGATATGATATTTGGGCTTGTTTATGATCCTTTCAAGCGTACTAAAGCCTCTAAAAGACCATTTATTAGTGTTAATATCATTTTTGCTTCTCTCTCACTAAAATATCCATAATATATTGACTTTGACCCTTCATGTGTCTTAACTTTGGATTTTTTTTCTACTGATGATTCCTTAGCTAAATTCTTAGGAGCTTATGATGATCTTCCTCATTATCACCATAATCATAGTTTTCCCTATTGTTTAAATGTGGATGCTTACTTTGGGAAAGAGAGAGATAACGATGAGATAGTTAAAGAATTTCCTCAATTGAGAGATGCTCCTCAAAAAAGAAATCTCCTAATAAATGACAACATTGACATCAAGATGGATCCTTGTGTTGAATATAAGATCGTCAAGATAGGGAAATGTCTTGACGAAGAAGAGAAAAAACAATATATTGAGTTGTTACATGAATTCCCTGAGATCTTTGCTTGGATATATTATGACATGCTTGGCATAGATCCTAAGATTGTCACTCATAACATTGTCCTAATTCTTGATGCTAAACCTGTGAAGTAGAAGATTCAAAAGATTCACCCTAAAGTGGCATTACTTGTTAAAGCTGAGATTGAAAAATTGTTGGATACTAGATTCATCCATCCTATCAATTATTCCCTATGGATTTCAAACATTGTGGTCGTGGCTAAAGCTGAAAACAAGATTAGGATGTGTACTGATTTTTGTGATTTGAACAAGGCCTCTTTAAAGGATGATTTTCCCCTCCCGAATATTGATATGATAGTGGATTCGGTAGCAGGCAATGCTTTATTATCTTTTATGGATGGTTTCTCAAGATATAATAAAATTTTCATCAATCCCCAAGATCAATATAAGACTACTTTCACCACTCCTTGGGGTACATTTTGTTGGATTGTGATGCCTTTTGGATTGAAAAATGCAGGTGCGACCTATCAAAGTGCTATGAATCTCATCTTCCATGACTATATGAATAAAACCTTAGAAGATTATGTTGATGACATCTTAGCCAAATCCATCCTTTGTACATATCATATTAAGATCCTTCCTCAAATCTTTGAGAGAATTCATAAATATAACATGCGTTTGAATCCCCGAAAAATGTGTTTTTGGGGTGGATAGTGGCAAACTATTAGGATTCATAGTTTCACATCATGGGGTTGAGGTGGATATGAAGAAGATAGATGTTTTTGTTAACATGCCACCTCCCAAGAATGTTTCCCAACTCAAAATTTTGCAAGGAAAGATCCAATCTATTCGTAGGTTTGTCTCTCAACTTGTGGATCGTACCTTTCCCTTCACACAATTGCTTAAAAATAATATCACTTTTCAATGGAATGAGGATTGTCGTCAAGCATTTGAAGACCTAAAAACCTATTTGGCCAATCCTCCTATTCTTCAACTTGTTGATCCTAGTAACCCTTTTCTTCTATACACTGTTGCTTCCCCTCAAGCTCTTGCAACCTTATTGGCACAATGTGACAAGGATGGTAGAGAATGCCCGGTTTATTACATAAGCCGCACTCTACTCAATTACGAAGTCCGATATTCTATAATAGAAAGATAGTGCCTTACTTTAGCCTTACTTTAGTCTTTGCAACTCAAAAGTTGAGGGATTATTTCTTGAATGTTGAGATTCATGTTATTGTTAAATTTGATCCTCTTAAACATCTTTTCTCCAAAACCGATCTTTCCATACACTTAGCTAAGTGGGTTATGATGTTGACCAAGTTTGACCTTAATTTTGTCTCACAAAAGGCAATAAAGGGTCAAGAGTTGACTGATCATTTAGTTGATGTTCCTTCACCCTTCTCCCTACCTAATCTAGAGTCTTTTCCCGATGAATGCATTCTTTCCATTGAGGTTGATGAGACTTGGGAACTGTACTTTGATGGCTCTAAGTGTCATACAAGATCGGAGGCAGCGATGGTCTTAATTTCTCCTAAACAGAAGCCTATTCCTTTATCATATCATCTCAATTTCCTATGTACCAAAAAAATTGCTCAATATGAAGCTATTATAGCTGGAATTAAAGCAGCCTTGGTGTTGAGTGTGAAAAATATACATATTTATGGAGATTCTCAATTAATCATAAGACAAGTGACAGGAGTTTATCAAGCTAAGAAAGACAAATTATCACAATATAAAGATCTAGCTTTATCCTTGTTACAAAAATTTGATTCTTATACCATGGAGCTCATTCCTCGAAAAGATAATTGACATGTTGATGCGATGGCATGTGTTGCCTCTCTTGTGTCTCTAGAGGACCCCTTGGTAGATCTTGAATTTACTATTCACAACCTTACTTCCCCAGCTATTGCTAATAATCCTAGTGATGTGGCATATTGTTGTACTATAGATTCTGATGAATGGTACTCGCATGTCGTAAGATATTTGAGTGATGGTATCTTTCCAGAGTCTGCAAATAAGAATACTAGGGCTAGGGTTTGTAAATTGGCCGCTAGATACATTATCCTTTCTAATGTCCTTTATAGGAGGAGTTATAATGGTCTTCTTCTTCGATGCTTAAACAAGGTTGAAGTCCCTATTGCTCTTGAAGAAGCGCATTCAAGTGCTTGTGGGGGGGATTTTGGGGATATGGCTTTAGTTCTTAGATTGCTCTAAATGGGATATTATAGGCAAACCATGGAAAAATATTCTTTTGTGTTTGTTAAAAGATGTCATCAGTGTCAGCAATATAGCAATTTGATCCATGCCCCTGCCCAAGAGCTTTGATCACAAGTAGCATCTTAGCCCTTTTATACATGGGGTTTGGATCTTTTGGTAAAATATCTCCTCCTTCATCTCAAGGACATGCCTTCATCATAACTGCCACTATTTACTTTACGAAGTGGGTGGAAGTTGTTCCTCTTCGATCCACTACCCCTAAAGTAATCTGTGAATTTATTTTGGAAAACATCATTTCTCGATTTGGGATACCTTCCACTTTAGTTTTAGATAATGGAACGTCATTCAAAAATAAGGATGTGAAGAATTTTCTCAAGAAATATCAAATTCAACATAATTTTCTACACCTTACTATCCTCAATCAAATGGTCAAGGTGAGTCTTTTAACAGGATAATTGAACAGATTCATTGAAAGACTATAAACAAGCATGGTAAGGATTGACATAGTCAATTAACCTATTCTTTGTGGGCCTATCGCACAAGTGTACATGTTGCTATGAGTTGTACTCCTTATAATCTTGTTTATGGTGTTGATGCCATTATGCCTTTGGAGTTAGAAATTCCTTCTTTGAGGGTTTCTCTTAGGGGTATAGTGGATGATGATTCCTATAGGGAGAAAAGACTTCAACAACTTGAGATGCTTGACGAATGGTGTATAAATGCCCTCGAGCATATTCAAGTGTATCATAAAATTTTGCAACCAAGCTAGAATGATAAGTTTATTCAATGTTCCTTCTCGATAGGGGATTTAGTCCTTTATGAGAATCAGTGCAACATGAATGCCTTACCGGAGGAGAAAGGAAAGTTCAGTCCTAATTGGCTTGGACCATACATCATTGTGGACATCTATGGATTAGGTGCTAATAGAATAGAAGATGTGGAAGGTATGCCTCTCAAGGAACCCATAAATGCTATGCACCTTCGTAGATACTATGCCTAGTTCTATTTTTCTCTCTCTTTCTTTCTTTCTAGTCTTCTTTCTGTTCTCTTTCTATATCTTTTTCTTCAAAATTGGGTAATATGTTAGCATATTTTCATTAAAGTATGTGAGATTAAATGATGTTATATTGTTTGGCCTACATCACTTCATTCTTGACAAGCATGTTTCATTACTATGTTGTTTGTCTTGGATTCTTTTGTGTAAATTGAATAGATTTACATTTCATATGTGCTAGCATGCTATACAGTTTCTTATGTGTTAAGTAGAATTATATCATGTTGTGTTTAATTAAAATTTATTAAATCACATTAGTCATATAGTTCTTATGCTTAATACATTCTTCTTTTACATCATCAAAGTAGCATTTGATTAAATACTTAGTTATTTAATTAAATCACACATGTATCTATGTAATCATGAAGCATTGAGAAATCAATCACATGGAAATTAAATCATATATACATGCTCATTACTCAATATGTTACTTCTAATCTAAGCAATGTGTACATTATTTAAGCATTAAAAATAACATAATCATGAGTGTCATCATATATACATCAATACATCAAAATCATCTCCTATCCCTAGGACTAGTAGCAAGAGGATGGTGGCTAGATGCCCCCTCCTAATCTGGCTGTGCAGGTGGCCCCATGGGTGTGTATTGTGATACAGACCATGATTGACTCCATGAGGAGCTCCTATGATCTCTCTCCATTATGATTCCTCGGTATGTTGGTGCCTCTATCTGTGTTGTTGCTAGGTCACACTCTGTCTATCGTAATCTATCTCGTAGGACCTCCACCTCTATCTGAATAGGGGAGAAAAGGTCCTCGTGTCATCCTACACTCCTCTGGGATCTGTGTGGTATCTATGTAGAACTCAGATTGTGTGCAATCACAATAAGGTATGTCACTGCATTCTAAATCAGAGAACGCCACTCCTGGACGCTAGCTACAAGATAGAAATTTTTTATCAATGACATTCTATATCATCAAATTTAAAGAAGGTAGGATGCATATGTTAGCCAATAACAATGCACATTACCTGGATCTCCCTCTCACCAATGAGGATCATGGACAATGATTTCCTAAGACTGAGACCTGCTAGGCTCTCCCTGCTCGTACTATCTTTGTATAGTCGGTGTGGGCCGATGGGGATCAAGATCAGGACCCCTTATGGGATCCCTCTTTGTCCACCGTGGGAGACTCGGTGGGTCTAGGGCTCTTGTATCCTCTCTAGAGTGATGAACTATACTTGACTCATCCTCCTCCTCATCACCCTCACCCTCCTCATCCTCCTCTTCCTTCTCATCCTCCTCCTTATCCTCATCCTCATCATCTCCGTCCTAATCTCCTTCTCTGGTATAGGGAGAGCTTCCATCTCTGGCTGCCTCCTGCTCCTCTATGTCACCACCCTGATCATCTGAATCCTCCTTGGATGCATCGGACCCCTCTCCATCACCTGAATATCTCCATGGTTCAGGGTACCCTCCAGGGAAATCTAATGGGAAAATAGCTCCAGGGTATGTTCTCCTCCACCATGTGATGTACCACCGGTGTGTGCCAGAATCACCTCTGTAATCTGTTGCTATGTCCTGATCTGACCCATCTGAATTAGTGATGTCAATCTCATCACTTATAGGCCTAGGAATGGCTCCTAGCCTTGGCATCACTCTGAGTGTTGGATTTATATACGCATGTCAGTAGGAACACACTGCTCGAACCCAAACTACCCCCAAACTCGGTTGAAGTAGAAGGGAATGACTATGTGGCTATATTGTCCCTCTAGTAGATGGTTCCTCTACATGTTGAGCATCTATCTACATAGCCCTTCCCTTATGGACATCCTGAGGTAGGGTCTCCATATGATCCTGCCCACTGTCAATCTATCCATGCTCAACCTTCAATATAAGAGATTGTCAAATCGCCACTCTCGGGTAAGAGGATAAGCATATACCCTAGGTAGCTCTTAGACTAGCTATATAGGGGCTCCACCAGGTCTAGTGTATGTAATCTGCTCAAACATCCACACCTATAGTAGTGTGCATGTCATAAGGCTGCATTCATGTCCAAACACATACTCTCCAAGGTCGTGATAGAGATGTGCAAGCATGCTCCGACCCCAAGAGTACACTCTCATGTGTCTCTCCATGACTCATATGGCATAGATGAGTCCTCCATGCATATGTGTTTCATGCCCTTTAGGGCACATGGCTAATGGAAGGGTTGCAATCATGAGTCACCTCACTAATGGAACCTCGCTTGTAAGGTGTAGGAGCTAGTTGACCATAATGCGACCCCTCATCTCGTTGTGTATCACTCTCTCCATAGCATATACCTTCTCTCTCCTATAATCCTCCTTTTTACTGTCGAATCAATATCTAATAGACTCTCCTCTAATGGGTAGATGCAAAATCTGGTATACATCCTCTAGGGTGACCGTCATCTCCCCCACAAGTAGTAAGAATGTCGAGGTATCTGCATCCCATCTCTCCATCAATTCCATTAGCATAGCATAATGGACTCAGATGGCCAACATGGTCATCACATCCCACAAACCCACTACATGTAGCAAATCCCTCTCTCTTGCTATCAATCTTGGGATCTATTCTCGAAGGCTCTGAAAGGTGAGATGGGTAATATGCTCACAGATGTATGGTAGTGTTTGCAAAATTCAAAGCAATCTATCATCAGTAATCAATCAATCATTTGTCATCATCTAATCAATGCAATCATTCTATCATTTTTAGTATTCATCATCTGATCTTGTATCATCGTTGGTCACCCTGAACAGGGACCAAGGTGCCCTGAGTGGACAAGGGCACCCTACTGGGACCATGGTGCCCTATTGGGACCATGGCACCCAAAAGGGACCATGGTGCTCAAAGGGGACCATGGCACCCCCTTGGTACCATGGTGCCCTAGGAGGACCAGGGCACCCGAGGACCCCTAGGTGTCCAAAGGATGGGCCCTGACCTAGACTAGGAGATGACATCATCACTTCTAAAAACTATGAAAATATGGAAAAGTCAAATGCAGTCAACAAAAAGTCAACTCACCTCATCGCGCGGTCGGTCGGCGAGTACGGACTAGTGCAAGATCTCCATCCGCGTAGGTTGCTCAAGTCAGCATCGAGGCTTGATGGCTTATATGTGGGCTCCTTTGCAGTGAATAGTGACAAAAAGTTAGAAAGTGACAAATGAAGGTGTCACTTTCATATTTATGTATTATGCACTTTTTGACTTTATGTTTTTAAGTTAAAACCCTAATTTCTGCACTTTTTCTTCAATCTATCATATCTTGAGCTAGGAAGCTTTGATTCTTGCACCGTCAGTGGCATTGGAATCATGAGTTTTCCCTCTCACTCTGAATTAGTTCCATAATGTGCTTGGATGAGAACTCAATCCTTGTTGTGAACTTGCTTCATCACAATATTTATCACAATTCGTTGTGGAAAACATGATACCCTGTTTCACCTCACAAGTAAGAAAGTCGAAATAGGGGGGCATATAGCTACTCGTGAATTTCATCACCTTCCTTAGTAATAATTAGGTGATTTTGTGACCTAACATGTGGTTTCGTAGGGTGTGGTTCCTAACTGTGTACTGCAGATACCATTGGGGGCTTCGTTCGACAACTTATGGATATATCCTTTTTTAAATGATGTTTACTTTTCTGTACTTTATCTTGCACATGCACGTAGTGTCATATGGTCATTAAAGTGGGGGCTAAATTTAGTGTCATAAATTGTACACCCTTGCTAGAGTGGTACAATTTCACACTTAGGTTAGCACTCGCCTTAGTGTGTCTTCCATCTTGCATTTCTCATTCCCCTTTTAAGTATTTAATTAATTAATTAAATTAAATCTGAGGTCATGTCTCATCACTTTACATATTCTAAAGCTGGGCCCTTTACCCTAAGTGTGCCCCTTTTCATCTTATTCCTCCAATTAATCATTTAATCATAAACCCTATGAGATTTTGACAAGATCTAGAGGCAATGGAAAACACAAATAAGAGAGAACAAAATAGATGATAGGAATAAACTATATTCTATCAAGATGCAAAATATGATCAACTGAATCATCAATCATTGCTACATACAATGAATATGAGCCTTCTTATATAGGCAAGGCTATATGGATATGTGAGCACACAAACATGACATGTGGCTCAATAAGAAACAAGGGTAGGTAGGAAATAAGTGTGGTAGGTAGGAGAAACAATAAAATATTCCATGTGAGGTGGATCACCCACCGAAGGTGGAATTATCACTCCACAATAAGTGGATATGATAAAGTAGTAACAAAACCACAAAAGGTGGAAATTCTCCTACACACACTATCCTAATGTGGCACAAACACCCAAGTGTCTCATACCCAAACTACTATCAAATGCATGTACCTAAGTAAACTTAAGTAAAGTGTAATAATATCCATGATGAATAATTATTTACACCAACAAACCCTAATTATGTCTTATTTTGACCGTTTAGGCCCGATTTCGCATATCAAAAAATCTCAAAATCAGTTGTAACTTTGGGATGCACTCTAATATCATCATATCTAATGGCCCTGAAAATTTGGTGAACATTTGTTTAGACCATGGCGCGAATGCACATGGTCTGCAACTTTTTCCCCAAAATTTTGGGAGCACAATCCTATGATATAATAATGCTTAACCCCAAAATATCAGTAGGAAATTCAAATCCTAGTTCAGCCTAAACATGAAATTAAGATCTAGGGTTTCATACTTAAGAGCTCTCTTTCTTCATTTGAAGAGTTCCTTCTTCTAAAAATCTAAGAATAGGTTTTTGGAGCATTAGAGCCTTCTTTGCAGCAAAAGAGTAGATCTTTGAAGTCTTCAACAACATTCAACATTCATCCATAAAACATTCATCAAGCATCATGTTATCAATTGGGGGCTTTTGAAGATGTAGAAGAATAGTAGGAGATCACCGATTGACGATTGGCTTGTACCTCTCCCTTGGGGTTTGGTATGGTTTCATGGTGTTTTTAGATCTTTGCATAAGCTTCATTTTGATGCATATTCATGCTTTAGATCACTTTGCATTGTGGATTTAGATCATTTACTTTGTCAATTATAAGCAATTAGGGTTTACTCTTTAGGGTTACACTAGGTTGTTTACTTTCATTCTTAGGATCTTGCATATACACAAGGTTCTTGCACACACATTTTTAGTACATTATTGGCTATTCGTGGAGGTGGAAATCACCAACACAAGGGTTTTACTAAGGCAAAATCCTATATAGCCACCCCAAACCTTCCCTTTTCAGTTGCAGGTGCAGAAATAGGAATCTGGAAGTAGGTACAAATCTGGAACAAGCATCTACACCACCCAGAAATCTTAGAAGTGTAGAAATTTATCAAGGATAGGGGTGTGGTTCCCTATTCCTACCTAGGACAGTGGCATGGCACCTTGGTCCTTCCCTTTGTCAGTGGGACTTGGCAGAACAACAACTTACATATCACAAAATCCCTCATGTCAGTTGCAGCTCTAGAATTGTAGAATTAGGACAGTGGCGTGGCACCCTGGTCCTGGACATTTTTTCTTAGATTTTAGACACAGACGCACCTCTTATTTTGTCTTCTGATCTATACTTTTCAGTAGTGTATCAGTTGTTCTTTGATCTACATTCTCATATTAGGATTTGCTTGCTTACTTGATTTCTAGATTAGATTGCATTGTACATCATTCCTCTCTCTCATTTACAGTGAAGGAATAGAAAACCTAAGAGTTAATACATGGCTCTCTCTTTCTCAAAATAAGTATCCGGCATGTGTTACCTCCCTAGGCTCTTTCATATTCCATGAGTGTGTATGAGAGTGGGATTAGGGTTTCCATACTTAGTCTCACTTTTTCTCCTACACAGTTGGAAAGTCAGAGACATGGGAAAGACATGCGAGGGCATGGATATGATAAAGGAGAATCCTCCATTTCCAAACAAAGCAATCATCAAAAGAACAAGAAACCTCTGGTAAGACAGCCTAATGCTTATAAATTCAATGGTAAATGTTTTTTTTTGTGGAAAATTTGGTCATATGGAAAATCAATATAGAAATAAGATGATGAATAATTTGATGAATAATGGTCCAACCTTTATCGGTCAATCTTTCATATGCAACAACTTTGGTCATAAGTCAAACATGTGCAGAACAATTCTAGATTAAGAGATGATATGCTTGTGGAATGTTTGGACACATTTCTCACCAATGCAGGATGAGACCAAATTAGATGAACTTCAAACCTATGCAAGGAAATGTTGCTTTCCATGCATGCAACAAATTAGGTCACATTGCAAAATATTGTAGAAGCAAGAATGTAAGAAAGAATTTTTTGGTAGACAAGAATAGAACCGATGAAAAATTCAAAGCAAAGCTTGAAGAAGTTAGAGAGCAGCATAAGAAGATGTGGGTTAAGAAGGAAGATTGAAATGTTCAGAATGGCTCCACACCTGATTCCAGTGTTGGAACCTCATCTGGTAACTAAGGCCAAATACCTTAGGGGGAAGCTTTTCTTGTAGATCTTTAAAAACCCCTTTCAAGAGATCTGTAACCAGTCGATGATGGTTGCAAATGGAGGAGACTAGTTGTGTAGTTGATATTTGAAAGATTTCATGCCTATCTACATATCTGGTGATGAATTCTTGAGAAGTACGGTATCTGGAAATCTTTTAGGGTTGTGCATTTATTACAATTAAGATTAGGTTTTTTATGGATAAAAAGGCATTTCAATCAATCATTCTTCACATTGTGAATGAAGAGAAAGTTCAGAAGAGCAAGGCAAACAAGATTAAGCAGTCATAACTAAGCTTGAAGCAATCTGAAAGTGACTCCTAGCATCCGATTGAATTTTAGAAGGTATTTTTCCATGTTTGAGCTATTTTTCATACCCTTTCAAAATGGCATCTGGATCTAGTGTTGTAACTCCCTTGGTAGTTGAGATTACTGAGAGAGCAAGACCCATATTCAAGACACACCCATTCAAATCTGTTGAAGATTATCTAGAAGGTGCATTTTCCTTTGTGTCGTATGGTGTTCTACATAATGAAGATAATAGGGCATATATTCACTGTAACATCGAGGAGATTGGAAATGTTGACATTTTATCACTTTACACGAACCATATGATGGATGAAATGGGGAATATGAAGCCTGAATTTATGTCATTGCAAGACAAAGGTTTTATCTAGTATGTTCATTTTTTGATGTTCGATGAACCTGAATGGATCAGATACATCTTCAGTCAAATCCATGATGAGTTTATATGGCTAGATAGACCTCACAAGATTATGAAGCAAGCCATTCAAGCTATAACCTATTTGAATGCAACCGATAAGATCCCAAGTCTAAGGAAAGTTCAAAACACAACAATAATAGCTATTACCAAATCCCAATATGACAACCAGTCGATGAAAATTAGTGATATCATAGAGCATGATGTGATATTTTCCCCAATGGTAATGGGATACAAGGTGTACCAATCCAAAAGGCATAATTTGGTCTCGACACTACTATATTTGTAGCTTATCAAATTCTTAAGGAAGACAAAAAGTATGATCTCTATGGAGTACTTCTTAGTGAGCTAATGAGCAACCTGAAGAAGATAAAACAAGATAAGAAACATGCTTTTAAGTTTGCTTCTCTAGTTATCTATCTAGCACTTTATTTCTTGAATGAAATCCTTAGAATAGGAAAGGTTCAATGGGCTTATGATAAACCGATGGTAGTTCAAATCAAAGAAGGTTTGTAGGGATTGGGTGATACTATAGCATAAAAATCTGCATTGTGGGGATACTTTAAATCTTTTCAATCCATGATGCAAAGCAGAGAGAGGATCCCAAAAGATATTGTTGAAAAATATGAGAAAAAAATATGCTTTGTGGTTGACAAAGACCAATGTCATATGGAGGCAATTCAGCTTAGAACCATTTGGATCATCCCCATGGAGTATGAGGTGGATGAAAATACACTTGATGCATATGCTCAACACCTATTGAGTCAACCAGTGTATGAAAAGATAAAAGGTTCGGCACATTCAAAGAGAAGGATCTTGACTTGCATAACAAATTTACCAAGTTGACAAGGGAAAATAAAGTCAGAAAGTAAGTTGAGGAGCTTGCAGAACAAATGGGAATTTCAAACAAAATATTGCAAAGGGCTAGGGAGAAAAATATACTGAAGGAGGAAGACATGGCAAAGCCTAAAAATTCAAAACTGGTTTCCACTCTTCCCAAACAATCAAAGCCAAGGCAGTCCCAGTCTGCACCTATCTCTGGTATTTAGAAGCCTATCCCTCCACCCAAGCCTCAAGCCAAGTCAACTGGTGGAGTAGAGAAAAGGAAGAAGGAGAAGTCATAAAAAGAGTATGTTGTAGCCACTATTGAGGATGTTGAAATAGAATTTGATGAAGCGATGAAAGAGGTGAAGAAGATAGCTACTTATGCAAGAGTAATGAAGAAGCCACAATTCAATGGAGCCCAGCCATCCAAGAAGCCAAGAGCTGAAGTAGAGCCATCCAGTAGAGCCAGAGCGAGAAAAAGTAGAAATCTGGATTGGATGAGGCTCTGAATTCAGGCAAATTGGAAAGTAATTATGTAGTTGTTCCTCCAAAGATAGTAAATGAAATAATTGATAAAGTGATAAAAGAAGGAAACATGAAAAATGTTCCTGTATATTATGAGAATTCCGATGATAAAGACCAGAGAGCTATTGAGGAAGCAATTATATAGTATATGAATATTTATAGAAAAGCCTTGATTGAGTTATCATTTATTATTCTGAAGAAATTGTATGACATTTTAGATGCAAGAAGGCATGCAGCTAGTTTAGAGGATGAAAGAATAAAGGAGTATGCATTAGTGAATTTATCCTCTGTCATTGCTAAAACTGAAGCTGTTAGATTATTAAAGTTTTTAAAGTAGATAGTTTGAATCAAGGAGATTATCAATAAACTTATGCTTGACTAAATAGATGAAGTGACCAAGGAAACTGAAATAATTCTGGGACAATTTTTGACAGATCAAAGGTATGATGTGAATCTGGTACATGATGACACTCATTCGGGAGAGAAATCATAGGATACATCTATTTCAGAATTGCATGCGGTCGTTCTTGATAAGAAGAAAGATCAAACATCTGAGAAGGCCATTCCGGCAAGGCAATCAAATGAACAGACCACAGTAGCAAATGATCATGATAATGGTAATGTTGATAACTCTGATGAAGCTATACAGGATCCTCTGGTGATAGAAGTCATTTTAGATAAGGCAGCTGAGAATATAGATGATGCAGAGAAGGGTGAAGATGATGGTAAAGATGCAAGTGTAGAGGCAACAGGAAAGGAGAAAGGAGAGAAGGATGATGATCAGGCTTTGATGATAGTGGCAAGAGACACTGACAAAGGAAAGCAGGTTGTCACTAATTCAGATGATTTTTCTCAAGGGCCTATTGTTTTGAATTCCTTATCTCTAATTCAAGCATTGAAGATAGAAACTTTCATGCAAGCTAGATCCACTGAGGACTTACTTAAGTCCCATACCGCAAATAGATAATTGATAACATTGGCAGGAGATGTACTAGAGAAAATTTTGCCATCTTTCAAACCAGACACATCTGATAATCCCTCCAGTAAGCTTAAGAGTATATTGAATGCTATAGAATCTCATTTTGAGTCCTTGGAGAAGGCAGCAGATACTAGAGTTTTAAATTAGTTTAATGCTATGAGAATGAAAACATTTTTTAAGATGATTGAGGATGATAGGGTGATCTTAATAAATGCTTTGAAGGGTATTCAAGATGCATTAGATGAAGGTGGTCATATATACAAGTCATGTCTAATTTTGTATGTTTACTATAGACATTGACAAGAAAATAAGAGAATGTGAAGGCCAACTAGCTAACATATCTCAGTCATATGTGTAGACACCTAAAAGTTGCACAATGAATTAAGTGAATTTTATTCATTTAATTATTCTTAATTCTTCCAATTAATTAAATTAAGATTTAATTAATATCCCTATTCTTCTAATCGCCTATTAATTAAATTAAGATTTAATTAATATACCCTTCTTCTATCTAAGCCATTTAATTAAATTTACATTTAATTAAAATCCCCCTTCTAGCCTATTTAATTAAATTTACATTTAATTAAATCCCCACTTGCAAAATCTTACAAATGCAAGTTGCAACCACAATTGAAATAAATTAATTTTATTTTAATTAAATTCTATTTTCCCCACCCACTTGCATTTTCCTACATCTCCCACTTGTCTCCTAAACCCCTTCTAAATTCTTCTAATCACTTCTAAATTTGCCTAACCCATCCCCTAAATATTGTCACGTCCCTAAGCAAAGGGAAGTCACTTCTCAAACCTTCAAAGTCTTTGAAAACCATTAAAGGCTTTATGTCTTCAACAAGTTAACCTTGAAATTCTTCCTAACCATTAATGATTAACTCAACCTTCTTGCATGATTAGAGACTTTCTCTCTAACTCAACCTTCATCTAACCCAAGGGTCTCATCCAGCATTCATTTCTTTGACCATGGTTATTCCTTTAACCCTTGCACAAGAGTTTATCCTTTGGGTAAAAGATTTATCCATTGGATTACGCTAACCTAACCTTAACCCTTGCCTCCTAGGGTAACCATGAGGTCTTATCAAGCATTTAATGCTTCTTACATCTCCTCTCAATCAGTCTCTTGTTGACAATTGTCACCATTTCATTGGTGAGAATTGTAAACATGGATTGATTAACTTTCAATCTTGGCCCTTGATAGGATCATCCAATCTTGACCATCCATTGCCCTATTTTCCCTATAAATAGAGCCCATCCCTTCTTCAAAAAAATGAAGTCTTTGTGCATCAAACTTATAGTCTCATAACATTAAGAATATTATCTCTCTTTGATAGAATAGCATTTTAGATCATTTTGATAGCATTATAATCTTAGATATATCACGTTAATCTCATATCATGTTAGCTTCATCTTAGTATCATTTTAATACTAGTTCAAGCTTCATATCAATATCTTGCATCCTATCATCATCTAGTTTCATATCTAATTCATCACTAGGATCTTGGTTGCATTCCATTTAGATCTTAGAATCATAAATCTCGCTCTTTAGGTTGTCATCTTAAAGAATCAAGTGCTCTTGGAAGCTGAGAGTCACCTTGAATCTTGAAGATCCTTGGAGATAGAGGAACATGGAATGATTTTAAAGAGTTTAGATTCACTAACTTGCTTTGTTTGGATTTCTAACCTTTAATGCAATGTTTCATGTGTGTGTTTGAATTGTTTTCTCCTCCTACAGGTTGACACCACATTTCTAGCATACATTTCTCACGCCCACTGTGGGGCATGTCCCCAAAAATAACATCATTTTTCATGTAGGTAGAAGACAACAATCACGTCAAAATACCATAATAGCGCATCTGAAACTTATTGTAGCGCATATGTGCTAAACTTTAGCACATCCATGGCACATATTAGCGCATAGAAACCATCTTTTAGCGCATAGAAACCATCTTTTAGTGCATCTGATCTTCCTTTTAGCGCATATCCCTCTCTGTTATTTTAGCGCATAGGAGTATTGTTTTAGTGCATCTAGGCCTCAGAGTAGCGCATCCAGTTGATTGTCTAGTGCATAGACATCATTTCTTAGTGCATCTGCTCTATAGTTTAGTGCATAGAGTTGGCAGAGGCAAAAATTTGTAGCAGAGTCAAAAATTAGGCTTGTGGGAGGTAGAATATATATGGAATATAACATTTAAGTATAAGTGACATTTCTTCTTCTCTTTGCTCTTTCTTATATTTTAAGTTATATTTCATATATATTGTCAGGATGTTTGAGAGGGGTTTCGGACCTCTAGGAGTTATAATGCAAAATCTAGTTTTTGGAAGATCCTCCAAATTTCAGACTTAGTCAAATTTCAAGGCATTTCAGGATCCGGATTGTAAAATTTGTAACCAAGATCATAATTTAGGCTTGTGTAAGCCCACACTAACATTTGATCATTGACTGTGTGCAGGTTCTAATTTTTTTTGTGCATGGGAAGGAGTTAGTTTAGAGGCTTTAAGTTTCTTTTTTTACTTTGTTTCAACAAAAGTTGGTTAAAAAGAATCCACTCTGCCTTCTTGTACAAGTTAAAATAAACCTCACATTTTATTTTGGAGTGCATAAAATGAACCTCAAACATATTTTTGGTGCTTCAAAGAAAAATCATTTCTTTATTGCAAGGTAAAAAGAACAACAACTTCATATTTGTTTTCTTGCAAGATTATAGGAAAAACACTTCATTTTGGAAACTATAAAAAGAACCAAACAAACTTACCTTCTGCAAAGCTTAAAACGAACCTCACCTTCCTTTGGTTTCTAAAAAGATCCATTTTATTTTTGCAAAGGAAAAAGAACCTCATCTTCATTTTATGCAAAGCAAAGAGGGAAAACTTTCCCCTATGGACTTTAATTTTGTTGACCAAAATCACGATTTACTTTGTTGACCAGGCTTATTTTTCAAAGGTTTTTGGAAATACACACTTTGCTATGAAGGGTTAAAAGGAACACCATGATTTTTTTGGAGCAACATCTCCAAATAGAAATTAACAAATCATTTCTTTGAAGGATAAAAAGAACATTTTGTGCCTTGTCTCAAAAGTGGAAGGTATATGCTCTCCCCTTAATTGGGTGACCAAAAAGCCAACCCACTCTTATACTTTCAGTATTTCAAGCAATAAATCCTTTAGCAAGCCTGCCCTCCCGAGGAGCTAATAACTCTTAAAGTCATTACGTTTGGTGAGAGGGGAATGACCTAAGTGGGAAATGACTTTATCACCAAGTGTTCCAACCCACTATAATCAAAAGTGGAGGGTGACGAAAGTCCCTTTCAACGGTTTCACGTAACGATTAGCCTTCCCCCAGTATCTTTACGATACGTAAAGCCTTTGTTCTAAAGGTTGGGAAGCCTCTTGAGGGAGTTTATCACTGACAGTCAAATCGGAAGCTTGATTGTGAACCTTAGCATTAGAAACTTTGAGCTGAGTCGGTTGCCAAACATTGGCAATATCATAGTGCAAGGGTGGGGAAGAATCTACCCCCAAGATTACTCACCATATATCTCCCAAGATAACTAATCAATTGTGAAGCAATTCACTTTGAGTTAATTTATGGCAAAAGGCAAAAAAATGAGCACCCCGTAGGGGGTGACACAACTGTTTGAGCTAATGGAGTATCGAGACCAGTGGGGTATGATATTGTTGATGACCCTTGAATAAAGAGTCCGATTGAATTGTATTATTTGTATCCAAACCTGTGAAAACATTGGGGATTTGAACACATCCTCAAAAGAACATACACTCAATGTTTAGCATTAGGATGACCATTGTCTTCATGTGTGCTATGTATTCTTGTCACAAATGTTAAAATATCTTGCAAAGTATCCAATAATCAAACTCAAAAATTAGTTCAAACAAGGAAAAATCATAAAGTGGAGAAGATTTCCAAATCCAACAAAGCATCTTTTGAGGTGGCTATTAGCATTTAAACTATCTTTAGGAAATACTTTCATCCAACAAGAGTAGGGGAATATCAAACCAAGTGATCAAGAGTTTATCTATTCAAATTAGTAAGCTTGAGTATCCAAAACAAAATCATCCATCGAAATCACAAGTGTTAAAATTCAAAAACAGCAAAAACAAAGCAATCATGGCAATTTGGTGCATAGGAACAACTTCCTAGCGCATCTGGAACATTCTCTAGCACATACGAGCCAAATCTTAGCACTTTCATCAGTCAAAATAGCGCATAACCAGTATCATATTGGTGAAATTTTAGGTAACACTTTTCAGCATCAGTCTAGTGCATTTAGACATCAGTGTAATGCACTTGAGACATATCATAGCGCTTTTAGTCCAAACAAAAGTGCGTAATCGGGACATATTAGCGCATAACCCATCTAGAGCAGTCATTTTCAAACAATCTAAGTCAACGCATAGGAGAGGAAACTTAGCGTATAGAGAGCCTTCTATGGTGCATCTGGAACATTCGTTAGCACATCCAATCTTTGTTTTAGTGCATGGTAAAAACCAAGAAAAATAGAGAGCAAATCAGGTCTTTAAAGAAATTTTCATCAACAGTCTTGAGTACCCTTTTAGGTCTTCTATCAAACTCAATAGCCAGAATCTGAATCCAATTATAAGAGAAAACAATTCCAAATCAAGAAAGCATCCTGAAAAAAATTTGTTGATCTTAAACTAGCTAGAGGTAAGACTTCATCCAACCAAAATCAGGTAGTACCATCACATTGATCAAAAGGTCCACCATCTAAACGGATTCTATCAAACAAACAACATACCGAGTTTAAACCTTATGTTGTCAAATCGAGTTACCATATCGGGAGACTTTTATCCATATCATTTGATACACTTTGTCATGGAGGTGAATCTAAACCTCTACTTGATAAAGTAAGCTTAAGTTTTTCAAACAAAGTATCTCAATCCAAACATCGAAGGAAACCATTGATCATTCATGTATGACCACTCCTCATATTTTGAGAAGAACAAGTCTTCATCACAAAACTAAGTTAAAGAAGAGACAACCTAGTCCTAGGGCCCTTACCAAAAGGAGTAAATTTCTCTACATCAACCTATCAAAAACATCAACTTTGATCATTTGTATGACCATTCATCATCAAACTAAGAAAAAGGAAACTCAGTAAAAGGAAATGAGTCCTAACATAAATCAAGATCACAATATCATGACTTCCCAATCTAATCCCATCTTTGATCAAGATCCCATCTGTCAAGAATCTTATGATGATCCCCTAAACTTCTGGTATTTCATCCATGATGATCCCCTTTCATCTCAAGAGCAGATTCCCATTCAACATCTATATTCTAAGCAAAATCATGATATCCCTTCCATCTCCTTCACTGATCTAAATGAAAATCAAGAAAAAAACAAAAATGATCCTACTCCAAGTCAAGATCAAGATCAAGGAATCTCTTCATCCTCCAAATCTATCTTAGGTCTTTTCATTCCAAAGTCAATCTCTTCATCCTCCAAATCTATCTTAGGTCCTTTCATTCCACAATCAAACTCTTCATCCCTTCCATCCATCTTGGGTCCTTACCTCCCTCCATCACTAATCCATCACCTCAAATGATCCATAAGAAAGATCAACAAAGGAACACATCTTTGTACTTCTTTCAACCCTCTATCTAAACATCTTTCCAAAACTATTCTTCTATCATTTTCTTTATCTATTTTGGGTCCTTATGTCCCAAAATTCAATTTTCATCCATCTCTTCATCACTTCTCAAGATGTAACACTCATCCTGAATACATTTCCATCTATCCTCACACAAATCTTCAAACATTTTATCTATTATCCAACACCTCTTTTCTATCCTTCAATCCCTATCATTCAATCCTTTCCATAAATCCTTCATATGTGAGATAGGTGTTTTTGTCATTTTGTCACATACTTGCCCATGCTTGAATCTCATGTTCAGTCTTTTTCCTAGATATCTATTCATGCAATGCTTCATAATCCAAGGTTGTTCCTCTTGAACATTTTCCTTGGTTGGGATACACACTCAATCTAGAAAAGAACCACTTATCGTATCTTGGTACTGACATCTTTTGATTACTATATCTCATACACTTAATCGATTGCTCTAAAATTATTGTGATCTCTTAAATTGAAGACATGGCTAGTGAAAAATCTAAAATCTTGCTTCAGTGCCACTGTAATTATCAGACCCATGTAAGTTTCATCACTTACAAGCCAATGCAAGAAAAATAAAGAGCAAAAAGAAATATCAAAAGATCAAAAGCATGAGCAAGAAAAGAAATATCCAAAAAAAAAAAAAACAATATCAAAATGCTTGGCTATGGGAACATGCAAGTAACTCCATCGGGGCTATGGACACTTGGCTAGCAATGGAGAAATATTTGTGAGATTACAATGATAACCTCGTCAGGGCTATGGACGCTCGCTGGCAATGAGGCTCTATCCAGGATGCTTTTGAAGTCAAGGTAACTCATGTAGCTAGCCATGCTAGATTCTGAAGATTACAATGATCATATGAGCCAAAATGAACCCACTTGCACACACATGGGTAATAAAAGACTAAATACCTTGATCCAGTTTGGGATTCTTCTTCCCTTTTGAGTCTACTTCCCAGTTGCTATAAATGTTCAGTTGAATTTTCTGGAGGTTCTAAGTGTGGGTTGGGTCTCTATCTTTGAAAAGTCTAGGAACACTTATTCAGATGGTGCTAAATGTTGTGACAATCTTACATATCACCTTTTTGCAAATGGAAACCTCTATTCTTGGGGGTAAATTTCATCCACTCTATTCTTCCTACCATATCTCCCATTATCCTTCCTCCAATACCCATTACCCTATCTAACTTCATCATTATCTACGATCTTGCTTCACCACATCCATATCCTCTTATCCATATCCCTTATCCTATCTATCCATTTCTTCTATCATCTAGGGCTATCTATGATCTTGCTTCACTTTATCAATATCCTCTTATCCATATCTCTTATCCTATCTATTCATTGCTTCTATCCTCTAGTGCTATCTATGATCTTGCTTCACTTTATCCATATCCTCTAATCCATGTCCCTTATCCTATCTAATCATTGCTTCTATCCTCCAGTGCTATCTATGATCTTGCTTCACTTCATCCATATCCTCTAATCCATACCATCTATCCTATCTATTCATTACTTCCATAATCCAGTGCTATCCATATCCTATCTCTATCCATATCCCATTTTCCATCCTTGGTCTTGATCAATACTATGGACAAAAAATCCATTTCCACCTCAATGGTTCAGTCATCCATTCATAATATTCCTTGTCTTGCTATACATTGGGGCAACCAAATACATCTTTCTTCTAAACCAAAAAATCAAAAAAAAAATATCAAAAAAATATCAAAATATCCAAAAAATAAAAATAAAAAAATCAACGAAATCAAATCAAAAATCAAAAATCAAAAACATGAAAGCATGGACCATCCATCAAATCAATTCAACAATAGAAAAACTCTCAAATTCTACAATCAAAATGATCACATGTCTTGTTAATCAATTCATTACTCGAAATCAACATCAACATGTCTTATACAGGGATAGGTACACTCGAAACCAGACAATCGGTCTTATATGGGGTACTCACTCTTTGAAACCAAAAATTCCTATCAATCATCAAGTCTTGATAATCAATCCATCTATCAACATCAACATCAACATGTCTTATACAAGGATAGATAAACTTGAAACCAGAAAGATCGATCTTATACGGGGTACTCACTCTTTGAAACCAGACATTCTTATCAATCATCGAACAAATAAAAACAATGACATAGATCAGTATGACTACTGGATTTTATTCTAGTTAGCCTTATCTTTATCAATTGATGGCAGTACATGTCTTACAAATCATACTGTACATATCATATCCACCCTTCTGAGACATCACCAGAAATTTGCAAATGCTTATCAATCCTAGACATACTTAGCGTAGTCGTTGTCCTTGGTTTATCTGAATCAGTTACCCAAATCATATCCCACCATGGCTTGGTGATCAGTGTACATATCCATATCGAAGTAGTATCAGCAACAAGGGGCAAAATCCTGACCTCACTGGGGGCATTTCATCTTCAGGATTTTCAACATCAAACCAAAAATGTAGCAAGACAACAAGGATCAAAACAACCAACAAATGACAAATGAAAATGCAAGAAGGCTAGACATCACAGACTTAAATTGATTTCAACTAAACAAAGATCTATTTGCAAGATGTTTTATTTGACAAAAATACTTTCCAAATAGCATGCATTCTTACTTATGGTTGTTAATTTTTGCTTCTCATATCTCCTAAGTGACTCAAGGATGTCTTACGACTAGAGAAGCAAGGAAGGAATGTGATATTTTATTTGTCTTCTATCTGTGAGAAATCTTTTACCATGCAAATTTGTCCTACGAAGCAATCAGGTGGCATATCGCTAAGGACATTTCGGATTTGTATGGGACAAAGGTTAACTCTTGTCTGTTTATATGAAAGCAACACTCAGGTCATCTTGGTTCAATTATACCTTGATGCTTGTGTCATCTTGCAATATCAAAATCCATGTAAGTTATACTCAAGTTGTTATGGTTCAATTATACCATGAAGCTTCTATCAACTTTCAACAAATCAAGGCTCAATGATGAAAACAAAGGAAGCACTGGCACTTTGATCACAATAGATGGCAATATTGAGAACGAGAATACATATTAAGATTTTCATTAGCTGCACATCATTATCATCTTAATCTTTCATTAGGTTGCATATCATTTTAATCTTGCATTAATATAATTTCATTATCTTTATCATTATCATAAACATCTCATAAATCAATGCAATGCATCATCACATTTTCATTCATCTCATCATACATTCGCATCATAATCAAGATCAAGAGCATTCATCTAAGCATCACATCATCCTCATAGAATCTCATATCGACACATAATACATATCCTTCATCATTGCATCCCTCACATGCATATCTATCGCATCATCATGGAATCTTTCTTCACTTTCATATCTTCATCATTCTTCCAAACTATCTTCATCATTCTTCCAAACTATCTTCTATCATTCTTCCAAACTATCTTCTATCATGTCTTATGCAGGATGTATCTTTCGTGAAACCAGATGTTTTGATCAGTTCTTATATAGGATATATCATTCTTGAAACCAGATGTTTTGATCAGCTCTTATACAGGATATATCGTTCCTCAAACCAAGCATTTTGATCAACTCTATATAGGATATATCATTCCTGAAACCAGATGCTCGATCGTCCATGTCTTATACAGGCTGTATCATTCCTGAAACCAGACACTCGATCATCCATGTCTTATACAGGTGGTATCATTCCTGAAACCAGATGCTCGATCATCCATGTCTTATACAAGAGGTGTTATACCTGAAACCAGACTTGAACTCAATCTAATCAATCTTATCAAACCTATGCATGTCATCACTATCCACTCTTCTATCTTTCAAATAGCATTCTTCTTCTTTTGAGAGATCATTCATGCCTTTTGTGCACGAATGATCTCCCGAGGGGGAATTATCATATCAAATCTTGACATCAATTTCATATCTACTTCATATCAAATCTCCATATCAAATTTCATATCAGTTTCATATCAAATTTTCATATCAAATCAATTCTTCATATATGGGGCATCATATCGACTTTTCATATCAAATCAATATTTGCATATCCACAACATCATATCGATCAAATTTTGACATCATATCCGACAAATTTTCTTTGAATCAACATGTGGTCACACGTTAACTCAAAGAGGGGCAAAATGTAGACACCTAAAAGTTGCACAATGAATTAAGTGAATTTTATTCATTTAATTATTCTTAATTCTTCCAATTAATTAAATTAAGATTTAATTAATATCCCTATTCTTCTAATCGCCTATTAATTAAATTAAGATTTAATTAATATACCCTTCTTCTATCTAGGCCATTTAATTAAATTTACATTTAATTAAAATCCCCCTTCTAGCCCATTTAATAAAATTTACATTTAATTAAATCCCCCCACTTGCAAAATCTTACAAATGCAAGTTGCAACCACAATTGAAATAAATTAATTTTATTTTAATTAAATTCTATTTTCCCCACCCACTTGCATTTTCCTACATCTCCCACTTGTCTCCTAAACCCCTTCTAGATTCTTCTAATCACTTCTAAATTAGCCTAACCCATCCCTTAAATATTGTCACGTCCCTAAGCAAAGGGAAGTCACTTCTCAAACCTTCAAAGTCTTTGAAAACCATTAAAGGCTTTATGTCTTCAACAAGTTAACCTTGAAATTCTTCCTAACCATTAATGATTAACTCAACCTTCTTTCATGATTAGAGACTTTCTCTCTAACTCAACCTTCATCTAACCCAAGGGTCTCATCAAGCATTCATTGCTTTGACCATGGTTATTCCTTTAACCCTTGCACAAGAGTTTATCCTTTGGGTAAAAGATTTATCCATTGGATAACCCTAACCTAACCTTAACCTTTACCTCCTAGGGTAACCATGAGATCTTATCAAGCATTTAATGCTTCTTACATATCATCTCAAGCAGTCTCTTGTTGACAATTGTCACCATTTCATTGGTGAGAATTGTAAACATGGATTGATTAACTTTCAATCCTAGCCCTTGATAAGATCATCCAATCTTGACCATCCATTGCCCTATTTTACCTATAAATAGAGCCCATCCCTTCTTCAAAAAAATGAAGTCTTTGTGCATCAAACTTATAGTCTCATAACATTAAGCATATTATCTATGTTTGATAGAATAGCATTTTAGATCATTTTGATAACATTATAATCTTAGATATATCATGTTAATCCCATATCATGTTAGCTTCATCTTAGTATCATTTTAATACTAGTTCAAGCTTCATATCAATATCTTGCATCCTATCATCATCTAGTTTCATATCTAATTCATCACTAGGATCTTGTTTGCATTCCATTTAGATCTTAGAATCATAAATCACATTCTTTAGGTTGTCATCTTAAAGAATCAAGTGCTTTTCCAAGCTAAGAGCCACCTTGAATCTTGAAGATCCTTGGAGATAGAGGAACATGGAATGATTTTAAAGAGTTTAGATTCATTAACTTGATTTGTTTGGATTTCTAACCTCTAATCCAATGTTTCATGTGTGTATTTGAATTGTTTTCTCCTCCTATAGGTTGACACCACATTTCTAGCATACAATATGCACCCCAATCAGCCCCGACTAGCAATTTTGAACCATAAGTTTTGAGCATATTGGATAAGATTAAGAGTTTAAACTAGGAGAAGGACAAAATTTTGGGAGAAGTGAGGAGTCTTATCACTCCTTGAATAGATTCTCTGATGAGCAGTATGGAAGATTCTAAGGATGCTTTGAATAAGAGGGTTTTGATAGAATAAAGAAGAGCAGATATCCATGCATATCTTTTCAGTGGGACGATCAACATTTTGGAGAGTTTGAAGAAGGCATGGGATAATCACTTGTTGTCCCTTAGGACATTTTTTGCTGATATTTTCAAATTTTGTAAGCAACTGTACATATCCTTGTATATTAGTTTCGTCAAATTCCTATATTTGGCATTGCTATTAAAGGGGGAGTGAGTAGAGTGAAAAATGGTGCAATTCTCAACGGGAGCTTGTAAATTCTTGGAGAGTTTGAAATTTTAAAAATTTTGCAGTCTTGAGTGTACAATTCATTTTTCACAGTGTTGCCATCAATTCCAAAGGGGGAGATCTTGGCAAGAGACACTATTTTGGTGAAGATTGATGAATGAGGAATCCTTTGGAGTTGTCATTGATGGCAACCCAGTTCAAAAATCACATTTGGTGTACATAGATTTGATTTACTCGAAGTCATATTGTTCATAAGGCATAAGTTTGAAAGGTGGAACACAGTAACTGGTGGAATGTGAGTGCAGTGTGCATATCTTGATTTTGATTGTGTAATTTTGGTTGCAGTGATTAAGATAGATGATTTGAGTTTTGAGGTAAATTACTTCTTAATCTTGATATCCGGTGTTGATTCATGAGCAATACTAAAGGTCCGGTATCCGGTAAATTAGTTAGAGATGAGCTATTTTGGTGTAATGTGTGATGCAGAATTGTTGGGTCGATTTCAGTGATTAGTTTCCTGTTCAAGGTGATTGAGCCAGCTTGAGTGAAACCTTTTATCATTTTGTTTAGGTCCACATATGGATTTGTGGATGGATTGAGCCGACTTAAGGATACATGTTCCATGTTGCATGTTGTGCGGTTTTTGGAAGCTGACATGGTAAATGATTCATTTTGTTGGTGCGGATATATAAGATCGATTTGGGTGAACATTTTGATGTATGTAATAAGCGTAAGAAGTCTTTATGAGAGAACTTGCGAAGGTTGGTGAATGTAATTGAAGATTTTGGTGCTCTAGTGTATGACAGTGCAGGAAAACAGAGCACAAAGACAAAATAGTTGCAGAAGTTGATCTGAGCCTAATGAAACCATTTTTTTGGCATATGTAGATGATATACTTCAGTTCATTCATTATTGTAATCATTTGTAATTGCCTGTAAGTAAGTGAGCCTTCCTCTGGGTTGTATCCCTTTTGTATTTGAGTAGTGAGCTCTAGGCAGTGTGCCTGAATGCAAGTGCATTCCCCTTATGTAATATTATCATACTTCTAGCCATAGTATAATAATATTATGGGTTCAAATCCCACTGTGGTTTTTCCTTTTCCGAGTTTCCACATAAAAAAATTGGTGTTACTATTGTGTGGTTGATTGCTTTAAGTTTCTTACATTTTACTTTCATTCTTTTGCATCTGGTAGTTTAAGAATCAACTTAATAAGTTTGTAAATTGTGGAACACTGATTCAACCCCCCCCCCCCCCCCTCTCAGTGTTCAGTGATTCTGACAATAAAAGCATTAGCCAATTGTTGAAAATATTTAATTGAATAAGGAGGCAAAGAACAATACCATTGCAAAGCTCTATCCCTTAAAGTTCTAGTAAATAATTTCGCTAACAATCTTTGATCATGAGAAAAGTCACTTCACAAAGTTTGGAATGTTTTAACATGAGTTAAGGGATCACCATTTCCATTATAAAATTCTAATTTAGGGACTTCTACATGTTTAGGAGGGACGGCTCTAAAAAAGTCATTGGATAATAGGCTCGCTACATCAAATGTTGGCACATTATACTTGGATTGATTCATTAAAGTTATTTGTTGTTGTAAGGAAGACATTGTTTGGGCTAGACTATTGATTGTAGCTTCAGTAGAAGGGTTGAAATTAGACATGTTGGATTGAGAGGGAGGAGTAACATTGTTGAATGAAGGAAGAGATTGAGAATAAGGAGGTGGGACACTAGGATAAGTAGGTAATGGAGAAGGTTGGGTAATACATAGAAGACTCGTGGGAGGGATAAATTAATTTTGATTGAAGGAGTTGACCCCTTGACTAACATTTATAGGTGGTGAGTGTGATTGTGTAACAAGGGGAACACTCATGGTAGGAGAAATGAAAGAAGAGGTATTGCCCCCATGACTAACATTTGTAGGTATGACATTTTGTGTAGAGGTAGTCACTATGTTTGATGTGAAGGTAGGGATACTAGATACTAGTCATAGGAGTTGTCAAAGGAATGGAATGATTAACTTGACTAGGAGGTTATTTATAACCTATGTTTTCAACACAACTCTTCATAGGCATGATATTAAAATCAGCAATATGAGCAATACCATGCAAGATATCAACACCATGTTTATCACTTTGAATCGGTTTTTTTCATCCTTCAATCAATGGGAGAGATTCACTATCTGGGTATTCTTGACTCATCCATTGTTGAAAATTGTCAAATTGATTGTCCATTTTTGCCAATTGATCAACGGATACCCTAGTTAGTGATTCCTCCACATCATGAGAATTATCATGAGGATAAATAGGAATATCTATAGGATTGGAAGAGCCACCAATATCCTTATTGAAAAAGTTATCCAAATTCGGCTCCATCTCCTCTATAATTAAACCTTGGGCAGCCTTAATTATACTTCTTCTAACTGGGATACTATAGGTAGGACTAATAGTAGTAAAACTCATGCACTTAGGGAGTGAAATTGGAAATTTGAATTTTAGAATGCCAAATGATTGAAAGAATAATGCAATCTCCTCGGAATTTAAAATTTAAAATAAGGGCTTCGCCAAAATAACCTCTTAATTTTAAAATTTGAAATTTTGGAATGTTGAAATATTGGAGAACTCAATTTAATTTGAAAAATTAGGGTATATATAATTAACCATTAATTTTAAAATTTAAATTGAAAATGGAAATTGTAGACACTTAAAAATAATTATTTTAATTATTTTTAATGCCTCACATAATTAATTAATTAATTATGTTAATTCAAATTCTCCTCAATGTTAATTAGATATAATTAATATTGTTACTATAGCATGTGATTGATTTATTTAATAAATCAATCCCTTTCTTTATTCTTCTAAAAAATCAAATCCTCACAAATCTTCCTCTTAGCTAATTAATTTCAATTAATTAGTTAACCTACATGATTCCTACAAATCATCTTCTTAATTCATAATTAACCTAAAAAATTCTTCTAGAAACTCCCTAAACTCACTTAACATTATTCTTCTAATTTTTTATTCCCTCCACTCATTCTCTCTCCTAGTCTAATCCTAATCCCACGTAACATTTCCTCCAATCCCCCTCCTAATGAATCGTTAATGCCTAATCGTCATGATTAGCCACAAAGTCAACTCCTTGCTTTTAAATAATCTTTTCCTAGGTGAATGGAAGATTTTTTAAATCTCACATTCCTCCAGGTGTCCCCTCTCTCAAGGAATTTTTAATTCCTTTTTTATTCCTCCAATCCCCATAATATCCTTTTTGGGAGAATTTTTTAATTCCTCCAATGCACCTTGTGGAGTGTGGAGATACGAAATGCCTTTAAGGCATATTTCTTGGTCTCCACACCCTCTCTTGGAGCTTGTGTGAGCTCACAAGTAAATCTTAGCCCTTCATCTCAAATCCATCCTAGCCATCCATTTTTCTCTCCTCTTCCTATAAATAAAAGGGCTCCATCCCTTCATTTGAACATCTCGAAATCCAGTAAGCTTATGCTGCCCTTTTGAGCCCAAGAAATCATCTTGGCAGCTTCATCATTTTCATCCTTATCATCCTCCTGAAATCCATTTCATGTTGTGCACATCATTGGAGAGTCATCCACATTTAGCAATCAAAGGAGCACATCAAGTGGAGCATTATCAAGGGGTGCCTTCACTTCATCAAGCTCAATCTGAAGGAGAAGGTAAAATAGCAAGGTAAAATAATCTTTTCATGCTATTTAGCATTTTGCAGGTTTATTTTGTTATGTTTTGATCATTTAACCTTCTAATTTGTTTTCCCCTCTTCATTTTGGCACGCTCGGTGGGACCCACGTCCCTAAGAACTAATGTTTTTTTTTTTTTTTAAGTTTTGGTGAGTTGTGAGATGCGGGTTCTAGAATAGCGTGACTACAAAAAAAAAAAAAAAATCTTTTTCGCAGGTTCCAAAATAGCGGCTCTGCATTTTTGCACGACAGCTCCTTATTCTTTTACTTTTCTGTTTCTGTTTATTTTTTGTTTCTATTTCTGTTTCAGCACTATAGCTCTGTTATCTATTCTATTTATTTATAATTTGTGTGAAAGTAGGAGAGTATGCTCTTGTCTATATAGACAATCAGAAATCCGGACTTTTGGCACTTTTTTATTCTGTATGCTCTGACTGCAAGAAAGTGTGAAAATAAGAGAGTATGCTCTTATCTATCTAGACAATCAGAAATCCAGATTTTTGACACTTTTCTATCTGTTTAGTGCGACTGTCTGCTCTATTAATATGTTTGAAATTTGTTAGGCGCTAATAGTAGTCTGCATTTTCCTTTCATTTCGTGTTATCTGTTTTGTTTAATCATAATCTGTCTGATCACAGGAAAGTGTGAAAGTAGGAGAGTATGCTCGTCTATCTAAACAATCAAAAATCCAGACCTTTGGCATTTTTTTAATTCTATTTAAGTGAGGTTGTCTGCTCTGTTAAATCTAGGGTTTCTATTTTCTCTGTTAAATCCAGGATTTATGTCTGCTCTATTAAATCTAGGGTTTCTATTTGCTCTATTAAATCTAGGGTTTTTGTTTGCTCTGTTAAATCTAGGGTTTCTATTTCCATTTTTTTGTCATATCTTCTTTATCTTGACTCCATTTTCCTCCAAACTTCACCGGATTCTCCGCATTGCCATTTTCCACATTTTCTTCCTTGGGGGCCTTATCCCAAAAATCCACTTTTTGAAGCCTAAATCCCATATTTCTCTATTTTTAGGGTTTGCCATAACTTCTTCCCTTTTTATCCAATCGCCTCCAAATTTTTCCTATATTATCCATCTCCAACTTTTGCTTCTTTGTCCCTCTTTGACAAATTTTCCCATTCCTTCATCTCTCCTCCAAAATCCCCATTTTTTGCTTGCTTGTCCCTTGGAAAGTGGCAAAAAGCCTAGTCAAACCCCATTCAAAGTTTCCTTCAAATCCACATTTGTCATTAGTAAAGAAGTTTTTATTTATGTTTTTCTACTTATTCCCAAAAAATAAAAAAAATTAATATTTTGTCATTTTGTTGTCTTTTGCAGGACGCTTGTTGAAGACTCAATTTTTCAAACTACTAATCAAATTGTTTTGCAGGACGCTTGTTGAAGACTCCATTTTTTTCAAAACTACTAATCAAGTTGTTTTGCAGGTTGCCTAGCTGATTCAACCAAATCTTGTGCATTTATTTAAACTAGGCACCTAGATATTAATTAAAATGGAATGAACCATTGTCTTATGTGTCTTTAAGAAAAGTGTAAAGGTAGGAAAGTATGCTCTCCTCTTACTAGACGATCAGAAATCCAGAACCTCCAACCTTTTCTTGTTTGATTGTGTGTTTACCTCTAGCGGGCCTGCCCTCCCAACATGCTGTTTGAGAAGGTAAGAGGGGAACGACCCAAGTGAGTACACCCGAACCTGGGGTTCCCAACTCACTATAATAAATAGGTCATTGACTATGAAAGGGTTAATGGTTGGGGCTATATGAGAGTTCACTCTCACATTGGGTGCTTAGTAGGATCCTAGAGATCTCAATCATGCTTGCGTGACTACTAAGTTCTTGGTGCTTCGTTGGGCTATAGGCCTCAATTGCGCTTGCACAACTTCAAAGGGTAGCTCCTAACGGGAAGACTTACTAAACACCTTGTTTATAGTGGCCAAAAACCTTCTAGTCATTGGTGCAGGAGGTCGGACCTCCAAAGCCGCCCATATTTTTACGGCCCTTAGTAGAGACACAAAGTTCACCATGAGGAGTTTTCAGGGGAATTTATGCTTGGCTGCCCCAAGAAGTGAGTGTCATGGAGGGGAGCCAGTGGGGTCAAGCATCTAAGTGTCTGCTCTGGGTAAGCGTAGCTGGGAAACCAATTGGGATCCAATGACTATTGTCCTTGCCAGCCTTAAGAATGTTGTATATGAGCATGAGTGTCTTTGAGATAATATGTATCTGATCATTGTGTTTGCTTTGTTTGATACATACTTGCCAAGAGAAGACTAAAAACACATCACTATCCCCAAACACTTTGCAAAAACACTTGTCAAGACACAAACAATTGTCCAAGTCATTACCCACACCAAGTCCAAAATTGCGTCAAAGCTCTGTCCATCCCATATTTCATAAGCCTAAGAGAGAAGCTAAGAGTCTGTCCTCTCCATCAACATTCAAGTTTGTCCTTTGAAACACCAACTATCGTCCAAATCAAGGTGGTCGTATCCTTTCATACAACTTGTCATTCGAATTGATCCTTCATGTTCATACCAAAGACAACCTAGTCATCAAGTTTCTTCTAAAACCATACCTCCTCCATCAATCATCCTCAAATTTTCTAAGTCCTTTCATCACAAATTTCTTAAGTCCTTTCATCACAAATATCGTGTATGGTCGCAACTCGATCCCAAAAGAAAAAAATGGCTGAACAATAATATGGCATGCCAGACATTGGTGTCCTATATGAAGATCCCACGCAAGATTATACACAAAGTGGGCAACCTAGCAATCAAGATCAAAGCCAAAATCCTAACATGGTTAGCCAAGATGAACTTTGTCCGGAAGTGCAAACTTTCCTAGCAGATTCTTACAACCAAGAGATGACGGACAAGTTTATCAAACACAATCCTACTGCACTTCTGAAAGCTCTTCTTGAAAATGGAGCTCAACTTCCACTTGAGTTTAATAGATCTGCTCTCGCCCAACAACCACAAGGAGACCTCGCTCCCACACAAAGTGCTACACCTACTATTCAAACTCAATTAATTGCAGCCCCATCAATCATCCAAGTTTGAGATGATTCAGAGCTTCTCTATGAAATCTGCCAAAAGTTGCAGGGATCATCTGTCTAGACCAGGTCGTCCTCCTATCGGTCCTCTGAACTTTTCACGCATCAAAAAGGGTTTTTCTATCTCTACAAATAAAGCATAAATCCAGAAGTGCAACTACACACCTTCTTTCTGCACACAAAAGGGAAGGGAAATGTGTTGTGAGTAGGGGTTTGCCTTCAGGTCAAACCCAGGTTTTGGAATTAACCAAGCAGTTGAAATAATGTAATTGAAATGAATGAAAGTAGAAATCTTCCTCTTTGAGGGGATGTTGAATTACTTGAAAATGAAATGCTTATACCTCATTGTGAATTTATTCTTGCCTCCACATGGAATTATGATTTCATGAAGTGGAATGATGATCTCCTCTTCGATGCTTGAAATATTGACTCTATTGCTACTCCAAAGCTTGAAGGAAGACTGAAAATGCTCAATTGCTCTTGAATGCTTGAATGTTTGATCTCTTGAATGCTCGGATGCTTGATTGAATTTCCTTCTTCTAATGTCAAATGAGAGGGGAAATCCCTCTTATATACTTTCTCATAAGATTAATTGACTGATTTTCTGACATGAGCCGACATAGAGGGGATTTTCCCACTTCAAATTTGAGTTAGGAAAGGGAGAAGGGTCCAAGATAGGTCCCCATTAAGGGGGACCCAAGGCACCATGCCCTTTGTCCTACCCTAATTTGGGGTAGGATCAAGGTGCAGGCAGGGTGTATTGCTGAGTTGCATGAAGATTTTGATATGTATGAGCATAATCAGGTCTCTGATCAGGCCGAGGGGTGCAAACATTGAGGCGAAGACCCAAATGAAGTCAAAAATTGCAAGGGACGCAATTTTAGGATGTTACACCTCCTCTCTGATATTTTGTAACCTAACCCTAGCTAGGGTTAGGGTTTCTTAACTATGCTCATCTGAGTTATGCTTGATCTTTAAATGCAATTTTGTAACCCTGTTCAAGGATCTTCTTTTCTTTTCTTCTATAGAAAACTTATGTTTCTCCGCACTTGTAAAAATCTGCTTTGCCTTTGCATCAATAGAATTCGCTTGTTTTGCCTTCATTCAATTCCTTCAACTTGTGTAATGTTTTTACCTTTTTTTTCTAAATGCATTATAATTTGTTTCTTTAGTATAGGTGAGTGTGTTGATCCCTTGTGGATATCATCTATTAATTGGATCAATTCCTCCTGCTATCTTGCAAATTCCAACCTTTACTCTGCATTTTGGAAGCTAATTAGGATAGAATATTGTGCATGTATTGGGTGGTTTTATTTTGTGTTTTGTGCAGTAATAGGCAAGGAAGATCACTTCTAGTCTAGGTGCAAACCTCTTTCCCTTCTTTCAAGCAACCCTTTTCTCTCTCTCTCTCCCTTTTCCCTCTCAGATCATAGATTAGTTTTACCAGTGTTGGGTTGGTCCAACTCTCTGCATTTGGATTGGAAAGGAATCTATCCTTCTCCAGAGATTCAACCTCAATAGCGCAAGGTCCCACACTTGGAGGTTGATTCAATGTTTCACAAGGTTGTTGGTCAAGTCTAATCATCACAAGGTGAAAATTTTTGTGACAACAGTAACCATTGGAATTCATTACATTTGAGCATAAAGAAACATATACAAACATGAATCAACTCAAATCAAGCCTTACAAACCTCCAAACACAAAAGCAATAGAGAAAAAATCCATCTCAAGCCATGGAAACCACCCAGAAGCCCTACACACCACAACCAACCTAGACAAGATCAAACCCAATCTCCTATGCAATTGACCTAATACCTACACATTTGAGGATTCAATTTGTGTATTTGATGCCTTTTGTTACATAGTCGATGTCTTAAACTGTGTAGTTGAGCTTGTTCTAGCGTAGTTGAAAAGGGTCTAGTTGGGAAGCAAAATTGACCAACCTACAGGCCCTGGAAGTGAAAAATGATGAAGAACCATTTGAGAGGGGCCTTCTTACATTCTAGAAATCCCTTCAATTGGCGCCCAAGACGCATAAAGAAATTACAAGATTCAAAACTAAAAAAAAAGCCACTTAAAAACTCCATTTGAAGAGGGCCTTTCAACTCAAAATGACACACATTGAACCAGAACTTAAAATCACTTTCAAATATCAATGGAATACATCAAATACACCATTTTCTCTTATACAAAGTCCAAGAAGCAAATTTGATTCACAAGAGAATTGAAAACCCTAAAACAACCCATTTAAAAACATAGGAAAAGAAAGTGCATTCAATGTCATTACTCAAACATAAATCTCTAGAATTGAAAGCCCTTTTAAATAACAATAAAAAACACTAAAAGTATCATTTTATATTTCCAAAACAATTAACATCATATAGCATTCAGAGGGGTTTCCAATTCCTACCTCGGGTCCTACGAAGACAACAAAGAATAGAGAAGATTGAAGAGAGAAGGTAGCATAAAAGCAACTCACGAGCATTAAGGAGACTCTAACCAACAACAAGCCAATAATATCAACTAAAATTCTATCCAATCCTCCAAACAACAAAGCAATCACTATCCAAGCAATTTCTCTCAAAATTGTTCAAGGAAGAATGCAAAATCCTTTCCCCAAAACCTCAAAAATCTCTCCAAAGTCCTGACTCCAAATTCTTCCAAAATTTTCCAGCCCCAAAAACTCTAGCAAAATACTCCTCCAAAAAAATAATAATAAACAATAATAAACTCATTCCCAAACTTGTATGAGAATCCTCAACCAACCCACCAAATAAACTTTACAAAATAACTCATAAATCAAAGGTTAACTCACAAACGAATAACTAACTCCCACCAATAAAAAATAGCATATAATTATCAAAACCAATGTATAAACTCATCCCAATCAAAACATATTTACTCGATTAAAACCTTATATTAAATTTATTATGCCACCACCATATTGTACTCACACATTAATAAGCTCATAAATTACAAAATAAGATCAAATATTATAATATTATTATAAGTAAATTTATATCATATAATAATATAATATAATATTGATAACATTAATAATTATAATACAATAATAATTGTACACTTAAATTTGACTGAATAATTTAATCAGATCAAATCTCCTAAGTCGCTTGTATTACTTAAATAATTTCTATTATTAAATTAAAATCAAGCATCCCTTTTGGCTAAATTAATTAATGAATCCATACCCCATAGCCAATTAATTAATTAATTAATCTTTGAATTAATTAATTCCCCCTTTCCAATCCTTGAATTAATTAATAAAATCCCCTTTTCTAACCCATGAATTAATTAATCAAATAAATTAATTCCCACTTTTCATCCCCATATTTGAATTTAATAATTTAAATATTCCATTTTAGTCACATGCATGCCTCCTAACTTTAACTACCCTTCTAACCTAACATCTAATCTAACCTTTGGGTTCTAACCAACCTTATCCTATCATATCCTAACCTCCCCTCACATGTCTGTTCACACTCATGATTCCCTAATTTCCATAATATTAGGAAATTGAAGCCTATTTTGGGTGGCTTCCTCCCAAAATCGACATGTGTCCTTGAGGACACATGTCGAGCCCCTTCTTAACATTTGTCCCTCTAAGGGACACATGGCCTCCCTTGTTGAGCCACTTGTCCTCACAAGTGTGGAATATTATTCCACATGGCATTCTTAGGATTGCCACTTGTCCTCATGGAGGATAAGTGTTGCATTTTCACAATCCCCTCCTCTTCCTCCCTCTCCTATTTAATCCCCCCTCTTTTTCAAGAAAATCCTCCACTTTTTCATACAACCACACCGTTATAATGTTTTATTTCATCTACTCTTAGCATATCCATTTCATTATTATGCCAAAATTTTATCCATGTTATTACAACCATACCCCCATAATGCATCAATTCCATCCCATCCTCTCATCCATCTTTTCATGCTTTTGAATCTCATCTTCAAATCGCACATCATGGAGCAATATCAAGCACCCATCACGTCAAGGAGTACACACCCAACCACGGGATAATCAAATCAAGGATTCAAATGAAGTTTTGCATCTTATTGTTATATGTCAATTATGCTTCTTTTGTTTTCTTTCTAACATCTTGATCTTGAGGTGTTTGAGCTAATTGTGTTTTCTTAGTTATTGTCGTAGGTTTTCAATCTTTTGTCACACATGATTACTCATGACGTAGTCAAGATAGAAGCAATATTCACCACATAACCAAGACAATTGACTCAGGGATACGAATATTGCCTTTATGGCAATTTGAATAGGTAAACTCAAAACCAAAGATGATTGTCCTAATGGGGGACAATGGTTAGGGCTAAGTCAACTTGGGCCTTTATGTTATCTCCATTACCACCATCGAGGATTGTTAGACATGCTCAGACCTGTGAAGCCAAGTGGAGTCAGTGCCTAGTACCTGCATCAAAACAAAAAACAAAAAAATTGCACACATACACATCCATATATCTATATATGCATTTGACTAATAGCATTAGTAATCATAAGAATTCCTTATAAGAAATCATTTGAACAAATGTTCGTACATCATAAACACATTACATCATCTAACATATAGCCATCAAGAGATTATAACATAAAACCCTAACATCATCATAATTCCTCATGAGCATAAAATATCATATTCATAATACTTCATCTCACATCTAATCATCAAGTAACCATAAGCATTGAACCCTAATGTATTTCATTGGTGTACCCTCATCACATCAACACCACTAGGACATCATAGATGTAATCATAAACTCTAATACTGCCAATAGGTCCTTGAAAATATAAATTATTACCACATAGTCATGTCCTAAAACATAGATCCATTGTGTAGTAGGAACCTTCATTAAATCAATTGAATATATCTACATCTAACAAACAACATGCCACTAAAACCAACATAAATCCAAAAGAACCATAATTAGGATACAAACATAGAAAGTGTTACCCTAGATCATAACTCATTTCCCAAAATAGAACACGTAGCAAACATGGTTAGTCAACTTACACATTGTATCATTAAATGACCATCTCCAAATAAGCACAATCGGGATGTTTACACATTATACCTAAGTACTCTCATATTCATATAAGCAACCAAATATTAAATTCATTGGAAGAGGATTCTAACATCATGCATTCTCATCTATTCGGATGATGTGATGTCATCCCTTTCCATCCATCATCCATAAAATATAACCATGCTACTTTCATGAGTTAACTATATTAGTGGAAACATTCTTATCATGATGACCACTAGATCTAATAGATATCTTTATCTACCTTGATTTCCATATCATTACTTGCTTCATCTGCATTAAGTGTAGGCTCAATATAACAATACTTGCCTTATCATGTGAGAGATAGAGAGGTATTACATTTGCAAGTTAGTTCCAAGAGTTAAATTTGATAAATAGGGCCTTTTTAGGATCACTTAGTCAGTTTTGAAACCAAATTTAGAGTCAAATGGGATTGTGTTCAAGCTAGGCTTTCTTTCCTATTTAATATTGTTCTTTTTTTCTAGGGTTATTCTACATATTTAGGGGCAAATCTAGCAACATGTTGGTGATCCCAAGAATGCCATGGAATTCCTGTACTAGAAAAATGGATTTTATTGCTCAAAATGAGCAAACCTATATCAAAGTAGACAGTTATTGATATTTTTCAATGAAAAAATCTCCTTAAATAGGGTTGACCCTGAATGTTTGCATTTATTTCCCATTTCCTTAGTTTTATGAAGTTTGTTCTCTATTTTTAGTTGCTACATATTGATTATTATGTATGTGCCTTTAATTAAGAATGGCTATGTCATGGCATAGAAGTCGGGGCATACATATAATATTAGAGCACCTAGGAGTGCAAATTTGAGAGATCTAGGTTATGTGTATAGGTTTTTTGTTTATGTTTCATTCATATGTTGGATGTGCTAATGTTTGTGCCAACCTTTGCATTTTTATTATGAATGAGGATGCCTCTTATATATCACTACACTCATCAATCTAGCCAAGAAAATCTTAAGGGAGTCTCTGAAGATTTAGAGAGATAAATCACATATGTTCAAATGTGCTCGTCAATGGATGATATGTGTTTCTTGATTGCAACTAGTGGATTTATTGTCAGATATTTTAGATCATTTTCCTCCTTGTCAAGATCATGTGCAAACAAGTATTTCTTAGCGTTCAAAAGAGAAAAAAGGTTACCCAAATATCGGATAGGGAGCACTATGCTCACATAGTTCTAGAGTGGAGGAGAAACCTCAACAAGAGGCTAGGAAAGCAATAGGTAGTATGACATGTGAGGGGACTCCTTTCATTATATCCAATGACATTTGAAAGTTCCATAAAAGGGATAGAGGCAAAGGCTTTCCTATTATCTTGGGAAGAATCCATCAAAAAGCAATTGAAAAACCCATCATATTTAAGATACCAATATTTTTTCCTTGACACTTCCCTACTCATTAATTCAATCCAAGTGAACATAAGATATGAAAATTATTAAAGTCCATAAATTTGTATTTAGAGTTAAAAACCATTTTAGAGTTGAATAAGACTTGACGAAGAAATAATATCATGTTGTCAATGTAATGCTATTCCGAGACCTTCTCTTTCATATTTTGCAGTTCGTTTGAATTGTTCATTATATTGTTTTATAAAATTTGTATTTCGCTTTGTTCAATAAAAAAAAATATCCTAAATAATTTTATGCATAGAAATAATGTATCTTAAACACCAAACAACCGACCTAGATAGTATTTCTTCCTATTTGTGATGAAAGTTGTTGGAAAAGGATGCCAATACTAAGACATAATAACATTACCATAAATTTCATTTACCCTCAAACAAAATTATGGATATAATAATGAAATTTGAAGACTTTGAACATATTTACTTCTAAAAACCAATTAGTGTTCCATAGTAAATATAATACTTGATCTTCATTATGTTTTAGCTTCATTTTTACAAGGTGTCACATTTTAACTTCAAACTTAATCTTATATTACAGTTTATGTATATTTTTAACACAAATTTAGGTGCTATCACCTTTTATAAGAAATTAAAAAAATAAAGAAATATCTTTAACACTGTGACTCAAAACGTTGATGCAAAAGTGCTTACACAGTTGAATCCAAAAATCAGTTACAATCAAAACATGGACCATGGAAATATGATAAATCTGAAAGAACCTCCTGGGTCAATCATATAGGTTTCTTAAATCAACACGTTTCAAATTAATCCAAGTGATCCATCTTCAAAATAAACAATGAAAAACTATATCAATTAATGTCACTCAGTTGCCATTATATTTTATCAAAAACAAAAAGAGATATCTTTAATAGTTAGAACTTCCTCATCAATCATGTATCTTTCTAAATATATTAATCAATATCACTCTTTAGTCTCGTGAACGTTAAAATAATTTATTCTTCTTCTTCTTATAAACTACCAAATCGAATTCATTAGACTTAACCCAATTTTTTATTTTAAATAAAAGGACCTTGTACCCTTTGACACCCAGGGATGTTTCCTTGTCTTGAAACCCCCCCACCCCCCAAAGAGAATGATGATGTGATTAGACTTCCATTACATTTGCTTTTATGAAAAGTAGCAAACTCCTATTTCCTTTATGGTAAGGTCAGATAACCTATGAAAACTACCTAGTAAATATGCCTATTTTACTGTTCCATTGCAAGGCCGGCTAACCACTTGCCTACATATTTTGAATACTGCACAAGTAAAAATAATAAAATAACTCCGTTTTGAACACTGGAAAAAGTAAATAATAAATTTGACTTTTCCATTGTGACCGTGCAGAGACAGACAGCAGCATGTTTTTGAATTAAATTAAACCCCGTTCAGACGGGCTCTGTTTTCCCACAAAATCTATTAACGGATTTCCTTTTGACATTTCGCCCCATTTAAAAATATTACTGTATACGAATATTCACTTTCAACCGACATGAAATTCTAAAATAAATTGGGAGCCCACTTTAACGGCTGTTCTCACAAAATCGTATATATTAAATTGACCCGCCCAGGAAAATGTAAATAACTTTTAAAGCTTTATTAGATTTGATTAGGTGTCTCTTTTAGCACGGCTCTTTGAATATTATTATGCCAGCTCACAAGTTGAAATTTTAGGTACTACTCGCAAGTTGAGATAATTGTTGGATTTCACCCCGTGACTGTGGTACTGCTGATGACGGGTTAAACGAATCTCTGCTGACGTAGGACATACGTGACAAATTGGAACAACTCTAATTTTTATTTTTATTTTTTTTTAATTTTGACTAAGGTGTGTACATAAATTTTTAGGTCAAGGATTAAAACTTTAATACCAATAGGTAGCCCCTTGTTTCCTCACCAAGTTCTAGAGACAGAGACTTAGTGGTATGGGGTTTTAAATTTTGACCGTATTTATTAATAGTTATTTGAATTTTAGAATATAATATGGTGTTGAATTTCCATGAATTCAAATGATGAAAAGAGTGCAATATTTTAGTTCTAATTTACATATTTACAATGCTTTTTATGTTGAAATATGTATATATATATAGTCATGTCAATTTTGATGGAATATATTAATATAATTATAGTAATGGAAGAAATTAGACTTTTTCAAAAGGAGAATTATGTTTTTCTAAATCAATTAGAATACATACACTCAAACTAGATCAATCTATTTAAAATAACTTAGAATGAAAAAATATGTGAAAATGTCTATAAATAGATTAAAAAAATTAACTTTCTAATAATAAAAATAATACATATAAATGACTTGTGGTTAAAATCTAAATGTCTTGACCAAGAATATCATTGTGATGAGTGGATGATGCATCATCTGTACAAATAGATGATATTATCTTGTACTACAGATGATGGATCAAATGAACATATGCTAACATTAGATATACGTGGCAATTTTGGAACAAGTTCAAGCAACACTATTAGAATATGTTGTAATATCATTTTATTTTTGACTAGGTTTTGTACCTAAATTTTTAGGTCAAGTATTAAAATTGCTATACCAATAGCTCCTACCTAAATTTTTAGATTAAGGATTAAAACATTAGTACCAATTGACCCTACCTAAATTTTAATGTTTATATATATATATATATATATATATATATATATATATATATATATATATATATATATATATATATATATATATATATATATATATATATATATATATATATATATATAAAGTTCTCTTTCTAAAGGTGAAATTTGTATAGTCAATGGAATATATTAATATAATTGTTTATGGATATGTAGTATATTTTTATGTTAAAATATTTGTTTTTGTTTGTTTATCTCTCTTAATTTTTAGTTTTAAGTGCAATCAAGAGATTTCTAGATATTTTTGTAATGATGAAATTTGTATATAATAATATAATTAACTATGAATAAGTAGTATAATTTTATGTTAAAATATTTATTTTTTATTTGTTCAAATTTTTGAATTTTTTGTTTAAGTACAATCAAGAGATTAGAGATATTTTGTAATGGTGAAATTTATATAGTCATGTTAATTTTGATGGAATATTTTAATTTTTATTTGTTAATAATTTAACCTGCTTTAGGTCTTGGAACCATAAAAAATGGGGCATACACTAGTGTCCAAGTCGTGGTCATATAACAACTAACTAGTTGATGAGATATCAAGCCAAACAAACATAGTACCCAAAATATGAACCATGCAAAATAGTTGAAACCATCAACAAAGCAATCCTTGAACATGGACTACCAAAGATATAATATATGTTTGAGAACCTAACTAGGGAAATTCGACAAATTATGCATTCCAATTCCCCACTATTGAACACATTTACACTCATTACATTAGGTAACTTTTGTTCAGGGCTTCATTACCCTCACTTGTGATCTCAACCTTCTCTTAATCACAGTAATCAAATAACGACAAAACTACTTCAACTAGTAGAAAAACCTTCAATTGCTTTGCAATAGATTCCAGAACTTGCAAATAGATTTGTCTCTTCTCGGTGGCATGAAGATTCTCCAAGGCATAATTCAAGATGATCTTTAGCTTTATGAACAGTATCACCAATATAATCATGCAAGACATAGGAGCATGTCATGTTAGAAAATATCGAACACACAAGATAAGGAATATGCAACATCAAAAAATGTATTCTAATGACCTTTACAATAACCTAGATCTAGTAATACAATTCCCAAAGCCTCATGAATACTCATCATAAGTAACCCATCTAGCTCTTTGGCCAGTTCCCAAATGCAAAGCCTATGTAAGATATTTACCTTTTGGTACTGTTTTTTTAATATTAAATATTTTCTAGTTATGTGAATCCACATTAAATATTTATCCCATTGTTACATACAACACATAATGTGGCCTCAAAAATGTCTAACCCATGTGATACACATTTCCCTAGATACTGCTGAAAAATAATATTTATTTTACATTATAACATTATGCACTTGGTGTACAACACACCTTCTCCTAATAATTGTAAGGCAATAAGAACACTAATGGTATTGATTTCTAGTTGATAGGAAAGGGGATTCTACAATTGTATCAACAAAAAATGTTCAATGTTATTATTGAAGATAAGTGTCTAATCCTGTAAAATTCCTAAAATTTAATGTTTCACTTTTTCAAATCAATATTTTGATTGATTTAAGTTATTAGTTCTTTATTATTGCATTTATTTAATTAGCTTAAATTAATCAATGTAAATCATTTTATTCCTATGCATTTTAATGAACCCATCTACTCTTACACCCACTGAGATTTTTCCTTAAGGTCATTTATCTTTGCAATTTGAGTTTTCATATACATGTTTTCTAATTGTTATACCTTATTTTAGGATCTAATCTAGCTTTGATTTATCTTTCATACTTATGATTCATAGTTATATTATTATTATTATTCTAGGTTTGATATTACATTATTTAACCTTTCTTTCAACCATCGTATCCACCCTTATTGGCACCTTATTGTTTCATTTTGAATTCAATGTTTTAAGTTTTTTTATATATCAACTCATTTCATTTCTATATCATTCATCCATTCTATTTAGGGTTTTCAATTTATTAAATATTTTTTATTTTGATTCTCAACCACCCACCCTTGGATTATGCATTATTGCTACACCTTTTTATCATGGTTTCTCATAGTCCATTGTCCTTCGCCTTTATTCATGCATATGTTATAGATATTGATATTTTCTCATTCTTTTTTAATAACATCTCAATCCATCCTTGATTCATTTATGTCATTTATCATATGAATGGAGGTGTCTCCACTATGGATGTATTGTTTCATCTATGTGTGTTTTTTCTTCATATATTAAGCTATTTTCCCCTCTCTCTTACACACATTTACTTCACTTGTTTGCAAGATTCATGTTGATATTTGATTCTACTCTTCCTAAAAATGGTGTTGTATATGTGCATGACATATTACCTTTTAGAAATTCCCCTTCTTATTTTAATGGTATATTTTCTCTAACCTCTCATGATGCTTATAAAAATTTCACATGTGATTTTGTTATAAATAGTGAACCTATACCTTCTACATCTCATTCTAATTTTCTTTGCCCCTATGAGTTATACCATTTGTGCATCTTACTTCATCTTTCCTTCATGACCCTTGTAATGACACTACATTTTTTTTCCTTCACATGAGATTACTAGTATTTATTCTCTATATATGGATCATAGTCTCTTGATGATTTGCTTAGTGATGATCATTGTGATACTTTTTCATTTACTCATGATAAAGAGGGGAATTTTTATCACACAATGATTTGGTTCCTCAAAAAGGATTTAATAACCTTTCCTTAATGGGTTCTGTACATTTTTTTTATGCATCATGTTAATATTTAATATTTTAATTTAGAGACCCTCCTTTTGATCCATTCATGATTTCATGTGACCAATATTTGAGTAGTTGTGGAATCTCTCTACCATACATCTTATTTTACACCTAATTTAAAGATATACCTAAAGAATAGAATCATAATGATAATTATACTTTTTAATTGGTATATATATGAGGATAATGTTTCTTTATTTGATGACACATATTTTACACCATCAATATACATATTGTATATGGTGAAAATGGAAACAACAATAACAATGTTGGAAGACTAAATGAATTCAACCACAAAACCCTAGCCTAACAACAACAAAGATCCGCCATAACATATGAAGATTACCTAAGACAATGCAAATCAAATGAAATCACAAAGATTATACCATCACATGTCCAATAGGGTTTGGATCTTCATTCTTCCTATCTCCATTGATCTTGCTTGATATATTTGCTCTCAGATTTTATATGTGCACAAGAGCTCAACAAAGAACGGAATGTGGTTGCAAGTAGGATCTCATATGAAAAGCGTAGTGTAGTCAAGTGCATAAATTGATTAGCCAAGATGCATAGTCAGGGTTTGATAATGAAGGAAGCATCTCCTTATATAGAAGACACCATAAGAAATGGAGGGATAAGATTAAGAGATGTAAAAGAGGTCGGCTATGATTAGAGGGTAGGTAAAGAAAATAATAAAATAATGAAAGGGGTAGGTAGTGTAGGAATTAAGAGATGAATGACATGTGTCATGGGTAGAAAAGGTTAATGAATTAATTAAATAAATAAAGATTTATTTAATTAATAAAAGAAGTGGGATAATTAAATAAATAAGAGTATTGATTTAATTTAGGAAAGGATTATTTAAATAAATAAAAGTATTTATTTAAATGAGAAATAAGGCTAGAAGAGGATAAATGAATTAATTAAATAAATAAATATTTATTTAATTAATAGAAGAATTAGGCTAAAGTAATTAAATAAATAAAATATTTATTTAATTAGACATGACAATTTTAGGTGTCTACATTTTGCCCCTCTTTGAGACAATGCAACTTGTCACATTGTTTCAAAGAAGATAATATGAACTGATACAAAGTTGCCCCAAGATGGGAATGATATGCCCCCTCGAGAGATTGGATGAAAATATCTGAAAAGATTGCAGATAATCTCTCGATAAGAAAGAAAGGCTAGAATGGACTAACTGGATAAAGTGACAGAGTCATGGGATAATGCAGACTGACTCGGGAGACGAGGGCTAGGACTAGGGCTTGGGTAGTCTATAAGATAGACCACGAGGGGAAAACATCCTCATTGTCATCCACACATCCAAGAGATCAGAGTGCAGAGCAAGATAGAGCAGCAACAGTCAACAGCGATGGCATTGGTTCACAGATTCGATCGTGTTCACCGATTTCAGAGGCCAGCAGAGGCAGGAGAGTCAGTAAGTACCACAAAACCTCCTTGTACATTGTTGCAATAAATGTTGTCATTAATGCATGTTAGGTAGTGTAATAAATGCATGTTTAGGAAATGTCAAAAATGTCCAAAAACGTGTAGGCCCGTCTGCGTAGGTGCTAGACACATCTATGTTGGCTAGGCGCGTCTGTGTTTGTGCCAGACGTGTCTATGCTAGGAAAAGCGTTTGTGCCAAATGCGAGCGTGTCTGCGTTGTTTAGGCGCGTTTGTGAAATATGGGCATGTTTGTGTAGGATAGGCGCGTCTGTGCAGAGCATAGGCACATCTATGTATTTCAGGCGCGTCTGTGCAGAGCAGGCACATTTATGTAGTCTATAAGCACATTTATGTCTTCAAGGTCAAATCGACAGTTTTGTGATGAATATACACTGTCGATTGGATAAGCTGCTGAGAGGATACACTCAAGCAGGTCCTCTAGGGAAGATGAGGGTAGCAAATAGGGCTAGGATTGACAATTATGTGATAGAACATATGTTGCCAATTAGGAAACTACTCAAGAGGATTCACTCAAGCAGAGGCCCTAGGATAGGATAGATCAAGGCACTTTGTGATGAACAGTGAGTACCAAGACATAGTACTTTGTGATAAACAGGGAGTACTAAAATATGAGCAGCACTTTGTGATGAACAGTGAGTGCAAATGTGAGTAGCACTTTGTGATGAATAGTGAGTGCAAAACACGTAGTACTTTGTGATGAATAGGGAGTACCACTATGACTGACATGATTGATTTGCTTGACTACAAGAGTACTTACCTATGCTGGAGTCACAAGAGAGATTCCCGTCGACTCAGAGGTTACGACCGGAGCTGACATTTGAGGATTGAGCTACCATTGAGGTTATAAGTTTGAGATTTATTTTGTATGTGCCTGAGTTTCGGGTGAACATGGGTTTCCTGACTGCTTTAGCTAAGAGATGGCACTCAGAGACTTGTACATTTCATTTACTGATGGGTGAGATGACAGTCACCTTGGAGGATGTATATAGGATTCTGCGGATATCGATCAATGGGGAGCCGATTCCTTATGATCGAGAGGGAGATAGGGAGGCCTTGAGATGAGTGTTTCAGGATCTAGGTTTGGAGATGAGAGCTGGACACGATGACAGTGACAGGTCTGACACTACGAGCAGTGCTAGGAGGAGTGATCAGTGGGTTCTTGTGTCCAGATAGGGTGACACGAGGGTTGGTTGTGGGCTGGGGGAGCACCTTGGAGAGACTAGTTACACAACACACCAGATATGCCTGGGGATCGTGTATGCTGGCACACTTGTACTATGAGCTGCATCAGTTTGTGTATCATGGATCTGTAGGATTGGGCTGCAAAGTTACATTGTTGCAGGTATGGGCCTATGAGCATCTCCCAGTTACCCGACCGATACACTTCAGGGGCAAGGGTCATGGACGCAATTTTGTGCATTTATATGATATGATTACATCACAGCCATGGAGTGGCAGGTTGGAGCATTGGCGTCGAGTCCTCGATGAGATCGACACTATGATATGGAGGTCGTACCTTGGGTGCGAGTAGTGGGAGGATGATGCAGTGGATCTACCTTATAGCTTCTAGAGTAGATATCTAATTGGGCGGATGCCCTATGTATTGGAGAGACAGCTAGTTGACAGGGTATGCAAGCAGTTTGGCCGTATTCAGCGGATGCCACAGGATTCTGGGATGTATGCTCGGACAGTCAAGGATCAAGCACACTTTGGGCCATTGTTGTCGTATGATCAGGTCGTGATGCAGCTAGTGGAGATGGTTCCCTTGCCATGGGATATGTGGCTAGATATTGAGGATGCAGGTATGGATGCAGAGTACACTGCATATTGGACTGAGCATCCATTCCCACGACTGACTAACCCAGGGGACGCGATAGATGGAGATGGTGGGGGGATGGAGATGATGATGGAGATGGTGGAGGTAGAGGCCGATGGAGGAGGTGGGGTACAGTTGGAGAGAGGAGGGTGGCGCCACGGAGAGAGGGTGGGGAGGAGAGACAGGCTCGAGTGGTGAGGGGTCGCAGTGGATTGCCATTACAGGTGCCAGCAGCATAGGGTCCTAGACAGGTGCAGGGACAAGGGTAGAGGCAGGTACATGTACAAGCACAGGCACTAGTACAGGGGGAGCCATAGGCAGAGGCGCAGGGGGCCGAGGAGGAGGAGGATGAGCTGCTTGAGCTGAGGGAGATCTGCCAGGGACAGGCAGAGGAGATTCAGGGCCTGGAGAGGGAGATAACTAGGCTCAGGAGATGACTGAGGGAGACAGAGCATGAGCGGGATTAGGCTATCTAGCACTATACTAAGGCTGAGATAGTGCTGAGGGCTGGGAGGCAGGTGACAGAGGATACAGGGGCTAGATATGCCTATGTTCTACGGGCAAGGGAGGAGATAGGTTACTAGTGAGACCTATACTATGGGGCAGTGCCACCAGAGCAGGGGGGGAGGAGCTTTCACAGACCATCGCGAATAGCAATAGCTACGGGAGGGAGCCAGAGGAGACAGGCATCCAGCGGTGGGGTTATGGGTCTTCCACCACCACCAAATAGAGGGGACAGGAGGGATGATCCTGGGGCGGGTCCTTCTAGGGCTCAGACTCCGTCAAGGCCAGGTGGCTCCGAGGGAGGGAGTTCATCATAGCCATAGAGGGCTCCCTATGTATCAGTGTTTTGTACCATTTTGTATTATGATGTAGACACCTTTGGGTGATTTTGTAGCCATATGATTTTGACATCATTGTATCATGACACTTTATATATATATATATATGAGATGATTCATCTTTGTGGCAGCTATATGCATGTGTACCTATGTGATGAGATGTTTCATGATGTATGTTTCTATGTGATGGATTATGATATGGATGCAAATATGTACATAATGAAATGCAATATTTTTGTTCTTTTATGTTTTGTATGTTATGCCAACGCAAATGTGAATGTATGAAATGCAAATGAATATGATAATGCAAATGATTATTTATATAATGAAAATATAAAATGTGCTAACATGAGTTGTGTGCAGGATGTGATGCAATTGTGATATCTATATGTATGTATGAAATGCTAATATGTGGTAATGCAGGTGCAACTACATGAAATGCAAATATTTTTGGCATGTCATTATACTCAGTCATGTGATAGCGGGCTACACGGACTCAAGAAGGATGATGGAAGTCAATCAAGAAAGGGGAATGGAAGATAGAAGATATGGAAGTGAAAAGAGCTTCTTGTGTGTTATCATCATTGAGCTTTATTATGGCAAGTAGGTTATGACAATCGAGGCATATGTTCGACCCAGAAAGTCATTGTACCTGTTTGCATGGAGATAAGACAATTGCAAACAAGGAATGCCCCAGTTCACACTAGACTCACAGTGTCCTCATATCCTTGGACAAGTCATAGCATTACTAAAAGACAATCCACAGATAGCAAAGAAAAATAGGTGAAGATACCCCATCCTTGCCTTTTTAGTCAAAGACATCCTGAAGATAGAATCTCTAGTCAAAGCCATCCCAGAAAAGCTAAAAGACATGTCACCAAAATATAAAAATCAAAAGAAAACCAAGACTCAACACCAACATTCATTTTAGTCCTCAAGTTTAGTGTCTCTTGTCACTTGTATAAGTCTTATTTGATTGTGGTCACAATGTTTACTTTCACAAAAAGGATAGATAGCACTGAACCATTTGTTGTCTGAGTCTGTTGAAAGATTTGATTTGTTGAAGCCCATTATTGTTGTTGTGTCTCCTTTGAAATTGACTGAATCCATGCAACTGATACTTTATTGCAGAGAAGATAGAACTTTATTGTGAATTGGCAATGCAGATATTGCTTTATTGTGGATTGTGCGCGGATAGATTGAAGAAAACTGGAAGAAACCGTACTCCTCAAAATATGTGATGTTCTTAGTTCCACACCCATCACTAGACATAGGATTTGCCTTAGCCACAAATAGGACCTGATTTATTATGAATGGAGAAAGGTGAAAAGGGAGGTTATTATGGATGGCTAACCAATCTTGGGTAGATCAATAACAAGCCATGATGGGAATGTGTATGTTTATTATGGATGAATAGGTCGTGAGGGTGTGCATAGTGAAAAGATGAAATGGAATCCTGAAGGAGGGAGGAGCAATGTCTCTACGCATGGTGCCGGTGACCCAGTTTTCACCATGGTACTTGCCCAGGGCGCCACCGAAGTGGTTTTCACTGTTGGATGAAATGTTTTTCTTTACTTTTTTGATTTTTTGATTTTTTTGTTGTCACAAGGCGCCTGTTTGCCAGGTTTTCACCAAGGAACAATTTTTTGTTTTTTGATTTTTTTGTATTTTGAATTAGGATACTCCGAAGAGCTATGTGTAAAACCTGCGAAGGTGCATGCTATTGATAGGATCCTCTAAATGTTCACCCTCTGTGGTTGGGAGCTGATATGCCCCAGATCCATATGTTGTTGTAATGATGTAAGGACCAAGCTAGTTTGGTTCAAACTTGCCCTTCTTCTCTCTGTCTTGTTGTTTTTTGGGGTTTTCTCTGAGAACCAAATCACCTACCTCAAATGTGCGAGGCTTGACTTTGTGATTGTAGCTGCGACTCATTCGTTGTTGATAAGCCTTGAGATGATTAAAAATAGTTTGTCTTCATTCATCCAATAGTTCAAGTTCTTGTAAGTGAGAGACCCTATAGTCTTCATCACTGATAATGTTTTGCAAAGAGACTCGTAAAGAGGGTAGCTCGACCTCAATAGGCAAGATAGCTTTAGCATCGTAGACAAGTGAATAGGATGTAACTCCTGTAGGTGTATGGACACTTGTGCGGTAGGCCCAAAGTGGAGGATTAAGTTGGATATGCCAATTACGGCCAGGGTCGTCGACTGTCTTTTTTAAGATTTTAAGGGTTGTTTTATTAGATGCCTCAGCTTGACCGTTACCTTAGGGGTAATATGGTGTGGAGAAACGATGGGAAATATGGAAGTGGTCACAGAGTTCATGAACATCTTGATTTTTGAAGGGACATCTGTTATTGGTGATAATGGAAACAGGAATACCATATCGACAAATGATATAGTTGAGAATGAATGTAGCAATTTTTTTTCCAGTGACTTGCATGAGAGGCACGACTTCGATCCATTTTGTGAAATACTCTGTGGCAGTGATAATGAATTTATGACCGTTGGAGGATGGAGGGTGAATCTTGCCTATGAGATCGAGTCCCCACTGACAAAAGGGCCAAGGAGTCGCAATTGGTTGAAGTTCTTGTGCTAGCGCATGGATGAGGTCTCCATGAAGTTGACATTGCTTACATTTCCTGACAAACTGATATGAATCTTTTTCCATATTGGGCCAGTAATATCTAGTCCTAATAAGTTTCTTGGCTAAGGTAGGACCACTAGAATGTGGACCACATATCCCTTCATGTACTTCACGTAATGCAATCTGAGCTTCATCACTTTCCAAACATCTAAGAAGAGTGCCATCTAGACCTCGACAGTATAGGACATCAGCTAAAATGACGTATCGAGAAGATTGGCGAATGAAAGTGCAACGTTGGTTATTGGATAGGTCAGGAGGAAAGGTATTATCACGAAGGTATGTGAAAATGGAACCATATAACCGGAACTCAGGACCAACGACACATATTATCTTAGTAGGAGTGATTTCATATGAAGGAACCAAAAGGTTATCCACCAAGAACTCATAGCGGGTCTCATTCGGAGGTAGATCGATTAGTGAAGCAATTGTAGCCATGGCATCTGCGGCTCGATTCTATTCTCTTGGTATCTACTCAAAGTCTATCTTTGTGAAATGTTGTTTCAGGTCATCCACCATTCTTTTGTAAGGCATTAATTTCTCATCCTTTGTTTGGTAGCCATTAGTTGCTTGACGAATTACAAGTTGAGAGTCCCCAAAAACACGAAGTTCCTGGATCTTCCACTGAACTGCAATCCGTAATCCAGTTGTTAATGCCTCATATTCTTCTATATTATTAGTGCAGGGAAATGATAATCGATATGATTTTGGTATAGAATCCCCTTGAGGAGTTATGAAGAGGATGCCAGCTCCTGCCCCATGCTGTGTGTATGAGTCGTCAAAGTATAGTTGCCATGGCTTTGCATGTGACACTATTAAAATGGATTCATCTAGAAATCTTGAAATTAGAGGAACATCATCTATCATGGGGGCATCTGCTAATTGATCTGTGATGGCTTTTCCTTTTATTGCTTTTCTATCCACATACTCGATGTCAAATTCACTCAGGATCATTACCCATTTGGCTAGTCGCCCAGTAAGCATTGCTTTATTGAGAAGGTATTTCAATGGATCGATCCTTGCAACCAACTTAGTCTTATGAGTTAGCATGTAATGTCATAATTTCTATGAAGCAAAGACCACGACGAGACATGCACGCTCAATTGGTGTGTAGTTTAGCTCATATCCCACCAATGTGCGACTGATATAGTATATTGCCTTTTCTTTGCCCTTAGCAACTTGTTGTGCTAAGAGTGCCCCCAGTGCTATTGAAGTAGCTGATATGTATAGTAATAAAGGCTGATCTGGAACTGGTGGCATCAAAACTAGCAGATTTAGAAGATAATCTTTGAGTATCTAGAAAGCCTGTTGACAGTTATCATCCCATTTGAATTTGATGTTTTTATGTAGCAAGTAATGAAAGGGATTACATTTATCTGCAAGTTGTGCTATCAATCTTCATATGGATTGAAGTCTCCCTTGCAAAGATCAAAGCTGACTGATGTTTCATGGTGGTTGCATCTCTAGGATGGCCTTGACTTTTGCTGGATCAGCTTCAATTCCTCTTTTTGATACAATGAATCCCAAGAGCTTCCCGGAGGTTACTCCAAAGATACATTTCTTGGGGTTTAATCTTACTTTATATTTTTCCAACCGATCAAAGACAACTGAAAGTATGTCTAAATGTGTATTTCTATCTATTGATTTGCCCAAGAGGTCGTCAACATAATCTTCCACAGTAACGTGCATGAGATCATGAAAGATAGTAGTCATGTCTCTTTGATATGTAGCGCCTGCATTTTTTAGCCCAAAGGGCATGACATTCCAGCAGAAGGTTCCCCAAGGACAAGTAAATGCCATTTTGTGCTGATCCTCGGATGCAATTTTTATTTGATTGTAACCAGAGAATCCATCCATCAAAGATAACATCGCATGACCTACTGTGAGATCGACGATCAAGTCAATATTTGGTAATGGAAAATCATCCTTAGGACAAGCTTTGTTGATGTCTCTGAAATCTGTATACATTCTGATGCTACAATCTGGTTTATTGACAGGTACTAAGTTGGAGATCCATTCAGGATAATCAATTGGGTGTATGAATCTGACATCCAATAATTTCTCAAGTTCTGCTTTGACTAGTAATGCCACTTGTGGATGCATCTTTCTTAATTTCTGTTTCACTGGTTTTGCCCCCGGTTTAACTGTCAAATGATGCATTACCAAATCCGGATCCAATCCAGGCATATCAGCGTATGACCATGCAAAGTTGATTTGTCGTTCTGTGAAGAAACTATGAATTTTGACCTTTTTGACTCTGTCAAAGATTGAGCCAGGAATATGTTGTGTGGAACTTCTTCTGTACCAATGTTTGTTTTGATAGTCTCCTCTACCAACATGGATGACTTTTCCTCATATGATGCTGGGAGAATGTCGTGCCTTCCATCTTCGGGTGCCTCAGAGAGGTTTTTGCCCTTAGATATGTCCTTTCTTTTTACTTTTTTGGGGTCAGACAATGCCACAGTGTGGTTTTCGCCATAAGACCCTTGGTTTGTTTTTATTTTTATATTTTTGCGACTGGAAGGTCTGACACCCTCACCAAAATATGCCACACTATTGAGTTCTACAGTGTATCCCGCTTTATGGTCCCCAGGGGGAATATCCTCTCGTATGCCAAGATAGTCAATAAGGGCTTCATCATTTTGGAATGTGTCGAACTGTGCAAGTCCTTCATGGTCCCAGTCAATAAGTTGGTGGTGAACAAGGGGAAGGCCTTTGATGTCTTCAAAGTTAGTGAGGTTAAGAGTGAAGATGCAGTTATATTTAGGTATGTCAAGGTAGTTATTGAGGTCATCATTGGCACTCTCCTCATCAGTCTCGATCATGAATGAATCCAAATTATCATCACTAGTAGCACATTCCGGGACAGCTGTTCTCATTCTATGTGATTTCAACCTAGGACCTAGAGGCAAAGACTGTATGGGATCCTCTGGGATCGTTTCTTGACCAACTTTGAACTTCCTATTAAATTCCTCTTCTTCTGTTGGTTCACCTGGTTCTTTGAATGTCTCGGTGAGCTCATAGTCACTAGAGGATTTGTCTGAACCCCATTCCCATTCATTGGAGTCTGTGGAATAGCAGTTTTCTTGTTGAATTTTGGCAGCTTTGATTTGTAATGCTTCTTTTGTCTTTTGAGTATGAACTTTGGAAGTCATGAAGCCAAGTCCTTTGGAACGTTCCTTTTTGAGTGTCAATTTAGGTTGTAAAGGCTCAATGATGCCTTCCTTTCCTAACCCAAGAGGGCTTTTGCCATCATACCCAAATTTTTGTAGAATCAACCCTTTGCCATACTTATCACATGGTATACTGATGTGATCTTGTGTATCATTTTCAAGGTCTTTGTAAAGCATTTTTTATAAGTCTTCCTCTTCCAGTTCACCCCATCTTTGAAAGATAGTAGGGTCCCATTTGAGTATAATGATAGATACCTGCTTATTAGGATGTGGTCTTCCATATTCTTTTGGTGAACTCATGACTTGTTGTGAGTACATGGTCTGATTCAAAGTGTATTCACCCATGCCCTTGTCCTAGAATTTGCCCTCAAGTTCACCTTGTTTTGATGTTGAAGGTTTTAATGACTCAAGATCAATGTATGCAGAAGAAGGAACAACTTTGCAATTACTGGGGATGATCATTTTAGTTTTTGGTCTCAAGTTATTGCAGTATATGAATGGATTAGGATCTCCATTAACTATTATTTCAACTTTGTTGTGAGGAAACTTGATGCATTGGTGATATGTAGATGGAACCGCCCTCATTTCATGAATCCAAGGATGTCCTAGCAATATGTTGTATGTGAGATCCAAATCTAGTACTTGACAAAACACATCCTTTGTAGCCGGCCCAACTCGAAGAGGTAAGGTGACTATGCCTTTGGATGAATGCTCTTCATCATCATATGCTTTGATGGTAATTTTGTTTGTAGAATTCACAGCTTTGTCAGAATATCCCAATTGTTTAATAGTGCTCAATGTACAAATGTTTAGACCTGCTCCTCCATCTATCAGGACTCGTTTGATTCTATGTTTGTGTATGAAGGCTTCAATGTGTAATGGTGCATTATGTGGCTGACTTATGGAGGCATCATCGGCTTCTGTGAATGTAAGAGAGTGTGGAATGGAAAGGTATCCCACCATGGCTTGAAACTGGTCCATGTTCAAGTCAGTAGGAATGGCAGTGTCTCTCAAAATTTTGTCAAGAATAGCTTTATGTGCGGGGGATATGCGTAAGAGCTCAAGGATGGAGATAAGCGCAGGTGTCTTCCCTAACTGTTCTACAAGGTCGTATTCAGGTTTGGTTGATGAAGAAGTGGTGTTTTTAGCTGGAGCACCTTGCAAAGTAAATTTACCTCGACGAGTTGTGACATTACGTTCAGAGGTAGGTTTGGAAGAAGATCCAATGCCTTTTAGGACAATCTTGGGTCTCTAGGTAGAATTCTCAGGGGTTTTCTCCTTGATGATATTAGTAGAGACATAATTATCCATTGAAATGTGATTGATAGTTGAATCATAGTTATAGGATGCTCTAGTATAGTTGGTCTGGTCATCTGTGGCTGCAACTTTTCCCTTGTCATGCTTTGGGAATGGTTCCTTAAACATTTCATGCTCTTGGTTGGATGAGTGTCCTTCAATCTCAATGTCACCTCTATCAATGAGATCTTGTATGATGTTCTTCAGTCGATGGCAATTTCCTATCTTGTGGCCCTTGCTCTTATGAAATTCACAATATTCATCATCATTCCACCAATTTGGTTTGACCTTTGGTTCATATGGAGGAAAATCTGGAACAATGATTACTTTGTTTACCACTAGTTTCTTGAAAACTGACTCAAGTGGTTCTCCTAATGGAGTGTACTTCCTTCGTGACTTTGAAGTTGTTTGAGTATTCACTTGATTGTTTGTAGAGCTTGATCCAGAAAAAAATGATTTTGGGTTGCACCGTATTGGCATCCACAACACCATCACTGACTGTGTTCTTGTTTTTGTTCCAAAATCTTGGCTTATCTTTTCCTTTATAGTCCCCTTTGTTTTCTTTGAATATCTTAGTGACTCCTTGTTCAATTAGGACTTTCTCTGTTGCTAAGTCTTTTTCAATGACATCCTTGAAGGTGGACAAACAAGCTTTTCTTAGATCATAACCAATGTCTTTGTTAATATTTTGAGTGAACATCTCTACCATTTATTTTTGTGGAATTTCACAAGAGCATCTGTTGGCTAGATTCCTCCATCTTTGTAAAAATGATGAAAAAGACTCTCCATCTTTTTGCTTGGTGTTGCATAATGTAGTGACTGATATGTCTGTCTCTATGTTGTATGAAAAATGTTGGATAAATGCCTCAGCTAAGTCACCCCATGACTTAATTCCAGGTGGGAGTTGGGAGAACCATTCCATAGCTTGATCACCTAAGCTTTGTGGGAATAATCTCATCAAATATGTCTCTTCTGAAGCTACCTCAATGCAAGCTGTGAAAAACTATCTTATGTGTGCCTTAGGATCCCCTTTTCCTCTATACTTATTAAACTTAGGTGTCACAAAGTGTGTAGGAAAAGGAGGCATTGGAATGCTCTTGTCAAATGGATAAGGACATATGTCTCTCATTGTGTATGTTGGCTTTAGTGTATTTATGTCCTCCATTTTCTTTTGTAAGTCCCTGATTTGTTGCTCCACATTGTTCTTAGTGGAGGTTGACTTCTTGGACCATACCCCATGCTTGAGGCACCAATTGGAGGAGGAGCATGTTGCATATATGGATGATATTGATCATACACATGTTCATATGGAGGAGGTCTATAATGATGCTACGTATATGGACCACTTGGTATAGAGTCATGTTGAGGAACGAAATATCCGCTTTGTCCATGTATACCATACTCTATAGGCATGTCCTGAGTTTGTTCTAGTGTGTTGCCCCCAAATTTGACACGGGGTTTCCTTGTGTCCAAATTTTGAGCATGCCTTTGAATATCCAATTGCTTTGGTGGTTGATCCTTAGCATTGATATGTGATTGAGCATATTTTTCTGCATAAGACTTCCATAATGGTCTGCGAAGGTGAGTATCATATGCTTGACCATGTGTGTATGGGACCTTTGGTTTTTGAAACAAAGATGATGGTGATTCAGGCACCATATGTGGTCCTCTATTGCCTCCACTATTAGGCCTCCTTTGATCCATGTTGGAGTGAGTTTGTTGCAAAGGTCAATTTTCCATTATTTGAGACATGTCAAAATCATGAGGGATCTTGGTTCCACTTTGTGCCATCACTTGTAGAAAATATTGTCTATCTCTCCTCATTATTTCCTCAACCAATCGATTAAAATGAGGATTCATAATGGTGTCTTCCACTTCTGCTGAATGTACAGAAAAGTTGTCCATATTGTCATTGTGTGTATCATTGTTGTTTGTAGTGTCCATGTGCTCAACATTTGGAATGTTTCTATAAGCATCCATGTCAGGTAATGTAGTATGATCAGAATTGAAAAAGAAATCATTGTCATACTCATAGGAGCTCATGTTTGTAGACTCTTGAGCCTCTTTAGTTTCTCTCCTAGATTTTTGGGAACGGGTTTCAACCATGAACTAGGTATTGACCAAGATGTGTGAGACTAGATGAAAATGGAAAGATATGAAAGACCAAGAGTTGGATGGAATGTAAATGAATCTAAGGTTTACTTGCAATGTCCAAAGTGTAAGACCAAGTATGTATGTAGTAGAGTAGGTGTGGCTTCCAAAGAGATGATAGTTTCTCTTGATGAGGTAAGTTGACCTTGACTCTAAGTAAGACCAAATGAGACCCAAAGGTGATAGACCTTGATGGGGGACCACTTAGCAAAATGTTGTTGTATGTAGTGTGTTGACAAAGTATGATGAGGACAAGCAAGTGACCTTTTGACTCAAGTTTAGACAAATATGAATGTAATGTAAGGTGTAAAGCAATGATGGACTTTGTGAGACCCAAATACAGGTTGAATGCTAGGTGAAAACCTGAAGAGATGACCTAGGAAGCTCAATAAGTCTGAAATTGACTATTCTTGTTTGCTAAATTATGAAAGTTCTCAATCCTGAACACATACATGTCTGTATACTTCACAAACGCGCTTAAATGACACAGAGGCTATTCTAATAGACATAGACGCATTTCTGAGATGTTGTAAATGTGAATTTGCTCAAGACACAGACACATTTATGCCCTTCAGAGACGCGGTTATACGACATAGACGCTATTCTGTTAGACACAGATGCGTTTCTGCAAAATTTGTGCAATTTTTTTCAATCTGTGAAGTTGCTTTGTTGTGACCAAATTTGAATGTTTGACTGTTTTTCGTGACAAGAGGACACAGTGTTGATGAGGACTCAATGTTTGCAAGTTTTAGACTCAAAAATGACTCAAAGAAAAGTGTGATGTCTGATGTAAAAGTTTTTTACATACACTTGAAGACACAAAAGACACAATGTTTTGATGTTTGGTCTTGAATGTTTGATTGTTCAAAATAAGTCAAGCACAATTCTTATGGCTGGCCAAGACAATAGTTGTTGATCCCACATGGAGTTTCCCCAGAGGCTACACTATTCAGAGCAGATACTTAGATGCTTGACCCCACTGGCTCCACCCTCGGCACTCACTTCTTGGGGTAGCCAAGCATCAGTCCCCACAAAAAACTCCTTGTGGAAAACTTTGTATCTCTACTAAGAACCGTATGTGTGTGGGCCGCTACCAGAGGTCCGACCTCCTGCCTCAACAACTAGAAGGATTTTGGCTTCTAAAACAAAAAGGTTCTAGTAAGGGCATTCGCTCGTGTGGTCATACATGCGGCACTTTCAGCTCTATAAATACAGAAGGCTCCCAGCCGATAGGGGTTACGCCCTACAAATGATCAAATAAATTTGATCAAACGGGTTTATGGGGAGATATAGTGTCGGTATGAACTAATCAACACACGTTATTCATAGTTTTCACCATGAATACAGTTATTTATAGTGGTTTGGAAGAAGATGGCTTTTCTTTTGCTACCACTTGGGTCGTTCTCTCCTCACTAGTAGTCCTAATGACCACACGGGGAGACAGGCCCTCTAAAGATTAAACAAAAAGAGCCTATTGCTCAAGACACAAAAGACAATGATTCAATTTTAAAGCACCAATTGAAGTGTTTGCTAGTCTATGAAAATAAGGCACATAATAAAGATCAAAAGAAAATTCTTGTCAAGGTCCTACAACAAAGATTTGTTAGTAGTTTGGATTGTTTCAAATGATCACCCCTTCCTGCAAGCACACAAGTTAGGTAAATTTTAGATCCAAAAGACTTTGTGAAATGGGGGCCTTCGACTAAATGATTTTTCTCTTCAAGACAAGCTGCACCAATTTCATTAGCTAGATCTGAAAATGTTAGCTCAAAATAAACCAGATCTAAAAAAAAAATCGAATGACTAAAAACTGAATCAATGAAAACCCCCAAAATGAAATCAGTGCACACAGACGCGGTTACCATAAACACAAACACAACTTCTGGATGTAGACGTGCTTCTGTGAAACACAGACGCAGTTCTAGAATGCAGACGCGACTTCTGGACGCAGATGCGCCTGAAAACCCCATAGATGCGACTAGGGAACACAGATGCGATTTCCGGAATCTGCAAAAAAAAAAATACTGTCGAGGGTCTGGACGCGATCCTAGATGTCGCAGATGTGGCAGAAAACCAAAAACACAATCTGAAAGTATGCAGACGCGAAAATACCAAAATACTGTCGAAAATGTCAGTTCTGCAACTTCAAAACACAAAATCTACAACAAGGATGTTAAATGCAAAAGGGACAAGAGTCCCACCGGGCGTGCCAAAATGTATATAGTGAAAATGGAAACAACAATAAAAATGTTGGAAGACTAAATGAATTCAACCACAAAACCCTAGCCTAACAACAACAAAGATCCACCATAACATATGAAGATTACCTAAGACAATGCAAATCAAATGAAATCACAAAGATTATACCATCACATGTCTAATAGGGTTTGGATCTTCATTCTTCCTATCTCCATTGATCTTGCTTGATATATTTGCTCTCAGATTTTCTATGTGTACAAGAGCTCAACAAAGAACGGAATGTGGTTGCAAGTAGGATCTCATATGAAAAGCGTAGTGTAGTTAAGTGCATAAATTGATTAGCCAGGATGCATAGTCAGGGTTTGATAATGAAGGAAGCATCTCCTTATATAGAAGACACCATAAGAAAGGGAGGGATAAGATTGAGAGGTGTAAAAGAGGTCAGCTATGATTAGAGGGTAGGTAAAGAAAATAATAAAATAATGAAAGGGGTAGGTAGTGTAGGAATTAAGAGATGAATGACATGTGTCATGGGTAGAAAAGGTTAATGAATTAATTAAATAAATAAAGATTTATTTAATTAATAGAAGAAGTGGGATGATTAAATAAATAAGAGTATTTATTTAATTTAGGAAAGGATTATTTAAATAAATAAAAGTATTTATTTAAATGAGAAATAAGGCTAGAAGAGGATAAATGAATTAATTAAATAAATAAATATTTATTTAATTAATAGAAGAATTAGGCTAAAGTAATTAAATAAATAAAATATTTATTTAATTAGACATGACAATTTTAGGTGTCTACAAATATAAATATTGATATAAGACATCTTAAGAATCATAGTTCACCTTATGAGAACTACCTCATTAGAAAAATGTGTAATGGTGAAAATTGGGGTTTCACCAATTGATTAAGGTAACAAAACACTAATTTTACTTGATCAACCTTTACATTGAAAGAGGGATGGACCTAATGGATATAGGCTTAATCCCAATGGGAAAAGTTTTAAATTTTGATTAGGTTCGCCTAGTTAGGGTTTAGTTCCCTCTTTCTAAGTTGAATTGTGAAAATGTTGAGATTAGGGTAAAATAGGTGATTATTGAAGAGATCGGGCATAAAAGTGAGTTATAGTCATCGTACAGAGACACCAACCTAGATCTAGGCAAAAGAAGATGTTTCAAATCTATTCCCACAAGTTTGGCCTAATTTTTCAAGATCAGGGCTCATCAATTCGCCATGGTCCTCCAAATTTCTCGTTGTCAAAAGGTGAAGCTATTCATATCTATGAATCTTGTTGATTCTCTCGAACATAGCTCTGTATTTGTTTCATGCACATAGAGAGAAAGGGGAAAATGTTGGGAATAGGGGTTTTCCTTAGTTTAGGAATTAAAATTGAATGAAATAATACAAATACTAAAATAAATGCTAGATAGACATACCCCAGATCTGTAACTGTTGATGATGATGCTTTTCTCTTTGAATGTAATCCCATATGTTGTATGAAATATATGAACATGACAAAACCCTAACCACACACACATGCTTGCATGAAAATTGGCATGACTTTTCTCCACAATTGTTGAATGATGAATATGCAGCCTTCAAGATCTCTGAAAGTGCTTGATGAATACTTCATGGATGCACAAATACTTTAGGTAGATAATGGATGGAGCCTTAGATTTCTTAGATGAAATTAGGTTGATCAAATGTTTTTATATAGGGGGTTCTATTTAAATTATCAATTAGACCAGCCTCCAACATTCATGTGTAGCCACAAAGATCAAAACTTACCATTGAGATAAATCCCCGACCCAATTTTAAATTGGGGCTTGATTGAGTAGGACCTTTGTGTTTTGGGGTGCCATGGTCCAAACCAGGGCATTCCCACCTTAATTAGGACCAAAACAATGTTAAAATAGAGTGTTCATTCCATGGTAGGACCCATAAAAGGTTGTTCATGGCCTCAAAGCTAGAGAATAGACACAAATAGACCTAGAAACAAACCTAGAAAGGTGATGAGGATAGGACATGCTACTATAGGGTACAAAAATGAGCTGTGAATTGGCCTACGATGTTACAAAATGGTACACCTAAAAAAAATTCTTAGTGTTTAAAACAAAAAAATATGATCAAACTGATATTAAACATTCCTTTGACAAATGACATTTTCATGTATCTTCACCAAGTGGATTTGTGGCACCATGTTTTATAAAATATGGTATATAGGACATCTGTTATGACATTTATAGTACTCCAGAGTTATGTGTCTCCTTTATTTTTAGGGGGACCAATTGCTTGCTAAGATTTTCCATCAAATTTCAGAGTTCATGCGCTTAAATATATGGTTTTATTCATTACATCATGCTTCTATCACTTCCTTTGAGGATTCAACCAGTGTTTTCATGAAATGTGCTTAAATAATAACATTGATCCTAAGATATATATTATATGCCTTGTGAAATGCAATAAAGAAAAGATGATAAAATCCAAAACATATCAATGGATGGTTTTCTTCCAATATTCCAAAGGGGTAGGTCCACAAAGATGGGGGACCACAAGAGGGTCTTAAGTGGCCACTTTTTTAAAAAAATCAAGAAAGGCTAATCTTGGATGAGGAATTGAAGATTGTTATTTGAAGATGCAACAATAATAAGAGTTATAATGCTTTGAATCTACTTTCTAAACTACTCATTTTTTTTAAATGGTGGAGATTGAGGGGTTACAAAAGGGGTCCACACAAATTGGTACTATTTTTATCAAAAAAAATATAACATAGCATTTGGTGTGCCCTCCTAAATTGTTAACTCTTTTTTTTGTATTTCAAAACTTGATTGAATGAAAAATTAGCTAGTGTCATGTATATGCTCAAATTTACTACTAATTTTGTAATGAATATATGATTTTTTTACTAATTTTTTAAAGTGAACACATCCTAAAAATTTGAAAAATTGAGTGTTCTCCCCCTTGAAGTTTTTGGAAACTAATTGAAAATCAAGTTTTTCTAAATATGTTAATCAAGTCTAGATTCTAAAAAATATAATTTATTTCAAATTTCAATAAATGAATACAAAATGAGACCAAAAATACTATACATAGGTTTTTGACAAAACTAAAGACACTAGCAAAATAAATTAAAGATCAAACTTTTAACATATTTGAAATGTAGAAAAAACTATGTGGTTAGAAAGCTAAAGAAAGAGCATTGCAAAACTATGCCATTTTTTTTACTTGACATTGAAAAAGTGCAAACTTGATGGACATGTAATTCCAACCCTTTGGGTTGGATTCCAAACACAAACATAACCCAAAGGGTTGGAAGTTCAATAGTTGAGATTGCATAGGAGAAAGTGGTGGCTAAAAATGGAAGAGGGAGTGAGATGAAGTGAAGTTGTAGAAGAGAAGAATGGGCAAATGGTTGGGTGGTGGAAAAAATTAAATAAATTAAATTATTTGATTTCACATGCAAGAGGTAAACAAATAAAATGAATATTTTATTTATTTGTAAAAGAATAAGAGAGTATGAGTAATTGAATAAATTAAATAATTCATTCAACTATAGGAGAATTTTAGCTAATTAAAAAATTGAAACAATTTTAGATTATAAGAAGAGGAAAAGGATAAATTAATTATAAATAAATAAAATTTAATTAATAGGCAAGGATGACAAATTAATTAAATAAAAAAAAATATTTAACTAATTTTTTTAGAAGGGATGGTTAGTAAAATAGTTAAATAATTGAAAAATATTTAATTAATCACGGAGAAGGGATGATGTGAGATTATGAACTCGAAGAGGTTAATTTTTTATGTCTACAAGTACTATACTATAGGGTTAAAATTTTACTCAACATTAGGCTTCTACTATTGTACGCTACTCTTATCTTAGCACCATTGTACATATCTCTACATATTTACCATAATTACTAGCACATTCCTTCATAAATTTATTCATTGCCTCTAGATCTCTATTCTCTATCCTAGGTCAATTTGTAATGCTTGAATTTGATCTTAAACCACTCAAGATTGACCCTTAAATATCAAATTTTAAAATTTCAAGTTGTTGACTCTTGTCATTTTCTACTAGCCATTGGGAGTTGACTTCATATATGTTTCCATAGATTATTCATATTTATTAAATGACATTTAAAGAAATTCATCTGTATAATTAAACAAAGGAAGGAATAAATGATGGATAAATTATTCAAGAGAAACTTCAATTTTGTGCTTAACATGAACACATCTAGATTAGATCCATAATATACATATAGTCCATGTACGTGCTTATATATTATATTTCTATATTCACCCAAGATTATAAAACTATTGTAATAAGGGGGTTAACCAAGAAGAAATTGACCATTGTAATTTGGGAGCTTAGATATTAGAGATTGTGGGAAGGCTAGCTTCAAAATTCCATAGTCTGTCAAATTGATCTCTCAAGTTACAAGATAATTCCATGTATTATATATTTTTTGTGAAGATTTGTTTTGACTCTAAGGGACTCATATTCAACCTACAAAAGATTAGAGGGCTATGTAGACTGTGAGGTGATGTGCACACAAAGGGTATCAATTTTGAACCATGGGTAAGTGGATTTCGCATGACATCAATAAGTATTCTTCATTGTTGTTCTTGTTGGAATCCAAGAACACTGAGAGGGGGGGCGGGGGGGTGGGTGTGGATTAGTGCTCTACCAGAATGTTCAATTTTAACCTTATTATAACATGCATTCACCAACCGGTAAACTAGTACATATATAATTGAAAGAAGTAAAGCAAGCAATAAGCCAATCACACAAATGAATACCATAAAACAAAGAATTATATGTGGAAAACCTCAAAGATGAAAAACCACGATGGGATTCATGACCCACAATATCAATCCACTAGCCATATGAAAATATATTACATAATATGGGGGCCTACACATGCAGGAAGACTTACAATCTAGAGCACATTGCTCATCACAAAAGAGTCTCACTGACTACAGTCACTTTGAATAAGAAAACATAAAACTAAACTCATATAATGCATCTGCTATGCCTGATTGAGTTACAGTTCAAGATCTGACTGTTCCGGTTCTAAAACCCTAAACCCTTACCAGAATAACCTCTTACATGATTATCCTCATATACATGATCTTTGCATTATAAAACATCAATCTCTTATCTAAAAAGTTATCTAATCAACTGACCTATATACCCTTACAATCCTTCATGCCTCATGTTGGCTTACATAGATAATTACAAAATGAATATACATGTCGACTTATTTACATATATACAAAAATATCAAAATCATTTTTTGATTGCCGGATCTCCCAAATGATGTTGGCCTCCTATATTGGTATCCTGAATGTGAATCATGTCGGCCTCTAATGTCGGTACCCATAGAATCCTTCCTACCAGTGCTGGTGCTGGTGCTGGTGCCATGTTGGTGAAGTGTATGTCGGTAAACAACCAAACCAAGAAATGAAGCCAAAACATGTTGCCATCAATGGAAACATATGAATACAATCAAATGAGTGTCAATTGCCAACAATCTCCCCCTTTGGCATTGATGTCAACACTCATGTGAAAAATGATAATGGTTTCCATCTGTCGGTTTCACTCTGAGATTGCTCCCCCTGAGTTGAATATCCATTTGTGATCATGATCTGTACAAATATTCCATATATACTCCATATCTCCTGATGTCAGGAATATTTTTCAACTATAACTCCTCCTTTGACATCAATGCCAAAAAATACCAAAAACCAGGATGAAGAATGAAAGTTTGTACAAAGAATGTGTCCCAAAACACCTTACCGAAGCTGAATATACTTGAAAATTTATGGATAGGCTTTCTCCAAAAGCTCTAGATAGGTATCCCAACTTGATTTGAATGTGTCAAAAATATATACAAGTCCATTAAGCATGTGAGCATATGACTCTTTATCTTTAATCTCTATTGGTTCCTCCTTATGAACTAGGTCCTCAACCTATACATTCTTATCCGGAGGACTATTGTACTCAACATTTATAACATGTACAGTTTGTGAATCTGCTGGTATCTCTACATTTTCCAGTATCACCTTTGTGTCTTGTACATTAGATTCTACTGGGGGCTCCACATCCAATGCCTTATTTTCTTTCAAAATTGTAGATGAGGTTGTTTGCATTTGCATAAAGATTGCATTAATGATATATTATGTTGTCATTGATGTCAATTGAACCAGTAATGGTATTTATGATATTACTAATATTGTTGTTATTGATATTGTCTTGTAACCAGTAGGAAGGAGCTTTGTGGAAGATGTTGTAAAACTTTATGTAAGTATGTGAGTTGAACCGGTAACTGGTGTATAAGGTTAAACCCTTTCTATGTTATGTAACCGATAAACCCTACCAGTTGTTAAACGCTAACCGATTAAGTTTGTTGAAATGGTTATGTTGGTTTATCATTTGAGCGATAATGATGGTGACACATGTGGTCATTGTATGAAGATAAGTTGAAATTGTTTTGGCATGTTATTTTGATTGTCTAGGGAATGAGTAAATTGGATTGCATCTAATGGAAAGCGCCTGATGAGTTACAAGTCCGATGAAGTGGTGATCATGGAGCGGTTGGAATTTTCTTGAAGAATGTGTACAGATTTCTATGTAAATCAAACGGTCACACTTGAACCGATTTGTTTGTAATCTCTATGAGAGAATTAGGTTTTTGATGTGTTATTGACCTAATTGATTTGTATTTAAGGTCGATGAAGTTGTTTTGTAAATGTTATTGGCAAGAGTTGGCTGAAATCAGTTGAGTGTGTGGTTTCCTAACCAGAGAATGGATCTGCAGTTTGAGTAAAGGTAGATTGAAGCTTAAAAGGATCTGATCAAGCAAATGTAGTGCTATTCAGACAGATCAAGAAAAACCTGTTGTCTTCTAACAATTACAACAGAATTAAAATCCCCTAATAGGGTAAGCTCTAACAAGCTTGGTTACATCTTAAATCCTCTGACAAGGTGGTCCATTAGCTTGAATTTTCAAATCCTCTACTGAGGTTACTCCTAACAGGGTATAAATGCTTTTTATCAAGGCATTTTGTAAATCCCTTAACTGGGTGATTCCTAATAGAATCAGCTCTTAACAGGACTTATTGTAAAAGCTTTAATAGGCTTGGCTCCTAATAGGGAAAACTTCAGAAGAGTTCAGATAGCTATCTTGTGAGTCTCATCTCACTATGGTTTTTACCTATTTGGGTTTTCCACATATAAATGTTTGTGTCATGTGGTGAATGTTTTTGTGGTTATGATCTTATTTGTTGATTTGATTAACTTCTGATAAGACATGATAACTATAAGCATTGAGAGATGAAGTGTGTTGAGATATGATTAAGCATTTGGATGTTTACAAGATTGAAGGTGTTTACTGTTAAGTTGTTATAACAGTTAACCGGTTGATGATGATGTTGAGTATTGATCTTGATAGTGATATTCTAGTGATAAGTTTACTTTGTGAGTTTGAGTTTGAGTTTGGGAAGTTTGTATCAGTTTATTAGTTTACTGCTTCATTACTGATTCACTCCCCCTCTTAGTAATCTACTGGATGCTTATTCTTTCATCATACCATCAATTGGTATCAGAGCATCTCAGGTCCTCTTAATCTAAAAGCCTAACAGCTTGAGGAAAAGATCTTGTAGATCATGATGAAGAAAGACGGTCTGAAGTTCAACAAAGATAACTATAGGATATGGAACGAGATAATGAAGATTTATGTTGAGAGTCTGGGAAGTCAGTATTGGGATCATGTAGAAACTCAGTATGTTACACCTACTTGAACTCTGACTGATGATTAGAAGAAAGAACAACAAGAAAATCATCAAGCATTAGAGGTTATTATCAGTTCCCCGTTTGATGTTGAATATGTAGATGTTCATGGTCTTGAAACTACATATGAAGTATGGAAGAAACTTGAAGAGATTTATAGTGGTGATGAACATGTTAAGGTTGCTAAAGAGGAGAGCCTAAGAGGAAAGTTTGATGACATGAGAATGTCTAAAGGTGAGAATATCTAGCAGTATGGTCAAAGGATAAAAAGAGATAGCTGGTGAAATAAAGAGTGCAGGAGGGAAAGTGGAAGATTCCACAGTTATCAGTAAGGTACTGATAACCCTGCTACCAGTCTACGCTATCCGAGTTGCAGCTATTCAAGAGCTGAAGTCCAATAACAAAACTAAGGTATCTCTTGACTCTATCATTGGCAAACTTACTGCTTTTGAATTAAACGGCTATGATAGTAGTGTACAGAAATCAGAATCTGCATTCAGAGATTCTATCTCTAACCAATCTATGAGAAAAAGTAGAGATACTTGTCATGGTTATGAATCTAGATCCAGCAGAGATGTTGATGATGAAGACAACCTAGTGGAACTTGAAGCATTATTTCTTAAATGATGACTACCTATCAGCACTGGGAAATATAGAGGTAAACTACCTTTAAAATGTTTTGCATGCAATAAGATAGGTCATATAGAAGCTAATTGTCCTAATGGTGAAAATGAACACAAGAGAGACAAATTCAAGAAGTATAAGGGTAAAGGTTGTTGGCATTTCGCATAGAGATGGCATTAATGATATGTTGTCATTGATGTCAATTGAATCAGTAATGGTATTCATGTTATTGTTGTTATTGTTATTTTTGATATTGGCTAGTAATTGGTAAGATGAGCTTTGTGGAAGATGTTGTAAACTGGTATGTAAAGTTTGTGAGTTGAATCGATGAACCGGTATAAAGGGTTAAACCTTTCTATGTAATGTAACTAGTAAACCCTATCAGTTGTTAAACCCTAACCGATCAAGTTTGTTGGTTTATTATCTGATAAGCGATAATGATGGAGACACGTGTGATCATTGTATGAGTATATGTTCAAATTGTTTTGGCACATTTATTTTTGTCTAGGGAAGGAGCAAAGTGGATTGCATCTAATGCACAACGCATGATGAGTTACAAGTCTGATGAAGCGGTGATCATGGAGCGGTTGGAATTTTCTTGAAGAATGTGAAGAGATTGTCATGATTTCTAATGGTCAAGATTGTACCGAATTGTTTGTAATCTCAATGATGAGAATTAGATTTTTGTTGTGTTACCAACCTAATTGATTTGTATTTAAGGTCAATGAAGTTGTTTGTAAATTTTGTTGGCAAGATTGATTGAAATCAATTGAGTGTGTAGTTACCTAACCAGTGAATGGATTTGCACTTTGAGTGAAGGAAGATTAAAGCTTAGAAGAATTTGATCAAGCAAATGTAGTGCTACTCAGACGGATCAAGAAAACCTGTTGTTTTCTAACAATTACAGCAGAAGTGAAATCCCTTAACTAGGTAAGCTCTAACAAGCTTGGTTACTCATTAAATCCTCTAACAAGTTGGTCCATTAGATTGGATCCTTAAATCCTCTAGCGAGGTTACTCCTAACAGGGTATTGTGCTTTTCATTAGGTGTATTTGTAAATCCCTTAACCAGGTGATTCCTAACCAGAATTAGTTGTTAACATGACTTATTGTAAAGCTTTAACAAGCTTGGCTCCTAACATGGCAAACTTTAGAAGAGTTCAGATAGCTATCCTTGTGAGTCTCATCTCACCATGGTTTTTACCTATTTGGGTTTTTTGCGTATAAACATTTGTGTCAAGTGGTGAATGCTTTTGTGGTTGTGATCTTATTTGTTGATTTGGTTAACTTCTGATATGACATGATAAGTAGAAGCATTAAGTGATGAATATGTTGGGTTATGATTAAGCATTTTTGATGTTTACAAGATTGAAGTTTTTTACTGTTAAGTTGTCATAATAGTTAAACCGGCTGATGTCAAGTATTCTTATGAATATTGATCTTGACTGAGATATGTTTACTTTGTTTAACTGAGTTTGAGTTTGGGAACTTTGTATCGATTTTTCAATATACTGACTCACTCCCCCTTCTCAGTATTCTACCATAAACTTATTCTTTTATCATACCATCAATTGGTATCAGAGCATCTCAAGTCCTCTTAATATAAAATCCTAACAGCTTGAGAAAAAGATCTTGTAGATCATGATGAAGAAAGAAGGTTTGAAGTTCAACAAAGATAACTATAGAATATGGAGTGACAGAATGAAGATTTATATTAAGAGCCTTGGTAGTCAGTATTGGGATCATATAGAAAATAAGTATATTACACCTACTGGACCCCTGCCTGATGATCAGAAGAAAGAACAACAAGAAAATCACCAAGCATTAGAGGCTATTATCAATTCTCTGTCTAATGCTGAATATGTAGATGTTCATGGTCTTGAAACTGCATATGAAGTATGGAAGAAATTAGAAGAGATTTATAGCGGTGATGAACATGTTAAGATTTCCAAAGAGGAGAGTTTAAGAGGAAAATTTGATGATTGAGAATGTCTGAAGGTGAGAATATCCAACAGTATGGTCAAAGGATTAAAGAGATAGTTGGTGAGATAAAGAGTGCAGGAGGGAAAGTGGAAGATGCCACAGTAATCAGTAAGGTACCGAGAACCCTTCTACCGATCTATGCTATCAGAGTTGCAGCTATTCAGGAGCTGAAATCCATTGACAAGACAAAGGTAACTCTTGACTCTATTATTGGCAAACTTACTGCTTTTGAACTAAATGGCTATGATGGTAGTGTATAGAAATCAAAATCTGCATTCAAAGCTTCTATCTCTAACCCATCTGTGAGAAGAAGTAGAGATACCGGCCATAGCTATGAATCTAGATCCAATAGAGATGTTGAAGATGAAGACAACTTAGTGGAACTTGAAGCATTGTTGGCAAAATGACTTCCTAGAGGCACTGGTAAATATAGAGGTAAGCTACCTTTAAAATGTTTTGCATGCAACAAGATTGGTCATATAGCAGCAAATTTCCCTAATGGTTAAAATGAATACAAGAGAGACAAATTTAAGAAGTATAAGGGTAAAGGCAAGAGAGATTGTCTTGTAGCTATTGACAGTGGTATTACTAATGAAGAATCTAATGATGATGCTAGTGAAGATATTGTGTTTGTAGCTATTAAGGAAGAAATATCAGATCAGAAGTCACTAGTATCCAAAATGGATAACTCTGATGACTAGATCATTGATAGTGGTTATTCACATTACATGACCGGTGATCAGAACAAATTTCTCTCCCTGAAGGAATTTGATGGCGGTGTTGTCAGATTTGGCAATGAATCACCCTGTATGGTTAAAGGTAGGGGAGTTATTTCTCTTAATGGGAAGAGTAGTGCTGATGATGTTTATTGGGTTGAAGGCCTAAAGCACAATCTTTTAAGTGTGGTACAACTTAATGACAGAGGATACCCACTGGAGTTTAGAAATGGAATGTGCAAAATCTTTGACAACAAAGGTGAATTTATTGCAACCGAGAAATAGACCAGAGGTAATCTATTTCATCTCAATCCTAAAGTTTGCAACTGTTTGATTGCAAAAATAGAGATAGCTGGCTTTGGCATAGGAGATTTTGTCATATAAATTTTGACAATATTGTTAAAGTAAGCAAGTCTAAGATAGTAAGAGGTCTGCCTCAGCTAGACAAACCGATTAATGCTCTTTGTAAAGAATGTCAGCTAGGAAAGATGACTTCTTCAACTTTCAAGAGCAAGTCCTTCTCAATAGAGCACTTGTTAGATTTGGTTCATACAGATATATGTGGACCAATAAGAACAAGAAGCATTCAAGGTGACAGATACTTCATGATCTTCACTCATGATTGTTTCAAGATGATGTGGGTCACATTATTGAAGGATAAGAATGAATCTTTTGGTAAATTCAAGGCATTTAGAACCTTAGCTGAGAAAGAGAGTGGCAAAAAGATAAAATGTCTAAGAACAGATCAAGGTGGTGAATTCAATTTTGTGGAGTTCACTAAGTATTGTGATGATAATGGTATCAAGCGATAACTTTCTGCACCAAGGACACCATAGCAAAATGGTATAACAAAGAGAAACAACCAGTCAGTGGTTGAAACTGCTAGGACTATGTTGATAATAGGAGGTGTAGCAAAAACATTTTGGAAAGAAGCTGTAAGTACAACTTTTTACACAATGAACCGAGTTCTGGTGAAAAGAGGTAAGGATAAGACCCCATATGAGTATTGGTATGGGAGATCACCTGATGTTAGCTATTTTAAGATATTTGGAAGCAAATGTTTAATTAAAAGAGGTGATTACATAAGAAAGTTTGAAGCTAAGAGTGATGAAGGCATATTTCTTGGCTATTCCACCAAGAGTAAGGCCTATAAATGCTTCAACAACTGGACACATAAAATTGTTGAGAGTGTTGATGTTCATGTAGATGAATGTCCTGAAGTTTCAGAAGGAACCAATACTAAGAAGAAGGATGGAGATCCTTGCATTTTTCTTTTAGAACCTGAAACTGTTAAATTAGAAACCAGTAAAGCAAATCCTGATGTACTTGTTCAACCGGAACAAATAAATTCAGAGGAAGATGATAATGAAGAAGTTGAACCTGAAGAGAATGATCATTTTATTCTTAGCTATGTGAGACTGAATCATAGTCTTGAACAAATAATTGGGGATAAGGATGCTAGTGTACTAACTAGAAGGAGAATAAGAGAGAACTCTTGTATGATCTCCACCTTTTAACCTAGAAGTGCTAAGGACGCATTTGGTGATGATCAATGGGTGAAAGCTATGGAGGAGAAGTTGGATCAAATTGAGAAGAATAACACTTGGACCCTGGTACCCCGACCTATAAACAAGAATGTTATAGGTACTAAATGGGTGTTCAGAAACAAGTTAAATGAAGATGGTGTTGTAGTTCGCAATAAGGCAAGATTAGTATTCAAAGGTTATGCACAAGAAGAAGGAGAAGATTATGGAGAAAATTTTGCACCAGTAGCAAGACTGGAAGGTGTAAGAACATTACTTGCATTTGTAGATCATAAGAAGTTCAAGGTATACCAGATGGATGTTAAGTCTACATTCTTGAATGGGATACTAGAAGAAGAGGTTTATATAGAGCATCCTGATGGTTATGCATTGACAAACAAGGAAGACATGGTATGAAAATTGCATAAAGCTTTGTATGGATTAAAGCAAGCACCCAAAGCATGGTATTAATGGCTTCATACTCATCTAATGAATATAGGCTTTGCTAGAACCAGTGATGACAACAACATTTATCTCAAGTCTAAAGAGATGAAATAATGGTCAGTGAAGTATTTGTAGATGACATTATATTTGGAGGTAATGATGACATAAGTAATTGTTTTGTAGATGAAATGAAGAATGAATTTGAGATGTCATTAGTAGGGGAAATAAAAAATTTCATAGGCTTACAGATATAGCAAATGAAGAATGGTATTTTCATTACTCAAGCCAAGTATGTGAAAGAGGTTTTGAAGACTTTCGGTATGAGTGACTGTAAACCAGTTGGAACCCCAATGGTTACAGGTTGTAAATTGCCCAAGGAAGATGCATCTAAGTCTATAGATGAAAAGGAATACAGGTCAATGATTGGCAAATTACACTATTTTGTTCATAGTCGACTAGATATTGCCCATGCAGTTGGTATTGTTGCTAGATTTCAGAAAAATCCAAAGGAGGCACATTTGATGGCAACCAAGAGAATTTTTAGATATCTAAAAGGTATTGTTGACTATGGGTTATGGTATCCATATGGTAGAAATTTTGATTTGAGAGCATACACATATGCTGATTGGGTGGGAAATATTGATGACCGGAAGAGTACTACCAGTGGAGCATTCTTTCTGTTGAAATGTGGCGACTGATCAGCAAATTTTATTTTTTTTGGTATTTTCTTGATGAAAACCGACATTGTAATAAAACCCTAAAAAGGTCGACTTTGTTTTTGCCCTAAAAATGCATGTTATAAGTGGTTGGGATGCTTAAGGCATTGTAATGTTGATGTACTATTTTTGCTGGATAATAAGAAAGATTGGATGACTGTGTATGGTGGACGTAACCCATTTTGGGTGAACCACATTAAATCTCTGTGCTATTTGTGTCCTATTTTATTTCTTTATCTTTTGTATTTAAATCTGCATATAATTGTTAGTTCATATTTGCTTCGGATCTGATTGAAACCCTAACAATTGGTATTAGAGCGAGGTTTTCAGTAAATTGGCAGGACTTTCAGATTTGAGTGGGAGAAATGGAGGATTCCAAATTCAAGGTCGAAAAGTTTAATGACCAAAATTATCAATTATGGAAAATACAGATGGAGGATTACCTGTATCAAAAGGATTTGTGGCGACCATTGGAAGGAAAGGCAAAGACACCGACCACAATGTCAGATGAAGAGTGGGACATTTTAGATAGAAAGGCACTGGGATCCATTCGATTGTGCCTTGCACCATCTGTAGCATTCAATATAACAGAAGCAAAAATGACTGTAGATTTGATGGCGACATTCGCTAAGTTGTATGAGAAACCCTCGGCTTCGAATAAGGTATTTCTTATGAAGCATCTATTTAATTTGAAAATGAGTGAGGGAGGATCTGTAGCGGGGCACTTAAATGAATTTAACACAATTACTAGTCAATTGTCTTCGGTAAAAATTACTTTTGCAGAAGAGGTTAAGGCTCTCTTGATTTTATGTTCTTTGCCAGAAAGCTAGAATAGCTTGGTTATGGCTGTAAGTAACTCTATCTCTGGTAAAAATACTTTGGTATTTGATGATATTGTTGGTGTTATCCTAAGAGAGGAAATGCGAAGGAAAAGCACAGGTGAGACTCCAACATCATCGGGTAGTGTTTTGAATGTGGAGAATAGAGGAAGATCAAAGGAAAGAGGAAAAGGCCCTAGGAATGAGAAGCCATGAGGGAAGTCAAAGAAAGAACGCTCTCAATCTAGAGGAAAGAAAGATTGCTGGTACTGCGGAAAACCTGGTCATCTAAAGAAAGACTGTTGATCTCAGAAAAACAAAGAAGGAGACAAAAATGAAAATGACAGTAAGGAAGCTAATATTGAAAGTAATACTTTACAAGATGCTTTAATCCTATGTTTGGATAATGTTAATGATTCCTGGATAATAGACTATGGGGCTTCATTTCATGCTACACCCCATAGAAAATATTTTCTAGATTATGTTCAAGGTGATTTTGGACAGGTATATTTGGGTGATGATGAGCCCTATCAAATTGTTGGAAAAGGAAAGATAAAGATCAAGTTGCAGAATGGAAATGACTAGTTTCTACAGGAGGTAAGACATGTTCCTAATTTAAGAAGAAATTTAATTTCTGTAGGGCAACTAGGTAGTGAAGGTTGCATAGTTACCCTCTCAGACAGTATGTGGAAGGTCGCTAAAGGATCATTAGTAATAGCTAAAGGTGCGAAGGTAGGCACATTAGATCTATGTACAGGTAACACTTACTCTACCCTAGCTGCTACAGATAAAGTTACTACAGGAACAACAACAATAAATGTTGCAAGAACAGATTCGATAATGTGGCACCATAGGCTTGGGCACATGAGTGAGAAAGGGATGAAAACCCTTCACTCCAAAAATCTATTGCCAGGACTAAAGAAGATTGATTTAGAGTTCTATGAAAATTGTGTTTATGGTAAATAGAAAAGAGTCAGATTTCTCAAGGTTGGGAAAGAGAAGAAGAGTGAGAAGTTAGAGCTTGTACATTCAGATGTATGGGGACCGACTTAGGTATCATCTCTTGGCGACTCTTGTTATTATGTTATTTTTATTGATGACTCAACCAGAAAAACATGGGTATATTTCCTAAAACAAAAATCAGATGTTTTTGAAACTTTAAAGAAATGGAAAGTTTTGGTTGAGAATGAGACAGGAAAAAAGTTGAAGTGTCTCAGATCGGATAATGGAGGTGAGTATTGCAGTAAAGCATTTGAAGATTGTTGCTCCTTAAATGGGATTCGAAAGCAGAAGACAGTTCCAGGAACTCCACAGGAAAATGGTGTGTCAGAGAGAATGAATAGGACTATCATGGAACGTGCAAGGAGCATGAGATTGCATGCTGGATTGCCCTTACATTTTTGGGCAGATGCTGTACATACTGTTGTATATTTGATAAATAGAGAACCTTCAACCCCTTTGGATGGTTGTATTCCAGAGGAGGCATGGACTGGTAAAAAGGTAAATTATTCTTTTCTAAAAACTTTTGGTTGCGAAGCTTTTGTCCATGTTGATAACGAAAATAGAACCAAGCTTGATGCTAAATCTCAGAAATGTACCTTCATTGGATATGGGATAGATGAATATGGCTATCGGTTATGGGATTTTGAAAATAAGAAAATAATTAGAAGTAGAGATGTTATATTCAATGAGAAGGTCATGTATAAAGAATAGATGCAGGAAAAGAAGCATGAACAAGACAAACAAGAATATGTGGTGTTGGATGAGATTCCTGAAAATGAAATGCCATAGGTACTTGATGCTCAGCAATAACAGATTGTCCCACAAACTCCTGCAAGTGTTAGATGTTCTACAAGGACAAGTAGACCCCCTGAAAGATTTTCTCCTTCTTTGTATTCTATTTTATTAACAGATTCTGGTGAACTAAAAGAATATGAAAAAGCAATGCAGATAGATGCCAAACAATAGTGGGAGCTAGGAATGAAAGAGGAGATGGACTCCTTGATGAAAAATAAGACTTGGGACTTAGTCCCTTTACCTGCAGAAAAAAGAGCCTTGCCTAACAAATGGGTTTATCGGCTAAAGGAGGAGGAAGGAGGTCAGAAAAGATATAAGGCCAGACTTGTGGTAAAAGGTTTTGCATAGAAAAAGGGTATAGATTATGATGAAATATTTTCTCCAGTTGTAAAAATGACTTCAATTAGGATTGTACTTAGTCTTGTGGCTGCAGATGATTTACATCTTGAACAATTAGATGTCAAAACAACTTTTGTCCATGGAGATTTGGAGGAGGAAATTTACATGTTGCAACCACAGGGATATGAGGTCAAAGGTAAGGAGAACTTGGTGTGCAGGTTGAAGAAAAGTCTGTATGGCCTAAAGCAAGCACCCCGACAATGGTATTTAAAATTTGATAGTTTCATGGCTGAACACGGTTATCATAGATGTCATTCTGATCATTGTGTATATTTTAAGAGATTTGATAATGGCAGTTATATTATCTTGTTGCTGGGTCTAACATGCAACATATAAATGATCTTAAACAAAAATTAGCCAGGTCATTTGCTATGAAGGATTTGGGTGCAGCTAAGCAAATTCTCGGTATGAGGATTACATGGGACAGGAAAAATAGAACCTTGAATTTGTCCCAAAGTGAGTATATAAAGAAGGTGTTGAAAATATTTACATGCAGGATGCAAAAGCAGTTAGTACACCTTTGGCTAGTAATTTCAAATTGATTAAGGAGATGTACCCAAAGGCACAGGAAGAGGTTAATAAAATGTCTAACATCTTGTATTCATCAGCTGTTTGCAGTCTAATGTATGCAATGGTATGCACAAGGCCAGATATTGCACATGCAGTGGGAGTTGTGAGCAATTTTATGAGTAATCCGAGTATGGAACATTGGAATGTTGTGAAATAGATTCTTTGGTATTTGAAAGGAACTACTATGAAGGCATTATGTTTCAAAGGATCTAATGCTGCTCTGAGTGGATTTGTTGACTCTGATCTGGCGGGTGATATTGATTCATAGAGGAGTACTACTGGGTATGTTTTTACTATAGGGGGAACTGCAGTTAGTTGGATTTCTAGGCTACAAAAGGTTGTTGCACTTTCAACCACTGAAGCTGAGTATGTTGCTGCTACAGAAGCCAACAAGGAGATGATTTGGTTGCAATGTTTTCTGGAGGAATTGGGTTAGACACAAGAGGATAGCCCATTGTATACTGATAGCCAGAGTGCCATTCATCTTGCGAAGAACTCTACTTTTCATTCAAGGACAAAGCACATTCAGCTCAGGTACCACTTCATCCAGACTGTTTTGGAGGAGGGTCAGTTACGGCTTGAGAAGATTCACACAAGTGAGAATCTTGTCGATATGTTCACGAAGGCAGTTCCATAGGAGAAGCTGATTTCTTCATCAGTTTCTATTGGTCTTCTTGATTGATAATTGTGGAATTTATACCAGTCAAGTCCTAGTGTTTTATCCAGCGGATGTTGCATGTACAATGGTGTCATGTAGTATCAGTCTCCAAGTGGGAGATTGTTCGGTGTGGAGCCTGATCAGTCTCCAAGTGGGAGATTGTTGAAATGTGGTGACTGATTAGCAAATTATTGTACATTTAGCATGTATCCTCATCAGGGTTCGGGGCCAGACCGGGCCCCGGGCAGGGGTTCGAGGGCGGGAGCACCCGAGAATTTTTTTTTTGGGTATTTTTTTGATGAAAACCGACAATGTAATAAAACCCTAAAAAGGCCGACTTTGTTTTTTCCCTAAAAATGGATGTTATAAGCAATTGGGATGCTTAAGGCATTGTAATGTTGATGTACTATTTTTGTTGGATAATAAGAAAGATTGGACGACTGTGTATGGTGGATGTAACCCATTCTGGGTGAACCATGTTAAATCTCTGTGTTATCTGTGTCCTGTTTTATTTCTTTATCTTTTGTATTTAAATTTTCATATAATTGTTAGTTCATACTTGCTTCGGATCTGCTTGAAACCCTAACACTTTCTAGGAGGAAGGCTAGTTTCATGGAGTATTAAAAAGAAGAGTTGCGCTTCACAATCTACTGTTGAAGCTGAGTATGTAGCAACTTATATGAATTGTACACAAGCTATGTGGATGAGGCACATTTTGAAAGGTTTGAAGATGGAAATCTTAGAACCAATAAAGATTTAGTGTGATAATAAAAGTGCAATAAACATTTCTAGAAATCCCGTTTTGCATGCAAGGACTAAGCACATTGAATTGAAATATCACTTCTTGAGGGAAAAAGTTCAAAGTAAAGATGTTATCTTGGAGCATGTTTCTACCAAGGAGCGGCTTGCATATATCTTTACCAAAGCTCTGCCTAAGACCACTTTTGAGTATCTTAGAATTCAATTGGGGGTTGTCCCTCTTCATGAAGTTAGTTGAGCATGATGATGATTGCATCACTCCCTAAATCACTTGCAGGATTTTACATGGATTGATGAAGTGGATGTATTCCACAGGGGGAGCATCATGTTGCAGAATGATGTTGATGCACAGTGAGACAAGAATTGCATGTTTTACTTTCACTTTGGCATTGCTTTCAAAGGGGGAGAAGAATTATGTGTCTAATTAGGTGAACCAGTGGCAAGCTGAAGACAGACAGAGCAAGGTGAATACTTGGTAATGTAAACCAAGATTCCTATTCATGTAAACCAGGATTCCTATTCACCAATCTCAGTAGCAATCAGAGGCGTTGATATTTGTATTACCATCAATGCCAAAGGGGGAGATTGTTGGCATTTTGCATAGAGATTGCATTAATGATATGTTGTCATTGATGACAATTGAACCGGTAATGGTATTCATGTTATTGTTGATATTGTTATTTTTGATATTGGCTAGTAACTAGTAAGATGAGCTTTGTGGAAGACGTTGTAAACCAGTATGTAAAGTTTGTGAGTTGAATCGGTGAACCGGTGTAAAGGGTTAAACCTTTCTATGTAATGTAACTGATAAACCCTATCAGCTGTCAAACCCTAACCGATCAAGTTTGTTGGTTTATTATCTGATAAGCGGTAATGATGGAGATATGTGTGATCATTGTATGAGGATATGCTCAAATTGTTTTGGCGCATTTGTTTTTGTCTAGGGAAGGAGGAAAGTGGATTGCATCTAATGCACAACGTGTGATGAGTTACAAGTCTGATGAAGCGGTGATCATGGAGTGGTTGGAATTTTCTTGAAGAATGTGAAGAGATTGTCATGATTTCCAATGGTCAAGATTGTACTGACTTGTTTGTAATCTTGATGATGAGAATTAGGTTTTTGTTGTGTTACTGACTAATTGATTTGTATTTAAGGTCAATGAAATTGTTTGTAAAGGTTGTTGGCAAGATTGATTGAAATCAGTTGAGTGTGTAGTTGCCTAACTGGTGAATTGATCTACACTTTGAGTGAAGGCGGATTGAAGCTTAGAAGGATCTGATCAAGAAAATGTAGTGCTACTCAGACAGATCAAGAAAACCTGTTGTTTTCTAACAATTGCAGCAGAAGTGAAATCCCTTAACCGGGTGAGCTCTAACAAGCTTGGTTACTCATTAAATCCTCTAACAAGGTGGTCCATTAGCTTGGATTCTTAAATCCTCTAGTGAGGTTACTCCTAACAGGGTATTGTGCTTTTCATTAGGCATATTTGTAAATCCCTTAACCGGGTGATTCCTAACCAGAATTAGTTCTTAATAGGACTTATTGTAAAGCTTTAACAGGATTGGCTCCTAATAGGGCTAACTTCAGAAGAGTTCAGATAGCTATCCTTGTGAGTCTCATCTCACCGTGGTTTTTACCTATTTGGGTTTTCCACGTATAAATATTTATGTCAAGTGGTGAATGCTTTTGTGGTTGTGATCTTATTTGTTGTTTTGGTTAACTTCTGATATGGCATGATAAGTAGAAGCATTGAGAGATGAATATGTTGGGTTATGATTAAGCATTGTTGATGTTTACAAGATTGAAGTTGTTTACTATTAAGTTGTCATAACAGTTAAACTGGTTGATGTCAATTATTCTTATGAATATTGATCTTGACTAAGATATGTTTACTTTGTTTAACTAAGTTTGAGTTTGGGAACTTTGTATTAGTTTTTTAATATACCGATTCACCCCCCCTGTTAGTATTCTACTAGATACTTATTCTTTCATCATGCCATCAAAGGCAAGAGAGATTGTCTTATAGCGGTTGACAGTGGTATCACTGATGAAGAATCTGATGATGATGCTAGTGAAGATATTGTGTTTGTAGCAATTAAGGAAGAGATATCAGATCAGAAGGCACTAGTGTCCAGAATGGATAACTCTGATGATTGTATCATTGAGAGTGGTTGCTCACATCATATGACTGGTGATCGAAGCAAATTTCTTTCCTTGAAGGAATTTGATGGCGATGTTGTTAGATTTGGCAATGACTCACCCTGTATGGTGAAAGGCAAGGGAGTTATTTGTCTTAATGGGAAGAGTAGTGCTGACGATGTTTATTGGGTTGAAGGTTTAAAGCACAATCTTCTAAGTGTGGCACAACTTAATGAAAAAGGATACCCATTGGAGTTTAAGAATGGTATATGCAAAATCTTTGATAACAAAGGTGAATTGATTGCAACCAAGAAACAAACCAGAGGTAATCTGTTTCATCTTAATCCTAAAGTTAGCAACTATTTGATTGTAAAGATAGATGATAGATGGCTTTGGCATAGGAGATTTTTTCATATAAAATTTGATAACATTGTTAAAGTAAGCAAGTCCAAGATAGTAAGAGGTCTGCCTCAGCTAGAGAAACCAATTAATGCTCTTTTTAAAGAATATCAATTAGGAAAGATGAATTCTTCAACTTTCAAGAGCAATTCGTTCTCAGCAGAGCACTTGTTAGATTTGGTTCATAGAGATCTATGTGGACCAATAAGAACAAGAAGAATTCAAGGTGATAGATATTTCATGATCTTCACTAATGATTGTTCAAGGATGATGTGGGTCACATTCTTGAAGGATAAGAATGAAACTTTTGGTAAGTTCAAGGCATTCAGAGCCTTAGCTGAGAAAGAGAGTGGCAAAAAGATAAAATGTTTGAGAACAGATCAAGGTGGTGAATTTACTTCTGAGGATTTCACTAATTACTGTGATGAGAATGGTATCAAACTACAGCCTTCTGCACCAAGGACACCATAGAAGAATGGTATCGCAGAGAGGAACAATCGGTCAGTGGTTGAAGCTACTAGGACAATGTTGATACAAGGAGGTGTGGCGAAAACTTTTTGTAAAGAAGCTATAGGTACAACTGTCTACACAATAAACTGAGTTCTGATGAAAAGAGGTAAGGACAACACCCCTTATGAATATTGGTATGGAAGATCACCTGATGTTATCTATTTTAAGATATTTGGTAGCAAATGTTTTATTAAAAGAGGTGATTACATAAGCAAGTTTGAAGCTAAGAGTGATGAAGGCATATTTATTGGCTATTCCACCAAGAGTAAGGCCTATAAATGCTTCAACAATTGGACACAAAGAATTATTGAGAGTGTTGATGTTCAAGTAGATGAATGTCCTGAAGTCACAAAAGGAACTAGTTGAGAGAAGAAGGATGAAGATCCTTGCATTTTTTTTTGGAACCTGAAATCGTTAAATCAAAAACTGGTAAAGCAAATTCTAATGCACTTGTTCAACCAGAACAAATAAATTCAGAAGAAGATGATAATGAAGAAGCTGAACCTGAGGAGAATGATCATATAAGACTAAATCACAATCTTGAGCAGGTTATTAGGGATAAGGATGCTAGAGTACTAACTAGAAGGAGAATAAGAGAGAACTCTTGCATGATTTCCACCATTGAACCTAGAAGTGCTAAGGAGGCATTTGGTGATGATCATTGGGTTAAATCTATGGAGGAAGAATTAGATCGAATTGAGAAGAATTGCACTTGGACCCTAGTACCCTGATCGGTAAACAAGAATGTTATAGGTACTAAATGGGTATTCAGAAACAAGTTGAATGAAGGTGGTGTTGTAGTTCACAACAAGGAAAGAATAGTCTGTAAGGGTTATGCACAAGAAGGAGGAGAAGATTATGGAGAAACTTTTGCACCAGTAGCAAGACTGAAAGGTGTCAGAAATTTACTTGCATTTGCAGCCCATAAGAAGTTCAAGATATACCAAATGGATGTTAGGTCTGCATTTTTGAATGGGATATTGGAAGAAGAGGTATACATAGAGCAACTAGATGGTTATGCTTTAACAGATGAGAAAGACATGGTACACAGATTGCATTAATCTAATAGTTCTGATACTAAATGTAAGTACAGATCCAATAGCCAACAAGATGAGAGGGGGGGGGGTGAATCATACAAACTTAATCTTCCATAAAAACATCAGATTCAACCTTGGTCACATATACTTTAGTAATATAACCAAAACTATTAAACATGCAAACTCAAAAGCATATAAACATGATAAACGTCATAACACCAGATTTAACGTGGAAACCCAAATAGGCAAAAACCACTATGGGATTTCGGACCCACTAAGAAATATACTTTTCTAGAGTATGCTCAGTTAAAAGCAAATCATGTTAAAGATTACAAACACATTGCTAGATGTGACCCGATTAAGGGATTTCCCTCAGATCTGTTAGGATCTTCACCTTGTTAGAAGTGACCTTGTTAAAGGATTTCAAACACTCAATCAGAATGTCACCTTGCTAGAGGGTTTTACAAATAAGACTATTAAGTCCACTCGGTTAAGAGATTTTCTGCCACTTTCACAAAATAACAGTAATAAAAATCTATCTGCAACTTCACATCTAAAATGCTAAAGCAAATTCTTATTTGTTCAATACAATCTAGACATAGAACTAATCTTGTCCATCTGTTGGGCTTCTATACTCTATTATTCAAACAGGTCTTCAAGCTTCTATGCTCGGTAATCACTATGTAGCATCCTTGTACATACACTTGCCTGCATACATTGTTTATCAACAGTTCCCTATTTATAAACAATTAGCTAACCACTTAATCTCCTTGATCACATTTCCCATGATCAATCATAGCCATCAGATCTTCAATCTTGTCCAGGTTCAATGCATCTTTCAATCTGAAAATGTTTTACCCTACCTTGGAACTTGCATACATTTCTTGGAACTTGTGCTAGGGTATTGCAGTTCAATTTGAGCTGTAGATCTTCCTGCCAATCATCCATTGCCATAGATTCTTAACAAACTATATTTACGACATAACAATCATTTAATCAATTCCAGCTCATCAGCTTCCTTCATTAAATAACGCATGTAAACATTTAATGCATTCTGTTACAGCTCACTTACAACTTGGTTACAACTCGGTAAATACTAAACTTCACTCGGTAGACATTCCGTCTTCATTAACTGATAGCGATAACCTTAGGGTTTACTGACTAGGTTCCTTAGGGTTTACCAACTAGGTTCTTTGCTTGATAACATAGTATAGTATTAACCTTACAATTTACAACATATGTATGATGTCAAAACAATCTAAACATCACGATCTCATCATTGTTTGACTCGGTAATAGTTGCCAATTGAATATCTTATTCATCCCCTTATTCATCATATTCTTTCCTGTGTCTTTTACCGACATCTTTATACTCTTCAAATCATATTTCTCAAGATATGGCAACATCATACTGAATTAGAAAATCAATTTCTTGACATCAATGACAAAATAATAATATCAAGATAGTAAACATCCTTAATCAGTTATATCCATAATCATCAACAACCTTCTCAATATCCTTATTGAAATGCCAACAATCTTTCATTGTCTGTTATAATGCTATATTGCCAACAATCTCCCCCTTTGGCATTGATGGAAAAACCAATTGATTTGACCTTAAAAGATTCAGATTGCTGTGATTCTAAAATGCTGAAATGCTCTCTTGCTATCATCATACTTCTCCCCCATACATTAGACTTCTCCTCTTTTTTCAGTCTTCTTTCCAATCTTCAGTCTTCTCCCCTTTCTTAGTTTTCTCCCCCTTTGACAAGAATGCCAAAAAGTAAAGAACTAAAACATAAATTTTTTGTATGAAGTGAATTCCTACTATAGTGTGTCAATTCAGTCTCGGTTAGAGCATTTTGTCTTCAATTCTTGTTCCTTGTATGGTATCCTGTACACCTTTAGAAAACCTCCTAAAGTGTGTAAATCAGCATCAACTCCTAAAAGATATTCGATAGAGTCATCAGATTGATGCTTTCACCGAACTCGGTCAGTGAGTAGAAGATAGGGGTAGGACCCCTAACTTACTTCTGAGATATTCAAAATTGTCCCTTGGTAGTGGTTTGGTGAAGATATCTGCTATTTGTTCCTTTATGCTAACATACTCCAACACCACTTTCTTCTCTTGAGCTTCTTCTCTAAGATAATGATATTTGATAGAGATGTGTTTTGTCTTAGAGTGCATAACAGGATTTTTTGAAATGTTAATGGCACTAGTATTGTCACAGAATATAGTTATTGGCTCGGTAACTTTCTCATTTATACCTTCCAACAGTTGTTTGATCCATGCAATGTTGGTACAATTCAATGTTGCAGCAATGTATTTAGCTTCTGTTGTTGACTATGAAACACATCCTTGTTTCTTGCTAAGCCAACTCACTAGTCTTTCTCCTAAAAAGAAAGCTCCTCCACTTGTGCTTTTTCTGTCATCGATGTTGCCTACCCAATTAGCATCAGTATAAACTTTTAAATCAAAATCATTTCCTTTCTGATATACTAAGCCATAATCCTCAGTGCCTTTCAAGTATCTAAAAATTCTTTTGATTGTTGTCATGTGTGTTTCCTTAGGATCTGCAGAGAATCTTGCAACTATACCTACTGCATGTGCTATATCTGGTCTGCTATGAACAACATATTGTAGCTTTCCAATTATGGATTGGGTAAAGTGTCTCATCAACAGACGCAGATTCATCATTCTTTGATAATTTACAATTGGTAGTCATAGGAGTAATTACTGGTTTTGAATCCTCCATTCCAAATTTCTTCAAGATTTCCTTTATGTACTTGGATTGAGTAATGAAAATCTCATTTTTCATTTGCAGTATTTGTAAACCTATAAAATACTTTATCTCACCGATTAATGACATCTCAAATTCTTTGCTCATTTCATTTCCAAAGTTCTTGCATAAAGAGTCATTTCCACAAAATATAATATCATCAACAAATATGGCTGAGATCAGTATTCCTTTTTCTTCATTCTTCATGTACATATTGCTATTCTCACTTGTCCTTATAAAACCAATCTTAATCAAATAAGAGTGCAATCTTTCATACCATGCTCTAGGTGCTTGTTTCAAACCATATAAAGCTTTGTTCAATTTACATACCTGATCTTTATTATTGTCTTCAACAAATCCTTCAAGTTGTTCAATAAAAACTTCTTCTTCTAATATTCCATTCAGAAATGTAGATTTGACATCCATTTGATATACCTTGAAGTTTTTGAAAGTAGCATATGCCAACAATGTTCCTACTCCTTCAAGGCTAGCAACAGGTGCAAAAGTTTCACCATAATCAATTCCTTCTTCTTGAGCATAACCTTTGCAAATTAGTCTTGCTTTGTTTTGAATGACTTCTCCTTTTTCATTTAGCTTGTTTCTGAAAATCCACTTTGTACTGATTACATTTTTATCCTCTAGTCTTGGGATTAGTGTCCATGTGTCATTCTTCTTGATTTGATCAATCTCTTCTGTCATAGCATCTATCCAATCTTCATTGTTAAATGCCTCTTTCACTATTCTCGGTTCAAATTCAGATATTAGACATGTGTTCTATCTTAGTTTGTTCCTTGTCATCACTAGATCATCCTTATCTCCTATAATTTGACTTGGTGCATGATGTCTTCTGACATACTTGGCTAATACAGGCTTGGTAGGCTCTGTATGATCTTCTTCATCACTCGGTAACTGGATATTCTCTTCATTTTCTTCAACAGTTTTCTTGGTAAGACGTGTTGGTTGAACATAGACAAATTCATCATAGTCTTCTAGTTCCTTGGAATTTCCTTCATCATTTCTTTCTGCAAATTCATCAATTTTCATATTTTCACCTTCTACTATTTTGTTAGATGATTTGATCAGACATTTAAATGCTTTGCTTCTAGAAGAATAACCTAGAAATGTTCCTTCTTCACTTTTCTGATCAAACTTGCCATTTCTATCATCTTTGTGAGCATAACATCTACTTCCAAAGATTTTAAAATAACTTACATTAGGTTTCTTATCATACCAGATTTCATGTGGTGTCTTCAAAGTACCTTTCCTCAATTGTACTCGGTTCAAGGTGTAAACTATTGTGCTTATTGCTTCTCTCCAAAATGTTTGTGGCACCTTCTTTTCAATCATCAATGTTCTAGCACAATCCACAATAGATCTGTTTCTTCTCTTAGCTATTTCATTCTGCTGTGGAGTTCTCGATGCAGAGACTTGTCTTTTAATACCATGATCATTGCAGAATAAGTTGAATTCTCCAGATGTGAACTCTCCTCCTCTATCCGATCTAAGACATTTCAGTTGTCTTCCTGTTTCATTTTCAACTCTTTCCTTGTACCATTTAAACAATTGAAAAGCTTCTAATTTTTCTTTTAAAAACATTACTGACATCATCCTTGAATAGTCATCCACAAATAATATGAAATATTTATCACCATAATAACTTTGAACTTTCATAAGACCATAAAGATCAGTGTGCACAAGATCTAAAATTCCCTTAGAAGTGTAAGACTTACTTGTAAAGCTTGATCTTGTCATCTTACCCATCTAGCATCCTTAGCACATAGCATTCTCAGGTTTTTCAAGACTCGATAGACCTCTTACTCAGTGCTTCTTACTTATCTTGATCAAATTATCAAAATTTACATGACAAAACCTTTTATGCCATAACCAGGTATAATCTATCTTTGCATACAAACACTTGTTATGAGTTGAGTCAAGGTGAAATGTGTTACCTTTTGTTTGTGTCTCGGTAGCAGCTAACTTTGCATTCTTGTCATGAACTTTGACAATTCCTTTTTGAAATTCTATTTGGTAACCTATGTTGTTTAGCTGTGCTACACTCAACAAATTGTATTTCAAACCTTCAACCCAATAAACATCATTACATTTAGCATTGTCAAGAAGTGTTATAGATCCTTTACCTTTCACCGGACATGGTGCATCATTACCAAATCTAACATAGCCTCCATCATAATCTTCTAACATAACAAACTTGTGTTTATCTCTTGTCATATGATGTGAGCATCCACTATCTATGATCCAAGAATCATTAGTGTTTATGTGAGATATTAGGGCTTTTTCTTCATACCTTTCTTTATCTGATCCATATTTGATAGCCACATAAACTACTTCCTCTGTATCAGTTTCATCTAATTTATCATCATTGGATTCCTCATCGGCTATTAAGCACGTCTTTCTATCTCTTCTTCTGAAGTCTCGGTGTCCTTTGTAATGATTATCTTTCTATCTGTCATCTTGGTAATCTCTCTTTTCAGTAGAATCTTTGTTAGGACAGTTAGAATCCATATGTCCTATTTTATCACAATTGAAACATTTCAAAGGTAGTTTTCCTTTATACCTACCTTTTCCTCTCGGTAACCTCTTGGCTAATAGTGCTTCAAACTCTTCTTGCTTTCTGATTTCCTCATACAGTTTGTGTACTTCTTCCATGTTCTTACAAAATCTTTCACTTGCTCCACTATGATCTCCTTTAGAGTACTTATACTTTCTTTCATTGTAATCATTAGATTCATCAAGATGAAAAGAACTAAATGTAGATTCAACTTTATTTACCGAAGATCCACTGTTATCAAAGTTACTTAACTCAAATGCATGTAGCTTACCAATAGTAGCATCTAAAGAAACTGGCATATTAGGTACAGACCTCAATTCATTAATTGCAGAGATTCGGATTGCATAAGCTAGTAGAAGGGTTCTTAACAACTTACTTGTTATATCCTTTTCTTCAATAGTTCCACCTGCTCCTTTGATTTGATTGACAATCTCCTTTAGTCTTGTACTGTACTGAGTTATGTTCTCACCTTCATTCATCCTCATGGATTCAAGTTGTCCTCTTAGACTATCTACTTTTGCAATTTGAACATGTTCATCTCCTCCATACACAGATATGAGCTTATCCCACATTGTCTTTTCATCATTGCAACCTTCTAGGTCATTAAACTCTGAGTCGGTCAATGCAGATGTTATTTCAATCATATATGTTCTTGCTTTGCCTTTATCTCTTCCATTGTCAATGGATAGGTGCTCGGTGTAACAAAATAATTCTCTAGATAGTATACATCATATTCTCCAACTCCTGATATATGCAGCTTCATCCTTTTCTGCCATGTAGAGAAACTTGACTTGTTTAGCTTCGGTGCATCCCTCTTATACATCTTTGGATCTTTAACTCAAGTGCCTTTAAACTTTTCTTCTAGATTCCAAAGCTCTGATACCAATTGATAGTTCTGATACTAAATGTAAGTATAGATCCAATAGCCAACAAGATGAGGGTGGGGGGGGTGAATCATACAAACTTAATCTTCCATAAAAACATCAGATTCAACCTCAGTAACATATACTTTAGTAATATAACCAAAACTGTTAAACATGCAAACTCAAAAGCATATAAACATCATAAACCTCATAACACCAGATTTAATGTGGAAACCCAAATAGGGAAAAATCACTGTGGGATTTCGGACCCACTAAGAAATATACTCTTCTAGAGTATGCTCGGTTAAAAGCAAATCCTGTTAAAGATTACAAACACATTGCTAGATGTGACCCGGTTAAGGGATTTCCCTCAGATCTGTTAGGATCTTCACCTTGTTAGAAGTGACCTTGTTAAAGGATTTCAAACACTCAATTAGAATGTCACCTTGCTAGAGGGTTTTACAAATAAGACTGTTAAGTCCACTCAGTTAAGAGATTTTCTGTCACTTTCACAAAATAAGAATAATTAAAATCTATCTGCAACTTCACATCTAAAATGCTAAAGCAGATTCTTATTTGTTCAATACAATCTAGACATAGAACTAATCTTGTCCATTTGTTGGACTTCTATACTCTGTTATTCAAACAGGTCTTCAAGCTTTTATGCTTGGTAATCACTATGTAGCATCCCTGTGCATACACTTGCCCGCATACATTGTTTATCAACAGTTCCCTATTTATAAACAATTAGCTAACCACTTAATCTCCTTGATCACATTTCCCATGATCAATCATAGCCATCAGATCTTCAATCCTGTCCAAGTTCAATGCATCTTTCGATCTAAAAGCGTTTTACCTTGCCTTGGAACTTGCATACATTTCTTGGAACTTGTGCTAGGGTATTGCGGTTCAATCTGAACTGGAGATCTTCCTGCCGATCTTCCATTGCCATAGATTCTTAACAAACTATATTTATGGCATACCAATCATTTAATCAGTTCCAGCTCATCAACTTCTTTCATTAAATAATGCATGTAAACATTTAATGCATTCTGTTACAGCTCGGTTACAACTCGGTTACAACTCGGTAAATACTAAACTTCACTCGGTAGAAATTTTGTCTTCATTAACCGATAGTGATAACCTTAGGGTTTACCGACTAGGTTCTTTGCTTGATAACATAGTATAGTATTAACCTTACAATTTACAACATATGTATGATGTCACAACAATCTAAACATCATGATCTCATCATTGTCTGACTCGGTAATAGTTGCCCATTGAATACCTTATTCATCCCCTTATTCATCATATTCTTTCCTATGTCTTTTACCGACATCTTTATACTCTTCAAATCATATTTCTCAAGATATGGCAACATCATATTGAATTAGAAAATCAATTTCTTGACATTAATGACAAAATAATAATATCAAGATAGTAAACATCCTTAATCAGTTATATCCATAATCATCAACAACCTTCTCAATATCCTTATTGAAATGCTAACAATCTTTCATTGTCTATTATAATGTTATATTGCCAACAAAATCTTTGTATAGATTAAAGAAGGAACCCAGAGCACGGTATGAAAGGCTTCATACACATCTGATGAAGATGGGCTTTGCAAGAACCAGTGATGATAGTAATATTTATCTCAAGACTAAAGGAGATGAAATACTAGTCAATGAAGTATTTGTTGATGATATTATTTTTGGAGGTAATGATGCCATGAGCAATAGTTTTGCAGATGAAATGAAAAATGAGTTTGAAATGTCTTTAGTAGGGGAAATAAAAAATTTCATAGGTTTGCAGATACAACAAATGAAGAATGGTATTTTCATTACACAATCTAAGTATGTGGAAGAAGTTTTGAAGATATTTGGCATGAGTGACTGTAAACCAGTTGGGACACCAATGGTTATAGGTTGTAAATTGTCCAAGGAAGATGAATCTAAGTTTGTTGATGAAAAGGAATGTAGGTCAATCATTGGAAAATTACACTATGTTGTTCACAGCAGACTAGATATTTCCCACGCGGTTGGTATAGTTGAAAGATTCCAAAAGAATCCAAAGGAAGCACACCTGATAGCAACTAAGAGAATTTTTAGATATCTGAAAGGTATTGTTGACTATGGATTATGGTATCCATATGGAGGAAACTTTGTTTTGAAAGTGTACACAAGTGTTGATTGGGCAGGAAATGTTGATGACCGAAAAAGCACTACCAGTGGAGAATTCTTTCTAGGAGGAAGGCTTGTTTCATGGAGTAGTAAGAAGCAAAGTTGTACTTCACAATCTATTGTTGAAGTTGAGTATGTTGCAGCTTATATGAATTTCACATAGGCTATTTGGATGAGGCACATTTTGGAAGCTTTTAAGATGAATATCTCAGAACCTATAAATATTTTATGTGATAATATAAGTGCCATTAATAATCCTAAGAATATTTTGCACGCATGAACCAAGCACATTGAATTGAAGTATCACTTTCTGAGGGAAAAAGTTCAAAGTAAAGATGTTATCTTAGAGCATATTTCTACCAAGGAGTAGCTTGCAGATATCTTAACCAAACCTCTGCCTAAGACTACATTTGAGTGTCTTAGAAGTCAGTTAGGGGTTATCCCTCTTCATGAAGTTAGTTGAGCAAGATGATGATTGCATCAGTCCCTGAATCACTTGCAAAATATTTGAAGGATTGATGAAGAAGTGGATGTATTCCATAGTGGGAGCATAAAGTTGTAGTATGTTGTTGATGC